>NC_066325.1:14907386-15231867 GCF_022539315.1 Serinus canaria | reverse complement strand
GGGTGGCAGTGTTCCCGTTTGCTTTAGTGGCAAAGGATCAGACTCACAGGGGATTTCAGGCAAACTATTTCAGCTGGGAATTTACCAGGGTCATATTTAGAGGAGAAAAAAACAGAGAATTTTTCCTTTCTGTTTAATTGTAAAGCAGCAATGTTGCTCGATTTTTTTAAGTACATGTGAAAGAGAGAAAAGGTGATAAACCTCTTTTTTTAATTGATTTTACACAATGGCCAAGAGTATGATGCATCAGTGAAACCAAGAAAATTGCATAAATGTTTGTTTTAACCTTAGAAATAGAAATTAACTTTTGTAATAGCCCTCAAAATAGCCCTGTCTGCTTTAGCAGTGTTTGGAGAGGCATAAGCTGACGTGCAGGGATGCTCCATGAGTCACTAATTGAGTCAAGTGCAGAACCTCAAACCCTCATTACCAGAGTTGCCTGTAGGTTTGTTTGTGTCTTGAGGTAAATTGAAAACCTGCAAAAAAGCACACAAAGTGCTTGTGATCAGTGAGGCTGAGATTACTGTTCTGATTTCAATATTCTGTTCATATGCTGGCATTCATCCATCAGCTCACGGTGGAGGTGAAAAGGTAATGTCCTCCAAAGGGGAGCCACCTTCCAGAAACAGCTACATTCTCACTGATTCAATAAATCAGAAATTTAAACCCCAAAGGTGTTTGCTTAGGGAATACATTCTCAGGGACTGGCACCTGCTCTTGATCTTGGTTTGCAAATTTTTACTGCTTACCTTTCATGGACATCAGCTGCATGCTGGCAACACTTGGTTTGCAGGGATGTTCAGGAAAGTGAATGTGGGGTGAAGAGCTGGAATTTGTTGCATGGCTGGGGTGATTTGTGATAAGTGGCTGTGCTTTGGAGTTAGATAAATTTAATAAACACACAGGGGATATAAAATAAATTATTCCCTACTGTTTATAGGATAAGACATGGTGTTTAATAACATTAATGCTGTTGTACAGAGTAGTCAAGAGCATGTCAACGTTCTGGTTTTATCTAGATCATAGGAACCGTTGGGAATTAGAGGGCACACATTTATCACCAGACGTAGCTGTAGGGTGACCCCAAGCCATAATAACTGAATGCCTTTCAGTCCTCAGATGGCTGGATCTGGCAGTCAGTCCCTGGTGGAACTGGTGCCTTCCTGAGCTCTCAGGCATGAGTTTGCATTTTCACTTCCCTCTCCAAAATTCAGCTGCTTGTAAAGCTTAAGCCTTGGCGTGTCCACCTGCCCAGCTGGCTCAGGCCACAGCTCCCCTGCAGGGCATGGCCAGAGCCCCACACTGAGCTGCATCCAACCAGGACTCCACAGGACATTGCTATTTAGCTGAGCTGGGGGTTAATCAAAACAAGGCCACACCAGATGTAGAAACCTGCTGGAGAACCTGGATTCTTTCAAAGATTTGACAGCTTGCAGGGCTGTGAGAATCCTTCTGCTGCAGGACTACCCCAGTCCTCTTTCCTTCTGTGCAGGGCAGCTTCAAAAATGCATCTGACGTCTTCAAGTTGTTAAAGCCATGCAATGGTGCTCTCTTTGCTTTTTAATACAAGTCAGTATTTTAAAGAAGGTTTTCCAGAATTCAAAGAACACATCAAAACCAATGGAGGGCATATGTGTAACGACACAAAAAATCAAGCAGATAATTCCTGCTGGGCAACTCAACATTGCTGGTACCACTTTGAGTACACAATATTGACAGTCACTTTACAAATAATTGACTTATCTGAACAAATATGAGAAAGAAATGCAGCTAAGGAAAAGTATTTCTTGCTGCTATAATACATGCAAACAAGCAGAAAGAGATTTGCATTGAGTTGGCATTAGTTTTGTTAGGGCTGCCAAAACTGTGGCTCTCTGCAAGTGATATGTTTCACATTGCAGCATTCCTCTCAAAACTTGCAGAACTAAATAAATAATGGCACCGTGGATGAAACTGGAGAAAAATGAGCAATGCTCAAGCCAGGTGCCTAGAATTTCTATCCAGGCTGCCAGATTTTCAACAAATTAAACTTTTCAGATCCAGTTCTTTAGTCTTTATGAAATTTTGATGCTAATAAAGCTTTGAATGGAATGAAGTTTTTGTCTTAACAGAGTGCCAGGGACTTTACATATAGCATCCCATCCCAGCCAGCACCTGTCAAAGCCAGTGGAGAGACTACTGCTGATTTTTATAAGCACTGATGAGACCAAGCTTGAGACCTTTTTGTTCCCTGCTCCCTGTTTGGTGGATCTGATTGCTCCTTGCCCCTCCTGTCAGTGCTTGGGTCTTTGTCAGCAGCTGACCATGGTTTTGAGAAGGTTTCTTCTGTTTCTGACTGTTTTTCTTCTTGTGAAACTTGTCATTTAACCTTTAATTATACTAGTGCAATTATAACAGTTTACTTTTAATTACATAATGATAAATACAATAGGGTTTGCTCGTCAGCCTTATTTGCAGTTAAAAACTGACTGCAGATAAAAGCTTGAGTGTATATCTTGTAGTGAAATTTTAAATCTTATCTAATTTTAGACACCTGCCTAAATTTCTTTAATGAATAAGAAGCAGTTCAGGCATATACTTGCAGGCAGCCTTTTACCTGCATGTACTGAAATCAGGGTGAAGTAGGCGAGCAGGTAGGAAACAGATCTCTTCACAAAACAACTCCAAACTCTTCAAAGAGGCTCAGAAGAAACTTTTAGCTTTGCACAGTCTCTGTCTGTGGCTCCCTGACCTCCTGGCAGCAGCAGCAGCCCACTAAGTGCTGCTCTTGGCTGGAATTCTCCTTGGTAATTTGGTGGATTGGATGAACAGGCATTCAGTGACACAGAGTAGATCTCTGTGCAGCAGCCCATCAGATCCAATCAGCTGGCTCTTCTCCATGCACACTGACTGCTGCTTTCCTGGGCAAGGTTAGTGGATGGTCACTTCTAAAACTGAAGAACAGGTTGAGTAACAGCAGTTGGATCTTGGCCTCGAGAGGGAGGATTGCTTTGTTGCATGCAGAGCTAGCATGATGGTGACTCTTCACAATCTGAGTCAGTCACTCCTCTGAAGACACATGAAGAAATCTCTCCTGAGCCATCACAGCAATCCCAGCAGAGCATGTTCTTAATTGCCATGTAACCTTTGTTTTGTTATTGGGCTTGAGTGACTGGACAGACTCAGGAGGTGCAAAATTCACTTCCTGATGCCTGAGCTCAGAAAGTTTGCTCAGTCCTTTCCAGGCAGAAAACTTTTCCAGGCTGTCTTTCAAACTTTATGAAAACTTCTTTGGTCCACAAGGCTAAATATTGTGAGATACACATTTTGAACGGCGAGGTCCTAGGATGGAAACTGAAAATCTGAAGTAGGGTTGGCTTAGCACAAAAGGGCAAGGAGCAGAGGAGATCTGAGCCCACGTGCATGCAGAAGAGGAGTTGCTTGAAGGCACCATGGGTAGATAGCTGGAGTTTCTCCTAGAAGAAGATAATGAAAATAGATAGGTTTTCACCCCTTGATGTCTGTAAGGTGCAAGTGCCTTACTGAGAATTTCAGGGATGCTCTTTATCCCCAGTGTTGACAAGAAAGTGTTTTGTGTCTTTCCCTGGAAAGTAAAGATATTTGATCCTAGAGCCTATTCCTTGGTTTTCCCTCTTCAGCCACTGATATGCAGGAGGAGTTGTTTCCAGGGGCTTTGATTTTGGGTAATGAATCATGAATTCTTCTGCACAGAGAAGCCACCTAGCAAGGCCCATGTGTGGTGGACTAGTCCAGGATGTGGTGTAAAAGTTGCCTCCCTGAGATACAGGCTGCTTTCCTCCAGAGCAGGGTGATCAATCTGGCCTGCCTACACACCAGAGAAACTTTCAACCACATTTTGGTACACCATGTGCTAAAGAGCTCTTCTCTGAAGTGAAGGAAAGAGTTGTTTGTTTGTGACCTGATGGGTATATCAAGTGCAGTTTGAAAAATGACAGTCAGATTAGGCTCCTCAAAATCCAGGCAATGGGAGGTCCTGCTTCGGCTAAAGTGCTCAGGAAGGAGAAAGAGCACAACTGGAGGGGACTAGGAAGAGTTAGATCAGAAAATGGTTTTAATGCCTCGAGAGCTCAGGAGTTTTCAGGCTCACAGCTTTGGCCTTAGGCACTTCATTTGCCAGCCAGGCACCCAGATCCTCTTTTTGGGACTGGTTCTTCCTAAATTAAGGGTCAAAGTGCTGTAATATAAATAAATAATGAAATTAATAAAAAATAATAAAATTCAGTATTAAAATTGCCACTGGGAAAACCAATAAAAGAAAAAGCCACCAACCATGTAATGGCTACTTTTAACCACTTAACATACAGTTTAAATCTCTAAAGAGGAATAATAATACATTTATTTCTGAAGTACCTGAAGTTGCCAAAGGCACTCAGGGTGCTCTGCGATATAAAACCGTTTCTAAAAATAAATTAGCACATTATAAAAAGGCTCTGTGTAGTGAATGTACTTAGTGAGCAGGTGAAACGTTTCTGACAGAACATGTTTCTCTTGGAAGAGGCTGGTCCACTTGAACTGGATCAAGGGGGTTTCCAGCATGAAGCTAGCCAAGCATTTCTGGATTTTTTTACCAAAAAAAAAATCTTCTGGTGGTGCCAGCTGTGGGGCTGGAATAAAAGGCAGGTGGTTGGAGTTGCTGGGGATGGAGCCCCTCGGTAAGGCTCGGATGCAGTGCCAGGGATGCAGTGCCAGGGATGCCCGTGTGTGCCTGGGCTGCTCTACAGCCCGCTGCCGCCTTCCCCAGCTCCATCCGGAGAGAGAAGCCCTCCCGGCCACTTAACCCTAGAAGCTGGCATAGAACCAGTCCCTTTGCCAGCTGCAGCTCCTGGGAATGCGGGAGGGGAGCAGGGACAGAGGTCCGGGGGTGCCCTGCAGGCAGCGACCCCGGGACAGCGCATCCGTCCCCCCGCAGCCACCCGGCAACGACCGCGGCGCGGGGCCCCGCTGGAAAGCCAAAAACCAAAGCCAGGAGGATGATTCCCGAGCTGTGGAAAGGGGAGAAGAGGAGGAGGGTTCGTTGTTATTTGCGGTGGCTCCGTGTGTACCGAAGTTCCACCCCCGGCGGCAGCGGCTGCGGGGATCCCTGCGGGTCCCGGCCGCATCCCGGCCGCGGGGATGCAGCGGCGCCCCTTGGAAAGCCGCGGGCTCCGGCCGCAGCAGCTCCCAGAGCAGCTTCTGTAGAGAGCTGGCTGGTGGAAAGGGCCTGGGAGGGAGCTGCGCCGCGCTTTCATCTGTGTCCCAGGGCCTAATTGAGTTGAATACAAATATAAACTTATAACAGACGCTTCAGTCGCTCTCTTTAGCTCCTCTCACAAAAAGCCGGTTTAATGATCTTTCTGAAGGCTGTTTCACTGAGGCAGCAGAAAGGCACCAGCTTTACATCATTACTGAATAGTGCATAAAGGAATTATTTAGCAAGATGTTCTGTTTGTTAATAGACCCAAATCACAGTTTCTTTTACCAAATACTGCTTTTATTTGAGGTCTTTGAATGAATTTCATTCAAACAATGCTAACATCTGATGATAAAAACCACTAATGAGAGGAAAATCATCCGCAGTTTTGATCTAGAGCCCTCATTAATTCCAAACTTTGCTTTTAGTTCGTTTTGCTGATCAAATCATTAGAACAGTTTTTATTACCACTTTGGCTCCCTCCAGAGACAGTCAGCTTTCCACAAGCTTAAACTCAGTTCTCTTTGTTTTCCTTATTCTGGGTGCCATCACTCAAATAGAAGAAAGTGGTCCAGAAGGAAATTTTACCCAATGCCCAGGGAAGAGACCCACAAATCCAGACTCAGTAAACATGGGGACAGAATTAAGTTATTTTCTGTTTAGGTCTGGGACCATACACTTCAACTGATATGGTTTTGGTTTATGGGAGAAGAATATTTTTCCAGATAAAATATAAAAAAGACTTTGTCTAGGGACAACATACTGCACTATGGAAGTTTTTGCTGAATATGTGATGATTTCCATACTTGTTTACCCTCCTCTTTATACCTATTAGCACTTGCTGTGCTGCCTTGTAAATTGTTATTAATTGTTGTATAATGTTCTGCAGTAGTACCAAGCTGCAAGCTGTGCCTTTTTTCTTTTTTTTTTTTCTTTTCCTTTTTTTTTTTTTTTTTTTTAATAAGATAAAAGCCTCAGATTGCAAACTTTGAAAATCTCTGAAAGGTTTTGCAGTGTTCTCCTCACACCCCTGTCCAGGAGCTTGAAGAAGGATTGAGGTGCAGGTGCATTGCTTCAAATAGATACAGACAATATCCAATGGTGACACCATTCCCTATCTAAATATTACCCAAACATTGTGCATGAATCTTTGCATCCTTTTTCCTTGCACAGCAAGAATTGTTAAGACATCCCTGAGAACTTAAAAGCACTTGGAAAAAATGGCAAAATACGAAAAGGCAAATCAGCAAGGAGGGTTAAAAGACCTCCTGCCCTCCCACCCTGGGCTCCACCACGGTGCAGTAGAACATGGGTCAGGCATTCAAACTGACTCCCCAAAACATTTGCCCTCTTAAATTGCCCCTGCCCTGGAGGGTGGAGGCCAGGCCATTGTAGTAGTTGAAATTTATGAAGATTAATGAAGAAGGCAGACAACAGTTCTGTGTTAGGAGACCAGGAGACAATTCAAGCTGCATTTATGGCAAGAAATAGAGAAAGTCATAAATGTATAGAAGTGAAGGGGTTTGCATGCTTGCATTGTAAACTGATTCACATTGCCTTCCATTGTCTCACTAGCTGATTTTTTCCCCTTTAATTTAGAATCTGCTTATTATGTTGATATCAATATAGATGTAGAACAGTGAACAAAAGGCTGTATTTAAGACAAATGGGGAAAATAAATAGTGTTGCAAAATCAGCTTTTGCTGGTGGTTCTCAACATTCCCTTTCCCAACTATTTCCGCATGAGTTAAGCAAAATTAATTATTGTCTTAACCATAGGGTCACTTTTAGATATAGGTGGTTTACACCATAAGCAAGTAAATGTCCTGAGATCTGAGGAGAAGGGGTAAATAAAAGCAAAGTTAAACCTCTCAATTTCTGCTGTGTGTTGGAGAGGTGGCCTGTGGGCAGTGCTGGCCACAGATGAGTGGTAGGAGCTCATTTCCAAGGGACTGCCCTGACTGGTGTGGTTAAGAGGGAAGCCAAGATTCACAGTGCTGTGACTCCAGCATTTGTTCTTCTTTTGGCACCTTCCATCTGAATAACTTTGCTGCTCAAGTTGTTCAAGAATGAGCCTGGCTTTGCTGAGCTGCTTGAGGAGCATAACCTTTGCCCTGTGGATAATTTTCCCTCTCAAATTCTAGAGTTTATGGGCCAAGTTCTCGTCATACTGTAAATCTTCTGCAGTGAGAAGATGCTCCTGTAAGAACAGATGAGGTTTATTGGATGCTCTTGTTGGAAAGCCCATTGTTCCCAGCAATCATAGGGGTTTAACCTCAGGATCTAACGTGAAAGATTTTTGCAAAACCAAGATTATTTGGCTGGTGGGTCCAACAGTTTGTACTCTTGATCACCTTCTTGGAGACCTCTTCTTTCAGTGTCCTACATCACTCCAAGTGAGCTTCTCTTCTGCAGGAGACCCTCACAAGGCCCTGTGAGCAACTCCAGTGAGCTTGAGCTCTTTGTGAGGGGTTTAAGGGGGAATCAAGTCATGCACAGGCTAACTTGAAGTGAGATGTCTTCACTGGTGGGAATTTCATCCTACCCAAATTCCTTGCACTGAAGCTTAAGTGAGTCTAAGGTCACTTAGACTGATCTTAAAACTTGAAGGTCAGTCTAAGTTTTGTGTATATTCTAGCTGAAGGGAGGAAGAAAAGCTCTCCTTTAACCTAGTTTACTGCAAAGTTTGTACATTAAAAAAAAAGAAGGAAAAAAAAAACTTCTGCATAAAATTGTTTAATTTAAAAAATAACTTCTGGAGGGAAGTGAGGCACAAGTTGGGCAGCAGGGGAAGTGAGTGCACTGCTCTCCTTAAGCTGCCCTAGCAGAGAGGTGGGAGCTTGGCACAGAGCAGACAGCCCAGCTCAGGTGTGCCCTGCTCAGTTCCTCAGGCTGTTGCTCCGTGGTTGTGTTTGTTAGGCTGAACATGGGTAAAGCTAAAGCAAACACTGGTGCTCACTGGAGACTGATAAGAGAGAGGTCACCTCTAGTAATATGTCGTGGAATTATTCTCCACAGAGCTCAATTTTAATTACATACTGGTTTAAGAGTATTACCAGCACAAAACCCTGCTACCTGTTTATGCTTCCAAAACCTAATGGAGTTGTATTGAATAACTGAAAGGCCCCCAATCACACTGACAACTTGTCTTCTAAGCTCTGTTATGTTTTGTCTTAGCACAAGTGCCAGTGCTAAAGATTATTGATGCAACTGCTTGCTTTTAGATGCTGAATCACATTAGCCTCCCTCCTGCCCTCCTATTTCATTAAGAATCTGGCTGCAGATCAAAAAATGTAATGCCTTCTTCATGTAGGGCCCCATAACTTTCACAAGCCCTAAAAAAACAACTGGCAGTGCATTTATTTCCCTCTTGTTTTTTTCTTTCCCTTGTTCACTTGTTGGTTTTTGTTCTGTTCCTCTTTCACTCTTTTATCCACTGTCTTTACTTAATTCTCATCTTTTCTCTTCCCCTTCCATTCTTCTTCTCTCTCTTTCTCTTTCTTCTCTACCCCTTTTTTTCTCATGGACTGGTGAGAGAGAAAAGTAGGAGTAGGAGGAGGGCAAGAGGTCAGCATGTGAGGAATTCTAGTGCAGCAGACAAAGCCAAAACAATAATGTATGTTCATATTTTGAATTGAATATTTTATTATATCTGCTCTGAACAGACTAATTATAACTTGTTATTTTGTTTTTCCATAGCTGGTTTGTTTTTTTTTTTCATTGCTGCTGTCTTTGTTTCAATTTGAACAAGTCAGTACTCTCTCAACTTAGTTTCATTCAGAAAAGAAAAAGTATTTCATGTATGGAAGGATCTCCCAAAAGCTCTGCAGAGTGTGACCTTACTAGAAGCAGTGGGACTCTTGCCAGGGGTTTTGATGGGATCAGGATTCATCCCTTGATTCTGGATTCCAGCCAGGGAATTGGGTCCCTCTGGAATTCCAACCAGGGAATTGGGTCCATCTGGCCTGTGGATGCTCTAGGAGATGTCCAGATCTCGGCTCTGATCCTCACAACAGCTTCAGCTTTTAGCCCCAGATATGCAATGTTGCAGGACTGTAAGAAATGAGGGTTTGTCCAGTTATGCAAGGAAAATAATTCCTGTGGAATCACAGAATTTTCTGAGTTGGAAGTTTCCAAAATAGGAGTGTGCACCCTGCCCTCATGTACCTGAGGCAAACAGATGTGTCCACATGGGTGCACAGGCAGGAGCTCTACCCATACAGGGACCTTTCTGCCTTCCTTAATTGACTTGCTGCCCAAATTTCTCCTGCTTGGGCATCCAACTGCTTTCCCTGAAACAGGAAAAAAAAAAAAACCTTCTAAGTTTCCTAGAGACATAGTTTTAAGTTCTTGTTTTAATAGACTGACACATCATTTTTGACAAGATCTTGAAATCAATATTTCTCCCCAAACAGAGTCACTTGTGTATTCTTGCTGTATGTTTTCTTCCCCCCAGCATGTCTGTGTGATTCCATCAGAAACAGAAAGCAGCCCTGCATTTATCATTTCACCCACAGTGGTGTTCAGAGCTAAAACAAATCAAAATCTTTGCTGAAGAAAAGTCTTGCAGTCACATTACACCCATGCTAATATCTTGATTTGTGACTTGCTGATTTTAGGGAACATGTTTGTTTATTTTTTGACTTATTTAGTGCTATACAGCCCGAGGCATTTATTGGTGTAACTTTTAAAGTTGCTTCATTTGGAACAAGTTTCACGTAAAGATCATATTAATTAGGTCCTACACCTAAAGTTCATCTTAATTAGCATTGTTTCTTTCCCCCAGGTTCTAGTAATTTGTTAGAATTCAAGGTGGATATTCTGGGGCCTTACAGGGGGATAATTAGTCAACTGTTCCTATTTCCACTGCCTTTAATGTGAGCAGGATTAGGCCTGCAAACCACAGAGTGTGACTCGATACAACCATGGCAATACCATTAAACATTTTAATAAATCTCTCTCACAGAAATACCCATAAATGCACACATGCATGTGCATATCCAATCCCATTTATTCTGAATAAGGAGAATAACTCTGCTGTGACAGTTGTCTCTCATGTACCATTTATTTTACCCATGTAAATTAATTTAGTTGTTTTTCATAACCATTCACATATTCCACTTCATTTCACAACTAATTTCTGGGACTGGTTTGATAGTCAGCTATTATCTTTTTGGAAATGTGTACCTCCTCCTAATTTCTTGTTGGCATAACTGAGCAGTTCCTTGGTTCTTTATGTAATATTAAAACAACTTCTTTGTCCTTAAATAGGAATAGCAATAGGAAAATAGGAAATTTTAGTGGGAAAAATGCTTCAGACTGAAGTTGTATGAGGTCTGTGGGAAACCTGTATGAGATGTTATCATGGTTTTTGGAATTTATTTTTGCTGAGTGGGGAAAATTAGCTGAAACCCTGTAAGAGTAGTGTATGAGAACATTTTATTTGACAAAGCATAGCCATTTAATACAGCAACACATGACATCATATCTTCCCTAGAATAATCTCAAATAATTTCCAGACAAACGTAGTACTGGACTGTATAGAAAATATTGGGATTTTGTATGAATATATGAAAAGCACCACTAACTGTTACAACAAGTGCAGCAGCAGCAGAGCCTTTGGACAGATTTCTGCAAGTGTCAGAGTATTTAATGCAGGTGGATGCACAGATGAGTTTCCAAAAGCACTGAAGAAGTTTGATAGACTAAGTGGCTTTTGCAGATCTAGATGCATTCTAGGCACTGCCACAGAGCTGCACCTTTTCTGCAGGAGTGTGAAGTGACCTCCTGACTAAGTGCAATGTGTAAGAAAGGTCTCAATTTTGGTTTAGGTTTTTATTATTTCCCTAACTTGTTTCAAACATGAATTTTGTATCTTTTCCTTAGATGCAAGGAAAGTATCTCCTCAGTGCCTGGTAGGCACTTAGCAGAAAGCAGCTGATTTTCCTAGGCTCATTTCCAAATACCTGAGTTCTGTATCTCAGAGGAATTGAGGTGTCAAACTGAGCTCTGCACACAGGTGCCTCAGTCAGATTTGGTTTTGTCAGGTATGGCTGCTGGGAGAGGTCAGATTCGGGATGACAGAATGAGACCAGCCGGGGGAGGCTGCTGTGCGGGCGTGCCCGTGCTGCAGCCACAGCCGCAGCCAGGGTGACAGCAATGAGCTCCGTGCCCGGCTGGCAGCACAGGGATGTCCCTCTGACGCTCTCCCTCTGGAGAGCAGCGCTGTCCCTTGCTAGGGTCGCGTGTCACCCACGCCTTCCCGCCAGGAGCAGGGTGTCCCCGGGCTGGGCAGTGCCCTGTGCTTGCCCCACTGGACACTGACCACTGCTGCAGGGGCACCAGTGCTGCTGCAGGGCCACTGACTGCTGCTGCAGGGCCACTGACTGCTGCTGCAGGGCGGCCAGAGTTGCCCCCAGGCTGCCCCAGGTGGCTCTGACCACTCTGTGAGCAGCCCCACACTGACCACAGCAACCACACTGACCCTACTGACCCCTCTGACCACACTGACCACGCTGACCACAACAACCCCACTGATGACACTGACCACAGCAACCACACTGACCACAGCAACCACCCTGACCACAGCAACCACCCTGACCACAGCAACCACCCTGACCATGCTGACCACACTGACCACATAACTCACCACAAATAAGTATGGTAAAGGTGCAAGCCTAACCATAATTTATTCATTTTTATTCCAGAGTTTAAATAGACTTGTAAAGATGTATGACAAACATAAACAACATGACAGCACAGAATGCTAAGTATGAAACCTCTGGGCTGATGTGCAATATGAGATCCCTGTGTAGACTCAGTTTTGTGCTTTTGAGTAGGAAAATGTAAGGCACAGGATAAGCTGAGAGAGTGCCTTTCTCCTCTGGTCAGCACAGAATTATCATTTCTCTCACCATGATGCATTTAGCTCTTTAGTTTATTATGTTGAATCGGAAAAAAAATATGTGTTTTATTTAGTGACAAAAATCATGTCATAGTTTCTTCAATATAAATGGTATTGGAGTAGCAGAAGTGAAACCTAGGTGTTTTATTTCCCCCAGTTACACAATCTGCAAAGTCTCTTGACCATGGTTAAAATATCTGAGCTGGTTTAGTGGAGCTTGGCACACATTTGAAAGAGAAATGGGGGTGGCACCCATCCTGCTGTTTCCCATCAAAGGCCATGAGAGATGGAGAAGGGTACACCTGGTGCAGTTTCACCCTGTGAATTCACTGCTCCCACCTCCTGGGCTCTGCCCAAGCCCTGGGGGAAGACCCAAGCTGGGAAAGCTGGGTTTGGCCATTGAAAACCAAACTACAACATGACTTTCCATTCCCAGTGCTGGAAGTAGAGCTGGTGTGGGGGACCTCCTGTTATCCTCACCAGGGGGAATAGTTATGGATATTTCTGGCCCACCAGCCTTTCAGGAGGTGTTTTCTGGCTGCTGAGGTGCTGTGACTTGTCAGTTCTACTTGTCAAATAAAATAAACCAGGATTTTGTGAAGACAGTGGGCCATAAAGCTTCTGAGGTACTTTAAAGATTGTAAAGCACTTGCCACCACTGACAATAAGAAGCTGGATAGTTATCCTCAGGTTTTGTGGGGTTTTTTTTCCTGTTTTAAACTATGATTTTCAGATGAATTTTTGCTTCCCATAGTGCTTCATGTTAATCTATTCATCTGATGCTGGCTCAAGACACTCTAGAAATAATTTATTCCCAGACATATTAATTTAGGTCTGTCTCTGCATTTACCTCACTAAAGCACAATCTAGGCATATTCTCTGTGAGGTTCTGGAGAAAGAAAAAGATTTTCTGGCAGAGAGATTGGACCCTTTCAGTAGAATTGCACTTAAACACATAATATGGATTTCAGACTTGCAGGCTTTGAAGGGTGGAAATAATCAATTTGCATGACAAGATGAAGCCCTGGAACTGGGATTTGGTGCATGGCTCCAACATGAACAGATCTCCTGTCTCCTGCAACCTAGCAGGCATCCCTGGATAGAAATGGAGAGGAAAATTTTTGGCTAGGAAATGTAGAAGTCAGTGGAATTGCAGCCATTTGTTCCAGCAGAGAATTTGTGCTATAGCAGTTTTCCAGGAGCCTGAAGTGAAATGTATTGCACAGCAACACTAAAATAAATACCCTAAGGGTAAAGGTGGACAGAAGAAAAGTGACAATCTTGTCATCCCACTTTAACTGAAAATGACAACACTGTCATTTCATTTCATTTCATTTCATCTGTTTACTAATTCCTTCCTTGAGCATGGCTTTGTTCAGCAGAGACTTCTCCAAAGAAAGTTATATCCCCAGAAAAAAAAAATTATCTTCTGTTTACTTCCTTTTTCTTGTCTTGGTAATATAAATTTTAACTCTCAAAAATTTTTGGATGGTGTTGGGCTTGTCAATGTGGTATGTGAAGATATAGCAAGAGCAATGGGACTGAGCATTCAGCAAATGTTGGCTGGAGAGCAGGAGATGCTCTGTAACCGAGGGCTCTCACAGGATGCTGCAGCTTGCCAAGGGAAGTCATGGAAAAAAACTTCACTTGCCACAACTTTCAGCCAAACTGGACAAAACTTTAGGAAAAATATTTGAGGGGTGAAAGTTTTCTTCAAGGATGTGGGGGCTAGATGATTAACAGGTCCTCAAAGTGACCTGGCCAGGCTCTCAGAGGCAGCCTGGCACCTCCACACCCTGGGGCAGCCCAGGTTGTGCTCAGGGCCTCTCACCCTCTTTGCTACATGAGGAGGTTGTTACAACACTTCTCTGGGCTTTGCCTGTGAATGCTGTGGGAGTTCTGTGTGTGACCCCTGGATTTCCACAACTCCCCCCACTTTCTGGGGGAATGGAGAGACAGAGAAGCTCCATGGGATTGCTGCCCTGGGGTGGGAGAGGTGGATACCCCCACACCATGCAGGAAATCTGGGAAATGCCTGGGTTGAGATGGATTCCAAAGGAACCTGACCAGCTTCTGTTCTTGCTGTACTTCCTCCTCCTCCTGTCCCTTCTCACACTGTGGCTGGACAGACAGAGTTTGTCCTTAGCTGTGAACCATTTTTTTCTGAAACACCAAAAGCAAATCACTGCCAGACTTTTTCATTTTAAACAACTTCCCAACTGAAATTACAGCAGAGACAAAACACTGAGCATATATAGGTAGAGTGGGTCCTGAATAATGAAAAATGCAGAAGCCTAAGTCGTTTTTTTCCCTTTTAATACAGATCAGGTAAATTCCTAAATTCCATTTTCTTCCCTGGAGATTTACGTACTGAATTTTGGTGTTTTTTTTTTAAGACAGAGGAGAGGGCTGTTCTGGAGTGTGTTGGTTTTGTGCTGAATGCAGTGATACAATGCTTCCCACCCCCCAAAAACCCCTCCACAGCTCCATTGTGGCAGCAGATAAGCAACCAGGCTCTGAGAGGTGAAAACAAACCACTCCAGAGCCCCCTGGGAAAAAGAACCCCTTTGGAGGGCATTTTGCTGAGCTCCCTGGTTGAAATCCCTGGCAGCAGCCAGCCATGCTGCTGACACAGAGAGCTGGAGCAGTAACAGCTCATCTACTCAGCACCTGCCAGTGAACACTTGTTTCTGCCAAGAGTAACTTGGTACCAACTTCAATAATATCACAATGCGGTATTTAAATAATTTGACAAGGCTATTTGGATAACTACCAGGAATTGCTCAAGTCAGTAATTTTCCTTTTGGGAGACTGAGTTAGGATCTGCCTTTTCTCAAAGATAATATTGCCTCGTCCCATCTCTGCATGGATTTTAAGGCATGAGTACATATGGAGAGATGGATATTAAGGGTTGGAGTTTTACATTGTGGGAAATGAAAGGCTGAGAGTGAAGCTCAGGGCAAGTGGATCTGTTGATACCCCTCCACCTGCCTGGCCTTGGAGCTGTCCTCTCACCCTGTCCTCCTTCAAGGGCAGCAGAGAAGAAGCTGTTACTGTGGAGGCTGAGGCTTTTTGTCTTCAGAGCCCAGCCAATGGCTCACGAGGCCCTGTCTTGCTTTAGTTCCTCATTAATCCATTCCAACACCACCTTGGGAAGAAGATCCCAGGATGGAGGCTGCTCTGTGCCTTATGTTGGTCACACCACCTCCAGGTGACTTGCATCTTGCAGGATGAAAAATGCAAGTCTAGACCAGAAACCAGAGAAACACATTTAATTCTAACACCAGGTCTTGATGTTCACCAAAGGTTACTTTGCTCTGAGTTTTTACTGTTTAGGGACATATTTACAGAGGGTGATATTGACATTTCCCTTTGTATTTAAATGGAGGTGATTAGTTACCTGAATCTTGGAGAAAATCTCTCTCAGAACATGAGAGCTGGGCTTTGTGCCAAGGCTGCAGGGGCCTGACCCACTTCCCACCCAGCTGAACCCCGAGTGTCCAAGCTGTGAGACACCTTGGGACTGCAGAGTGCTGCTGACCTGGAAACACAGGGATTGGTCTCATCAGCACTGGGCTGGCAGAAGCCAACCCAAATGCCACTATGAGGTCATGATTTGGAGCTCATTTTCCTGGTCTGAGTGTGAGAGTGATGGTGTTTGGAGCATCCCAGGCATATCCTGCTGTTCCCAGTCCGGATGCAGGCGTGATGGATCTCCTGGAAGCTGGCTGTGAGTTCCAGCTGTGGCACCAGGCTATTGACCTCGGGCTATTTGCATTATTAGTCAGTTTTCTAAATCCTTGGACTGAGTATGGAGACAAGAAATATTTTCCATTTTGCTGGAGCTTCAAGTTGTCTGTTATGGATTTTACAAAGCACTCAAAAGGTTTTGCTTTCAGCCAATTTGCTACTCTGGCTATATTCTGTCTCATTTCTTCATAGAAAATTATTTGCTGCCAGCTAAATACAATATGTTGATGACCTATTAATTTATGACATGCATTTGGAGCTGGGAATGAATTTATAAACAAACTTTAAGTTCTTTTTCCCCTGTGAATTGTACCAGCATTTGTTTTAATTTCCCAGTAGTCATGCTTAATGTGTCAGAAGCTATGTTTGACTGCTTGTTTTCCTCCAAAAAGAAGGGAAAAAAGGAGAAATAACTAAAGTTCAGCTCCTGTCAGGTATTATAAGCAACACTTTGAAATGAGGTATGAATCCAAGTAAAATATTTTAACTCTGTAGTATTTTACCAAAATCTGGAGGAGAAAAGGTTTACTTACTAAACAATCATATGAGCTGCAATCCTTAAAGTATTCACCAAGGTCCCTTAAAGTTAAACAGAAAAGAAATATCTATCAGCACATTTTAATAGAAAGCAGAAGTCCTTACTAGATAGTATACAAAAAAAAAAAAAAAAAAAAAAAGAAAAAAAAAAAAAGCACAGCTTTTAGCTTTTAAAGGTTCTTTTCTCAAGTGATGCAGGAAAAATTCCTCGAGCCAGTATGGAAATTAAGATAGCTGCAGGTAATCTAAATTTTTGGCATTCATTTGATGCTACAGCAACCCTGGGACCAATCCTGGGAACCCTACTTCAATTAATATTACTAAAGTCAACAGAATTCAACACAAGAGCAGCAGCAGGATGGCACAGTGTGGCAGCTGGGGGCTGCTGCCTCCACCTTGGGCCTGGGCCTGCCCTGGCTCCTCTGCTCCTCTTGCTTCCAGATGTGTTAAAAGTGTTTTACTCCTCCTGCAAAAGTGTAATCATTTGCTCATGTCCTCCAGCAGCTTTTCAGGAGGCAGGACTCTCACATGAAGAAAAATGTCTGACAGAAGGGTTTTCCCAGGCAGTTCCAGGGTTGTTCCCTTGCTGTACCCACCAGGAAGTGGGGGCAGCTGTTTCACAGCTGGGGATGAGATGGTATTTAGATGAAAACTGGTGTCTGGGCCACATGGGGCACGAGTAGGTATGTGGGAGTTCATTCTTTAAGTGGATTTTGTAGCTGGGGCTTATGCAGTGCAAGAAGTGCTTGTGGTCGACCCTCACAGGGACTTAAGGACCAAAGTGCATTTTAAGCTGCTCAAACCCATTTGAGCATTTAACAGTCCTTAGGGAATTCCAGCCTTTTGCCCAAACCCTGGTTCTGCCAGAGAGCACTGTTAGCAAACCATCCTAGGTATGGTGTAAGACAATGACAGTCTCTCTGTTCTGGTTTCATGAAAGAAAAAGTGCTTCCTTTCATCCACTGAATGGGTTCATGGCTCTCAATTATTTGAGGAGAATATCCCTTTTCTCTCATTTTGTCACCAGCTTTGAGGTCCCTGTGGGGGCTGAGCCAAGTCCTGCCTCTCTCACCCATCAGCCCACACCACACCCTGGCCTCTTCCATAGGGCTTCTCTGTAGCCCCAAACCCTCAGAGCAGGACACATTAGACTTGAAGGAAAGGGAAGGGACAAGTACCCAAAGCTGATCACAGTGATGCCTAAATTGTTATCTGAGACCTTCAAGGGCCATGATTGCAGTTTAGAGCTCTGTTGATAGTTTTGTGTCTGTTTGCAGCCCTTTTCACCAACAGAAACCAAGCCTGCTGTTCCTGGTCCAGCTTTTCTCACCAGACTCTTTTCCAGAGTTGAGGACACACTCCCCTCACAGCAGAGCTCTCAGCATGTCCACACTGCTACACAGTGAACTCCATGAGGGTCAAAGATTTAGCCAGCAGAATTGATGTTTTGAGTCCATCAAAATATTTGTTAAGAACTGTATTTGTCAGGCAATTAATTTTAGTTGCAGCCCTCTCTCAGGTTTCTCAGTATTACCCAGTTTGTTGTAGAAAAAATTTCCAGCCTCTTGGATTTTTTGGGAGGGAGTCACTTTGAATACACTGTATTGTCTGATTGTTTGTTTGAAAAGCCAAATAGCATCACTGAAAAACTTCCTGCATTTCAAGGCTCATTTGAGGGTCTGGAAATAATTTGACCATTAGTTTTTAAAAAGCACCAAGTCCTGGAAGTATTGTCAGAAACCGTTTTTAACAACTAGCAACCTTCCCACTTATGGTACCACAAAAAGCAGATAATTTCATTATATCCTCACTAGACCATGTTCTCCATCCTCTCTTAGGAATTAATAAGGCTCATCTGAACAAAGTAGAAAACTCCCCAGGCAGCTCATTCTGCTCTGCTGCTGCTCACTCAGCTGGTTTTCACACTACAGGTGCCCATTGCCATCAACTTTTTCCTCTGTTGCAACTTGTTGAGGGTCTTCCCTCACTTATTAAATCACTCCCTCTCTATCAATACCAAACTGCAAATGGAATTATTTTCTATCATAGTAGATATCACTCCCTCTACATGTTAATACCAAACTATTTGAAAGGCTGGGTGAAAAAAAAAAAAAAAAAAAAAAAACCAAAAAGAAAAAGAAAGAAAGAAAGAACAAAAGGGAAAAAAGACCAGTAGCTCATGGACTGTCCTTCAAGCCTTTGTTAGTTATGGGCAAAAACAAACCCCATCCCAACCTAACCTCTGTGCTCTTGAAAGCCATCCCCGAATTCCCTGAGCTGCCTCGGCAGCCGCGGCGCCCGTGTCCTCCGGGAGCTGTCAGCAGCCTCATCCATTGTGGAGCCCAGCTAATGGGAACATCCACCTGCTCCAGGGTGACTCCCTCTCTCCCACTGCCACGCTGCCTGGGATGTGATCCCTGCCTGTTGTCACGACCTTGTTTTATTGGATGTTCTAATAGAAGCCGAAATGGATATTAGCTGTAATTACTCATTCCACAAGATTCTGTAGGTCACTCTTTGTACCAGAGTTGAGAACCTTCATTGTCTACATTGCTTAAATTACTGAACATTGTGCCATCAGTTCTGAATTAGTGCTCATTAATGAGCCTGTGGTTCAAGAAATTCCCTATTTATTATTCAGAGGCCAAGTATAATTCAGGCAGTTGCAATGCAACACTACTTGCCTGAATTGATAGAGACCTTTTGATCTGTGATGGAAAGGCCTGGGTTTGGTTTTATGTTAGGTCTGGGGGAGTTATTTATGCAGGGGGGAGGCATACAGCAAGCAAAGGGGAATAGATTTTTTTCCCCTCCTAGCCTGAATATCTCTCTTAGGTACCAGACTTATTACAACTAAGCAAACCTGGTTCTTTGGATGTACTAATATCTACTTGGTTACTGAGTGGATAATTCCAAGATCATATTAAATTTCTCTATAATCCTGGAGATGACTGGCCTCTGCATTAACCCCCTTGCTTTAAATACTCTATTCCTCTGTCTTTTACTTTTTCACCTGCTTTTTCTCTATTCTTTGTCGCTTCTGAGCACACAAATCCCAAGCATTGACACACCAGTGCAGATGGCTGCTCCCCACTATTTAAAGCTGAAATGATCTTTTTTATGTTTTCTAACACATCCCCAAAAGGTGAAGCAGTGCTGAATTTTTCATGCAGCCCTGTCAGGTGCCAGCCTATGAAGCCAGTGCTGACCATGCACTGGCCCATCTGAGATGGTCAGGGCACAGCTGCAGTGTCATCCCTAGCCAGACCTCCCCAGGGACAATCTGGTCCCTTTGCTTTGCCCCATCTGCAAACAGGCTGTGATGGGAGCAAGAAAATATTTATTTTGGGGCTTGGAGAGGAATCTGGATGAGTAGGATCTTTTTTTTTCTGTGGGGAAAAAGGGAGTGCCTGAAGATATTCTGTGCTTTTGGGGGAGTTTGCTAATCAGTGATGGCAGCACCCTGAGGGCAAGGGAGCCAGGAGGGAGCAGGAACCCTTGTGGCACTGCTGCTCAGCTCAGCACAGCAGGGCTTTCCAGGGATCTGCAGTTTATGACTGAGCATTTCTTGTGTCAATAATTAACAAACATATCAATGTGATAACAGCAGGGGAGGAGATAAAGCTGGGTCTGAGACTGTAATGGCTTAAAGGAGCACCCCCTGCAAGAATGCCAACAGACTGTGGTGCTTTGTCAGGAGAAAGCAAATCAAGCACTGACTGCCTGGTATTAGCCTGCCTCTGAAGAGAGGCTAAACGCTGCAGCTTTTTGCCAAAAACCCCCTCATTCTGTGGGGTTTGAAACCAGAGCCATGAAATTCCTACTATCAAACCTCAAAAACATTTAACAAAATCACCACGATCTCCAGAGTTTCTTCCTGCCCTGCTCTGGCAATGGCAGCATTATTTTCATTTGTTTTTGACTTGAAAATGGACCACTCTTGTTTCCTTGGCCAAATCACTGTTTTGTTTAGGCAACATTTCACACATAATTATCTGTGGGGAATAGGGAACTTTCCGAGGAAAAGTCAAATTAGCGATTTTAGTGCTAGAAAATTCTTGAAGGAATGTAGCTTGGGTAATTGATAGAGACCTAATCTTTACAAGTTACAGCAGTCTTTGAAGAGTCCCCAGCATATTTAACTTTATTCTGTAATTGTATGCTTGGGCTCTGAAGATATCTTAAGACTTGCTATTTATCTGCCTGGTGAGGCGCAACACTTTCTTATTAAAAACATATCTATCATGGTTAATGACTTGATTTTTTTCCTTTAATACAGTACAATGACAGGTGTAAAGAGAAGATGAGCATCAGATGCTTGAGCAATATGCTCACTGTTTCAAGACGCCTTGAACATCAGCATTCCTTCATGGTGCCAGAGGAAAAAAAAAAAATATGCTACACAGATTACACGCTTGTGTTAGATAGAAAATAGTACCATTTGCAGTTTCAGTTAAAAGCATGTTGAAGTGCATATGGAAAATACCATTAGGAGGAACTCCAGAGCGCCTGAGTAAAATGGGTCATTAGGCTTTCGTTTGTTGGAGAGTGTCTCCCATCTGACAGTGCAGAATGGTAGCATTTTTAGCAGCTTATGTTCCCAGTTACATTAAACAGACAAACAGATTGACTATTTTGCATTTCTCATTTGACAACAGCTTGTCTTCATTTGCAGCACACTGGTGTCTGAGCTGAAAGCATGGCGGATGAGTGTATCCAAGGTCCTGGTTTTGAATAACAGCAGATGCCAACGTTTAACTTCAAAATCAATCAATTCTTTTTCCTGCATGCGGATAAAAGGTCTAGTGAAGTGCCTGAAGGGGGTTTTCTGCTGTTTACAGCTGAAAATATATTAAAAAAAAATTTCATTACAAAACTTTCTGCAAGAGATGTGGATGCTGGTGATTTTATGGAAGTAGGTATGTGAGAAAGTGTTTCTAATTGAGGGGTACCAAAAACATCCTGCGAGGCTTTGTGAAGTTCAATCTTTCAATCTCTTATCTGGAAAAGTGCTCAATTGCTGTCAGATCTTGGGCCAGAAAACCATGAATAGTTTCTGGGTGATCACCCCCTGTTCTGCCTGTGCTTCCCCACACCACCACCAGTGAGTGCTAGAACTGATTTACAGCCACAGGAGTTTATAAATTAATTATTGTTCAGATTCCTGGAATATCAGACCTGAAACCACTGTGGCACGTGAGTGCTTCTCCCCTTGGGGGTGGTTGGGTGGGGAAGACAATGGTAAAATGCACATGGGGTCAAATTTGTTGAAAACTCCCCATCCTGAAGCTGGGGCAAGCTTGGAGCCTCAGTTTCTCAGGAGAGTTGTGATTTGGCCCTGCAGATGAGCGAAGTGCTGTGATCTTGGGAGCTGCCAAGTGTTGTTTATCTTTCAGCAATGTAGAACCAAAATACAGCAGTAGAGGCTGGCATTTGAAAGCTCTCCACGACTGGGCTCTTGGTAGAAATGCAAAGATAATCTGCATTTTTTTTTAAAAAAAGAGGGATGGGGTTATTGCCTCCCTTGGCAAACACTACACCTGGAGAGGGGACTCCCTGAGGAAACTGTAGGATGCTTTCAAGTGGGAGCAACATCCAGCCCTTATCAGCAAGATTTAGCACTGTCCAGATGTCTGAAAGATTCACATATCAGTAAAATGTGAGCAGTATAAAGCTGATCCTGGTGCCTGGAGCATTTGGCAGGGAAGATGTAGGTCCAATTACAACGTGAATTTTAAGTCTTTCTTCTTTTAAATCAGATTCTCCTTCAATCAGAGACACATTATTTTCTGCCCAGTAGCAGAAAAGACACCCAAATCCAGCACAGGGTCCTCTCACCATCCCATCAAAGCAAGGGAGCAGCTTTTGCTGCTTTTTAACATTGTTTGAAAATACCACTGTGGGTCCTCACCTTGCAGTGATGGTTGGGGATATGAAGCCTGAACTGGAGAAGTCCAGCCCAACCAACTAAAATCCAAATGCTCAAGGCAAAGCAGTCTCCAGCTGCTCTTGAGGGGCTGCTGGCATAGGGCAGGTTTGGATCCCAGGTCTCCCAAGGCACAGTGTGTGAGCCCAGGGGCTTGGCTCCAGCCTCTGATTGCAGGGAGTAAAGGCTAGACATGACAATGTGCAGCACTGAGCCTCTTCTTCATTTCCTTCTTTTCTTCTCTTTTATTTAGCCTGAGGTCAATGATTTTCTGCAGCCTGAGGGTGACAAGGAGAGTCTCCAGGTACCTGAGAGTACAGGGACAGGCAAAACACACCCCTGACACCCCCCAGCACTCCTGCTGGAATGGTCTCCTTCTCCCACAAGAAGTTCAAAGGTTTTGGCAACTGCAAACAGCCACCAGTTCAGAGGCAAGGCAAACCATGTTGGTGGGAAGCCTTTACTTTATAAATGAAATATTTATATCCTTCTCTCACCCATCCTCCCTAAAGATTTCCTTCTTTAGCAGCTCTGATCACAGACACGGAGCAAATACTGTTCAGGACCCTGAAATAACACCTGCAGCCAGAAATCCCTTATTAGAATAAATGGCAGGTTTTCATCCTGGTTTTCCTAGCCATAGTGAAGAAACAATTTCTTGATTTTCTTTCTTTTATAAAGATGCTGATGTAGAGCATTCTGAAATCCTTTGGATATGCTTATTTTGATGTCAGGTCAGTTATGTTAGATTCATATTTGAAGATCTGGCTCGGCACTGCAGGAAATGCAACAAGAAAAACTAATTTTGAATCTGAAATAATTCTGGGAGAACACATCTGGGAAAAGATGTGTTGGTACCTAAAATGTACAGACGAGCCCTTCTGCAGAATGGCATAAATTTACCATACAGGCACATCTGGCACCTATAATGAGTCAAAAAAAACTTGTTTCTGCCTTATGATTTCCTAAAGCAGTTTCCTTTTCTGCAGTTTAGCTCACCACATTTAAGCATGAACGAAGTCTCATTGCATTGATCTCAGGGGGTGCTGGCATTCTGCACCCACACAGGTTTTTCCATGCAATCTGGGATGATCCCACAACCTTCTGCCTGCATCCCAGACACCCTGGCTTAGGCTGAGGCTTCCTTTGGATCTCCCACCCTCACACACTCTGAGCACTGATGCCAAGGGATCTGCCAGCTCAGCTGGACTCAATGTTCCTTGTGGGAACATATCCTTCCAACTCAGGATATTCCATGATTCCATAGCTGGCACTGATTTGCTGGGGCTTTCACATGAGAAGGGATTCACTATGGATTCTTGGTGGCCCATGACAGGCAGTTAGGCTTGACTAACTAGTCCAAAAGGCTTGGGAATAACTGCAATGAGGAATTTTCCAAATGTCAGATTTCTCTAAGATGTCAACATCTGCACTATCAGAAGAAGGCATCAGAAAGGTCCATTATCCCTCTCCTGCAGTGGAGTTTTGCTTAATAGACTCTTTTATATGTTCCCTGATATCCAAGTGTCCCTGTCCATTCTGCCAGGCTGATTTAAGCAAGCCTAACAAGACAACAGTGCCCAGCCAGCACGTGGCTGTGCAGTGGGCTGGAGAATCATTCCCACCCCACTCCTGCGCACTGAGAGGCACATACAGGGCTTAGCCTCACTCTCTGAAAAGTGAGGCTCTCCCCAGTGGAACATGTTTTGTTCCATCTTATTCAGATATCTGGGGATTCCTGCAGACCCATCTCTTGTTGTGACTGTGCTGAATCCTCCGTGTTTCTGGCCCTTCATAATTTGACGCCGGCGTCTGCAGCCTGTCGTTATTCAGGGTATGTAGTGATTAGGAGGAAAGAAAAAGAGATTAGAGGAAACCAAGAGCTGTCTGAAGCACACAGAAAGAAAAAAAAAAGAAGGGGAAAACACTTTCAAGGCCACTGGAGTATGAAAGGTCTCAGCATGTGGTCGAAAGGCATAAGCCAGGGAAAAGTTTGACAAAGGCTACTGCTTGGGCTGCTGGTATGATTGTTTCTCAGCAGAAAGAGCATAATATTGATTCCCAAAACACTGTCTGTCCTTTTACTTACTGCATATTTTGGTAGTCAAAAGTATATAGCTTTTGTGACAAAAGCATTAAGGAATATCTATGGAAAGTACCGCAACTTAAATGTCCATGTATTCTTTCTTCTCACTCTTTTAAAAAAATTGTTGCCGTTGCTAGGACGTGCATTTAGAGCTCTTTGTTGTCTTAATGGAGACTGAAACGTGGAGAGTTTGGCGTTTGCTTTTTTTATTCATCAGCTGAATAAAAAACCCAAGCGGACAAAGCATTTGTAGTGCAAGAGTGGAGTGCAAATCCCTCCCTGTAAGCTGAACAAAAAAGCTCATTAAGAGGAGGTGGGATTTCCTGGTCACAGCTTTTAACTAAAGGGCAAAGGTCTCCTGTTAAGTACCATACAGTCTAAACAGGGCTGCGTAAAATTATGGGGAGGGGGGGAGAGTCAAATATTTGTTCTTAATTCTCAAGTTAGTTTATCCAAAGTGGCAACCAGGGAAGTGTTGGGAATGATTAAATGGCTGCATTGAGGCTACAAATTGCTGCTACTTGCTTTTGTAGCTGGACTTGTTGCAGTTGAGTGATGTCGCCCATCAGTGCATTGTGTGCACAGTAAAACAGTCGAGCAGTGACAGATAGACTGAAACTCAGAGCTACTCCATCACTGCTGAAGGATCCTGCTCACTGGGAATTGAGAATGAGCACAAGCCACGCACGCTGCCCAGGAACAGCTGCTTTCACTCCAGCCCAGCTCCTCAGCTGTCCAGGGCAAGCAGCAACTAGTAAATAAGCTTTATCTCTGATCTCACTGGGGAGGAGAGCCAAACAAAACATAAGCAAAATAAATAATTTGGCAAAATGCTTTACTGATAGGCCTAGATGCTCAGCTTGTAAAGTTCCCAGCCAACAGTGCTCCACATCAAGTGAGAGGATGATTTGCAAGAAGAGCCCAAGGTAGCAGTGCTGGGAACGTGCACAAAGGGCCTGACAAAGAGGCACTGAGACCACAGCTTGGTCTGCCCTTCCCATGGCTGCTGGAGCAGGGCAGAACCTGCATTGTGGAGACTGGTTTGCAAATGCTGCCTCTGACATGCAAATGCTCCCACGAAAAAGATGAGGAAAAGTGGTCCTGGTGGTATGGCTGAGGGTGAGAGCAGTGAGGGACTGAGGAGGTGTGAACATCCCTTGAGAAAAAAATAACATGGTGGCCAAAGGGCTTGGTCCAGTTTGAGTGTTTCCTTTCTGTGCCTGGCTCAGCCCTGAGCACAGACTCTTCAGCACAAGGTCCCTGTCATGTAGGCAGGGCTTTACCAGCAGGAAGGCTGGGGTATTGTGCAGCATCTCTCACCCAGCCAGGGAAGAGTGGGCAAAAGCAGCTTTAATAACAGGAGCCTTGCCCAAATGTGTTCAGTTCCGCGCTTTGCAACAACCTCGCTCTGCCTGTCCACCCAAGGGCAGGTCCCTCCACCATCAGTGCACCGAAGGGAGAGGGAGGAACATCCCCAGCATCTCCTCCCCACTCGAGTGTCTCTGCCTGTTTCCTCCTGCGGTTTCACACCTCTGCTCGCCGGAGCGCTGCTCGCTGGGGCCTGGGGTTGCTGTTTTGTTGCTCTGTTGATCGGAAAAGACGACAGACAAACACAGTGGCCATGTAGATGTGAAGGGTTGGAAGACTCAGTTCTGGGAACAGGTGTAATTTAGGCTGGAAAATAAAAGGAAGTTTAGTTTGTGCTGGTTATTCTTACCAGCTGTAGAAGCAGCAAATTTTATGTGTGGGTTCATCATGAGATTGAAATGACCAAGGATTAATACATATTAATTTTATATTTCAATTAGAAATATTTCAATTAGAACTCACATATTGTGAGTTCTAATTGAAAGCATTAATTAACATTAAAGCCAAATTCTTCCAATTGCATGCTAAACAGAAATCAGGGCAAAGCAGGTAGGCAGTGTGGATATCATTTGGCATTCTGAGACACCGATTAGCATTTAGAGTCCAATCCTCTGCAAAAACCCATTAATGGGCAATTAATTATTCTTTGCAATTTGTATCTACACTTAACTATGTGCAAAGCAATAGAAGCTGCATTAAACATTGGTACAAAATCAAAATAAAATGAAACCTCACTAAAGATAGTGGTTGTGCCAAACTTGAATGTAGTGTTCTGTACTGATGCCAGCTCCCTATTCACCAGAATAATGAAATCTATCTCATGGAAGGCCTAGAGGAACCTCAGCATGAAGTTATGAACTGTCCCCTGTAATTGTTTCATTTTGAGGATGAATTTTGGTGCTTCTATTTTTGTTCATTTCTGTTTTTAGTCATGAGCCAAGATGGTTGACGACAGGCAGGTATGTGCACTAACATCCTTGTGCTCTGTGCATAACTGCTTTTAGTAGGAGTAGCCCAGCATCAGATATACTCCAGATATGGAGTATTGGACAAACAAGAAATGGTCAAGTTAGAAAAAGTTCCCATTCTAGAATTACAATTTTTTTTTACCTTTTAAAAAATTGGTGTGGCTTTTAATCAAATCTGGTGTCTTTTTTTTCCTTCAGCTTCAGGTGGAAAAAAAAAGGCAGAAACCTTAATGTCAAAGAGAAACTCAGAAGGTGAAATAACCTATGTGAACTGAAACCAGAAACAGCTCACACAAACCTGCTGAGAAGCAAAACTGCCTTTGCTTAGGCACAAACCAACTCATTGTCCTTTTTTTGTTTTATTTATTTATATCTCAGGAGTTTCAGGAAGCCCAAATCCTTGCAGTTTGCTGCGTGCATGGAAGTGAGGTTCCGAAGGAGAGAGGTAAATTGAGAGAAGGATACCTAGGAGAGACAGAGAGGTTGTAATGCAGCAGGAGAGTGGAGCAAATTGTGTATTATGCTGTTGTAAACAGGAGGAAGCTGAGAGTGGCTGCACGACCCAGGGGCAAACAGGATGTCTGTTAGGGTTGGGAAACAAACACGGGTCTCTTGTGTCACCCTGCTGAAAGTGCCTTTTGAACCCAGGTACTCAAGAGAGGAAGTGTGGATGTCAGAGCACCAGGCCAGGTAGAGACAAGTGTTGGTGCAACCAGCCCACCTGGGAAGGAGCACAGTCTTGGTGTGAGCTAGTGGGACAACATGGATTTTTGAGGAGGAAGCCTCCAGACCTTGGCAGCTAAATGAACCACATTGATGGGTGGCACAGGAGGTGCCTCCTGGCAGTGGGAAGGGGTGGGTGGGTGAAAAGCAGCAGGGTAGAGT
Source organism: Serinus canaria (assembly GCF_022539315.1). Lineage (NCBI taxonomy): Eukaryota > Metazoa > Chordata > Aves > Passeriformes > Fringillidae > Serinus > Serinus canaria. The sequence continues at coordinate 15,204,252 of NC_066325.1, read as the reverse complement.
CTGGGAATGCACAGATGGATGGCAAGAACTCAATGGCCTCCAAACCCTAAACTGAAATCAAGGACTTCACACTTTGTGTCTTCTTTCTTGAAATAGGAACATGGAAATATCTGACCATCATTAATGGGCAGTATGGATCTGTTATAGAACATCCAATAATCACAGAGGCATAGAATGATAGAAAGGCTTGGGATGGAAGGAACCCTAAAGTTCACCTGAATCCCAAGTGCCTGCCAAAACCTGGGATGTCATCCATGAGACCAGGTTGCTCCAGGCCCTGTCCAACCTGGCCTTAGACACTTCCAGGAGTGGGGCATCCACAGCCAACTTGAGCCTCACCACCCTCATGGGGAAGAATTTTACCCTAAAATCTAATCTAATTTTTTCCACTATTAATTTATATCAATTTCCCCTTATTCTGTCACTCTCTGCCCATGTAAAAAGTCACTCTCTCTTATTTTTTATAACACCCCTTAGGTAAGGTCTCCCCATGATGAGTTGAAGGGATAGAGGAGCCAAATATCTTATCTGGCCATGTTTGAGCAGCACCCAAGGAACTGAAGTTCACCAGTTTGGGTTGTTGCCTGATTCTCTCCAAGTGCAAGGGGCCTTTCATCTCTGATGTGTAGCACAGCAGGAGATGAACATTTGAACACCTTGCAGTGTTGTGAGCTGACATAGCTCAGGGGAAACCTAACCATGCAGTGCCAGTGATTCTTCTTAATAAATATGAATAATTCTGAAAACTAATTCACTGAATAAAGAAATCCAAGAAGATAGGCTGGATAATTTTTGGACATGAGAGAAAGTTCCTGATGGCTCCCTCAGGTAATAATGAAGGAACTGAGATGATCAAAGGCTTTGCTGTCTTCTAGAGCCAGAGCCACTTACATCAACCTGCTGGAAAAACACAAAGCAGGTAATCAGAGATTCTTGAAGGAAAAAAAAAAATCATTTTTACAGCATTCATCTACTGACTTTTTTTGTAAGAAAAGCAAATTGAAAATTGGAAGAGGGAAAATGTTTTTAAAATATTTTAATATTATTTGTTAATTAATCATTATTTCAGTAATGCCTGCCCTCTTGACCTATAGCTGATTGACCATGCACAGTGCATGCATGGGAACATTTGAATTTGTATCCATGTTGGTTTTATGGAAGAGGGTAGCAAAAAGCATCCTATGAATAGAAACAATTTTCATCCTAACAAATAATTTTAAGTTGTAAGTAAATTCATCTTCTGAAGGAAACCAGACAATATTTCGCAAGGGACTTCCACAGAGTGTGTTTCCACTACATATGTATTTTTGTCTTTAAACCATAGGGATAACTTAAGATTTTTAGTTTTCCACTGAGGTCTGCCTCATTGGTTTCCCATGGATAGACATCTGTGTGTTGGCCACATTCACCCATGCAGCTGCACATGTGCAGTTGTCACCTCCACCCTTTCTGAGAGCATTCCCTCCCTGACTGGCTCACATCCTGGATGGGCATTCAGGGAGAGCCCGACCTGGTATTGCTGATCAGTGTGGAATCATGCAAGCTGCCTTTCTGCCTGACATTTTTGGGCTGCAGAGTGGGTTTGAGCAGCTGCTGAGGGCTGCATGGCTTCTCCTCCAAAGGCAAAATCTACAGAACCTACAGAGGTACCTGCCAGCTCCTCCTCCTGGTAATGCTCACCCAAGGAAGTCAACACACACCTCTTTATGGTGACCTTGCAGGGTAGGTCTTCATGATGACCCTTGAGGAGTCCTCAGCCTTTGCTGAGTAATTTGGTAGCTGTTACACACAGGAGTCTGACTCTGAGATCACACTCCCTTTCCTATCAGCACTGCTTCTCTCAGTACAGAATTTTCTTTCCCATCACCAAAGTACAGCTGCTTCTGTCCTGTTTTGCCTGGTAGCAGTTTAGGATTAGAAGAAAAAAAAAAATAAAATAAATCATGCAGCATCTTAGTGAAACTGCAGTGGCATGGCCTTTTAGCACTCAATTAACCACCATCACAGATTTCCAGGTACACCAGGAAAGGAGAAAACACCTTGAACTTTGGTGCCTCGAAGGGACAAGGGGAAAGAAATGTTTATTCTAGGCTTCATTCTCATTCTTTCTTAAAAGTCTTCTCCAGTAAGCTCAAATTGTAGAGCTGATGAAGTGATTTTCTGTGCTGCAAGTATTATGGGTACCAGCTAATTTAGCTATCATGATAAATACCTGCTAGGAGCCTATTTTCTTGAAAGAGCAAAGAAGAAAGGAAACCTTTTCTGAAAATGGGTAGAAATAACTGTATTTTAGTTTGTATGGAAAGCATTTTGAGGGAAAATAACCTCAGATAATGTGGGACAACATGGGCTAAGGTGCTATTTAGGGAAAGGACATGAGATTCAACTTCTAAGACACGGACAAGGGAGGAGAGTGGCAATAGTGTGTCCTTGTAAATCTGTCTGGTTGCTGGCACTTGGCTGCAGTAATTAGTGGAGCTGTTGTAAAAAACAGTATGATCTTACAGAGGAAACTATATTAAGCAGCACCAAGCTGCTTGAGGTGTCCTGGGCTACCTGTGGCCCAGATGGGCTGTGCAGAGAGTCAGGGATTTGCCAGACATCAGAGACAACTTCACCCAGCAGTAACTCCACAGTCCAAGGGGTACCAGGAGGAGTGACAAGCCCAATGCCCAGCGGTCCCACCTGAGGTATGGGGGTCTCAACTGGTTATACTCAGGACAGCAGGGCTGACTGATGCTCTGTTAATTGGATACTGCAAGGCCAGGGGCTGGTCCTTCCTGTGATCTCACATTTCAACACTCCCCATTTCCCTCAGAAGGTTTACTATGGAGAGTTTTGGCACAGCTCTGCCTGAAGTGTTCCCTCTTAGAGGTAGGAAGGGCAAGAAAAAAAAAAAAAAGCAGGCAGTGGAAACCAGGGGGGAAATCTGAGGGAGAAATTTTTTAAGCCATTTTTTGGCCCTCTCCTACATGCATGAGGACAGCAAGCATTAGATGTAGGCAGGTGGGCAAAAAGAGAGCATGCCTTAACTCCTCATGAAGGTTTTTATCCTTTTTATCCTTTTTTAGGCTGGCATTTAAACAGAAAAGAAGCCCATATTTGGCCTCTTTTCCCCTAGGTAACAGTGTCCCTGGCCCTGAGGGTGCTTAGTTCTCCTTGCACCAGCCACGTGAAGACCCCAAACCTCTTGCCTGGCCTCTCTCTGACAGAAATGCCAGGCAGCTGGGCACAAGGCTTTGCACAGCTCCCTCCTCAGCTCCCTCTACCACCACAGCAGAACCATATATAGATCTGAATGAATATTATTATAAATTGCAAGTCTGGAAATGGATGCATATAAAAAGAAAAGTTAACTCTTCAGCTGAGCTACTGAATCACAAGTTTTTGCCTCAAGCGTATTTTCACAGCCCCTGCAAAAACAGAGGCATTAATGGAAAGTCTGACACTGCATTAACTCCTGCTGTGCTGGGAGTGGCTGCTGAGTTTAAAATGGTCACTGGGTGTTTTCTTCATCTCCATCCCAAAGCCTCGTGCTCAGAAAGCCACACATGACATTGGCATTGCAGGCTACTCTGCTCCTTTTTCCATGACAAATTTAACTAACAGAGCTCCAGTGCCAGGCCCCATGCTTTTGGCAGCCCAGATGCCCACAAGCTCCTTTTGTGGTTCCCTTGTCTAGCTCAATTTAAACCCAATGTGACTCTGGGTAAGAGAGGCATTTTGCAATCACCTACCACAAAGTGATAAGAGGCTGCTGCAGCAGATGACTTGTGTGCTTCCCCAAAGAAGCTCCTCACATTTAGGAAGGTTGGCCGTGTCATTTCTCTAATTTTCTAACCACAGAAGTTTTATTTAGAAAAGAGCAAGGAAACTTCCCTTACCCTAAGCAATGTTGCATAATGATGGAGGAGGGAGATTAATGCAAAGGTTTTTCGTTGAGCAGAATTCTGAGAGATTGGGAGCTGGAAAGCCTGAATAATGACTTATTTCAAATATGCAAAGCCAGGGCTTTCTGTGTGTTTCAGATCCATTCAGGTTGGTGTTTGCTACAGTGGGTGCAATCTCTGCAGCTGTGGCCCATGTCTTAGAATGTATTTCTCTGGTGAAGAGCCATGGCCTGTCCAGGATGCTCCTGACCTTGGCCTTGGCATTTACCAGCACAGCCTCCTTCCTTCCCAAGCCCCTTCCAGTCCTGCCAACCACTCCTTCCCTTGCTATCCTCCCCAACTCCTGCCCCTTGGTAGGTTTTAAAGAGATTCAGGCATTGCTGTTATCACAGTTGCACTGCTGGGCTCATGAGCCTGAAGTGTTTAGACACAAATGCCAAGAAAAATAACAGGGAGTCCTCAGTGCCCTGGGGCTGCAGCCACAGCTCAGGGATGAGGTTCCAAACCCTGTGTGGGGAGAAGCTGAAGAGGGGGAATCCTCCTGAGCAGGTGGGAGGCAGGGGAGGTGCAGTGTGGTGAGGGCTTTGCACCAGCACCCTCCTCCCATGTGAGACACAGAAGAGCCTCCTGGCTGCTTTTGGAGCAGCAAGGATGGTGTGAGGTCACCTGGGGCTCTGCTGGGGATGGGCACTGCCCTGAGAGAGACTGTGGCTCTTCTGGGGTGCTGGGGAGCTCACTCCACTGTCATTTCAAATACAGAATCTCTCAGCCTTCTTCAACACAGCATTTTGGCCCCTTTTCAATGTTTTCTGGTGACTCCTTCCTCAGGGATCCTGCTGTTCTCATGAAATGTCCATGAAGCCCATCAGGTTGGGTGTGGAGAATACATGGGGTGGTAGCTACCTACCCACTGGGTGTTGAGCTGTGTAATTAACCTCATCAATCTGCCCCTCCGGGCCTGTGATGCTTTGGGAAATGCAGCTGAAGCTCTCTGAAAGCCCTGATTTCAGCACACACACAGAACCAATGAGGTTCCCTGCAGTCTCTCTTGATGGTGCTTCCTCACCCAAATCTGAGAAACTCTTGTTTGGTGAAAGGCTGTGGCAATTAACAACCACAAATACTCATATGTGGTCGTACTGGACTCGTGATGGCTGGGGTTTGGAGGAAATAGATGGTGATTAGTCCTGGTTGGGAATTGAACCATCTTTGTGTCAAGACAATTAAAATGGTTTGGAAGGTATCTCTTTTGCCTGGCCTGGCTCAGGGTATGGAGCAATCATTGGAGCAAAACAGACACAGATAGTTGTGTTCATTAAACCTTCAGGAAAGGATGTTGCCACTGCCTTGCACAACAGCCACCAAAAGATGTTGGTTTGGGAATGACTAATTGCAGCAGTGGGAGTGTGATACATGAAAGCAGAGCCTTGGCTTGGGAACATTGTTCCGATCCTTTCTGATGGAAGTCTGAATTTTAACAGTGATATTTGGCATCTCATTTTCAAACAAGATTCTGGAAAAATACTGTGAAACTTTTCTATTTGGAAGTGTAACTTTCTGACAGTAACTCAGCAGTGGTTTGTGCCTGTGCACAGCCTAATGGATCAAAAGTTCAATTTCTGCATAGTCTATTACTTGCATACTCAATAAAATAGGATGCACGAATGGCTTAGCTTTTTTTTTTCTTTTTTTTTTCCCCACTAAATGCAATTTTTCCCCTCAAAGATTACTGAAAATTACTTTTGCAAGTCAGTATGAAGGCTTATCAGTCCAGTGGTGTTCAGATCCCATATTAACTGCCTCACATTACTGTGAACAAGAACTGCTGTAGAAACCAATGGACTAAGAATGTGAAGTACATACTGCTGATGTATGTCCCTGCAGTAACCCTTTCCCAGCTTAGGTACTGGATAGACTCTTCTTCCACAAACAATTATGTCTTATTTTAAAAAATGCTCCTTTGTAGAACTTAAACTTTCCTGATGCTTTGGGGCCATATCAGTCACAGATTTTGTGACTGATGAGCACAGAGAGCAAACACTCCCCACTAAGGAAACATGTAGAAAGATTGCTTTCACAGCATGCTCAGGGCATATTAAAAAAATTATGTTTCAGCACAAAAGGAAAAGAATTTAGCCTGTGCCTGTCAGGCTGCTTTAAATATTTTATTTTGCCTGTCTTCAGAATCAGTGTATCCCAGAAGAAGCCATCCCTAGGGGCTCAGCCCTTCAAGGGTATGGCATTCTTCAATCCCATTGATTTTAGTGGACCTTGAAGGCACTTAACACTTCATAGGCTCAGCCCCATCCTTTGGAAAGGTGACTCTGTGCATGCTCACCTATTACAGCTGCCAGGAGATCTAATACCCTTTGCTTTAGCTGACAAAGGGAGGGTAGGCAAGTTCACAATAAAAACAAGAAGGTTTTTAATAAAGAAGCCACTCTCCCATGGGTTAAGTTACCAAAGGATGGGCTCTCCCATCCTTTGGTAACTTGTAAAGAATGTACAATCACTCTACCTTATTTTCAATAAAATAAAAATGCTACAGGTTGTGAAAACTTTGTGGATTGCATGCAGGGCCTGCAAAGCCAAAGTCTTCTGTCTAGAGGATATATGTGTGAGAGAATATCTGAACTGATAAAAACCCAAATGAAAATATTTCAAAAGAACATCAGTGTTGAAAACTGAAGGGCTTAAATGCCTCAGCTTTGTTTCCTTGCAGGGCTGTAAATTGTCTTTGCTGTGTGGGTCAGTCAGTGTTTGCACCATCACCAGTCACAGGTTCTGTATTTCATGCAGGGCACATGTAGCACCTCAGTATTTGTTTTCATCCTTATCCCTCAACAATTAGGCACAGACCTGACATAGAAAGGCTTCAGATGCTGCAGGGCTCCCTCCATGATGTGCTTCCTTTCCTGCCCTGCCCTCTCCCCATCACACATGGGCTCCACAGTCACTGCTGAACACATTTCACATTCTGCAGGAGGAGGAAGCCTGTAGAGATGAGGAAATGAGGCACAGAGCAGTGAAGGTCAAAAGTTTCCATTTACTTTTGGTGCCCAGTTTGAGACATCTCTGTTGTTTCCCAGAGCTCAGCATCACCTCTGCAGGTGGCAAAGGGCAGGGTGTCCCTGGTGGGCTCCTGCCTCGTGTCCCCAGGGCCAGGGAGCTGGGCTGGGCTGGTTCCAGAAGGTACAAAACCAAAGGCATGCTACTGACTGACAGCAGTTTGCCTAAAATAAGAAGCAGGTCTGTCCATAGGCACTAGGAACATACTTATTGCCTTCCCTCCACCCTGCAGAGCTTTTTAGGTGAGCAAGAGCTTGTCTTGGTCAGGCAATTTACATAAGGGGAGGAGTGACAAACGGGGACAGTCCCTACCTTGAAGTAACAGGCCACAGAAGGGAACTTTAGCAAAACCAGGAGTCATTAATAGTCATTCCACCTCTCTCAGTGAAGCTTAATTAAAGCACTGATATGGTTTTGGCTGACCTTATTTTCATACCTGATAATCAGTAAACTCATTATCATTTTTTAAGCTTGGTTTTGAATCTAGCTAATTAGCACTCAGTGGGTCAGTGTCTAAGTTTAAAAAAGACATAGAGGAAACTCCAAGATCTGCATATTTTGGATGCTCCCTGCAAAGGGGGGTGGTTGTCAGGTGACACCATCAGCACCAGGCTGACCTGGCACTGATCTGAGTTGTTCTGAGGTGCTGGCTGAGCAGCAGCCATGCACTGGGGACAGGACAGAGAGGAGTTTACAACTTTGACAATCAGGGCCTCAAAAATGACTCAAACATCAGCTTCCTACAGCTGAAGCCTGAAGCTCTGATGGGTACCAAGCAGATCTGGAGAAGAGCAGGGCAGAGATTTCACAGCTTCCCACTGCACTTGCAGGTGTATGTGGGAAATGAATGACAGGACAGGAGCAGCAGTGGCATTTCCAGGAGGGAAATGTGACTTTCTCTGTGTTCAATGAGATGCTCAGCTGCTCACCTCCAGCCCAGGTTGGATAAACTTTTCTCTTGTACCCAGATCTTCCCACCAGTTGGCCCAGCTTGACTTCTCCTCCTGCTCTGAGCTTCCTCAAGGTCTCAGCCAGCAAAGCACTCAGTGGGAGAGGTCAGGAAGGTCATGCTGCAATAAACATGAGCTCCTACCACAGGAGACACAGCTGTGGGCTGGGGAGTGCAAAATCAGAGCTGTTCACTGGGATTTCCAACTAGAAAACTGTCAGGAGGAGATGTGGATAAGCAGTACCAGGCAAGAGTTGCAGTCCTTTATCTTAGGAGAGGGCAAAGAGCCCCAACCACATTGGCCAGCAAGTGAGAAATGGCAGCCTGGGCCACATGTGGTCCTCTGCTTGTGGTCATATCTGTGCAAACTTCCCCATGCAAGGCAAACTGCTTCCATCTTCAGCGGTCAGAATTCGAAAGGGTTTAAACGCTGAGAAAACAAATAATTACAATACTTAGCACCTGCCTTGCACTTTGCACATTGACAGTGCTGCACAGCCATCAGCTAATGAACTGAATGAGGTGTTCAATTACACAATGATTGTTAACGCTCAGTTAAAATCTACAAAACTGAGCACCAAATGGTGGAGCTGCAATTTCAGCTGCCGGCTTGCAGGCACTTCCTTCATAATCACGGATGGTGCTTAGCAATACTTAAAACTATCTATTTCTCCTCTTCCACCAGCTTTTCCTGATGTTTGTGTGCAATGGCCTGTTCTTAAATGAGCCTCTCCCTTTCTGGGAGCTTGTAAATCTTGTGTTGTAAGACTCTGTGCAGTGTATGTGAGGTATGCTAGGCAGGCTGTTGCAAGGCTTTGCCAACACCCAGGAAAACAAAAATAAAAGGGGGGGGGTGTTAAGTAGCACAAAAGAAGAACAAAAGACCAGTCTGTAAAGTAACTAAATCGTTCAGCAAACTGTTTATATCTACCATAATTGAAACATTGCCAAGTCTTGATTTTTTTTTCATAATTTAGAATTTGGCCAAACCCTCAGCACCTCCTTTGTCCATACAGACAGGCAGACACATAGGTGTAACAGCCACATGATCAGCCGAAAAACTAATGGCTGAAGCATGTGATTAATTGCATTTATTCTTCACCTCTAGCTGTTTCACCCCTGTGTTGGCCCTCTGCTTTGCCCTGCAGTGATCCATTGCTGTGGGACTACTTCTCCTGTCCTGCTTCTCCCTGCAAGAGCTGTTTTGTGCCTTTCAACAGCCAGCCATAAATCTGCTCCTTCCTTTTCATCCCAGCAAGATGAGAGGAGCCCTCCACCCCCAAAGGCAGAAAATTCCCATTACTGATGAGTCCTGCCCCACTGATTCCCTCTGTGTTGCAACAATTCCAGAACCAAGGGTTTTTTTCCTTGCCTACCCAGGTCAGGCTTGGCTGTCCCCACCATGAGGGCTTTGGTGACCACAAGCTCCAGGGGTTTCCTCAGCAGGAGCTCCCACAGCTGCCCAAATCCTGCCCACGGTGCCCTGGAAGGGAGGAGCAGCACATCCACATGATGGGTGGGCCAAGTGTGGGCTGAGATGAATTACACTGCTGCACTTTCTCCAGATTTTGATGTTTAAAGAAACACACCCTTCTGTCTCTATAAGCATCATTTTACCTTGAATTTCACAGCCATAGATTATAAAACTGTACAGAAGTGTAACTTGCTGCTATTCCCTTTCCCTAACCCAGTTTCCACTGAATTGACAACATTTCTCCCTTTCTTTTGCTCTGGCTGCAGAGCACCCTGAGTACAAGGTCATGGGGGGAAACAAAACCTGCTCTGTTTATGTGGAGAGGCTTTTTGGTGCCTTGAGAGCTCACAAGAAGAGGTTTGGTGCCTTCAGCCATCACAGTGGCAGTGTGGGGACTGTCACCTGTCTCCTTTAAACCACCTTTATTCAGACCAGCTCATTGCATTGCACCCTGCACGTGTCTGCTCTTTCTTTCTGGACATGGTGTGGATTTCTCAGCAGTTATCCTTAAGGCACTGAACAGATTTTACAGTTGTGGAAAGTAGTAGGATCTGCCAGCTTTGAGAAAGAAAAGATTCTAAACTACTAAACTTGAGCTACCAAATTTGAGGGCAGGTATAACAATGTGCAAGTACCCCCTGCCTCTCAGAGAGGCATTAGGAATGTTTATGTATTCCCATTTTTGCAGACTCTGAAGACACACAGAGCTGCAGTTGTATAGAGATATCTGCATGCATCAGAGCCCTGCAAGACCTCAAAATATTGCTGCTGTAGTGAAGTATTTCTGGCATTTGAAGTAAGAGACTGGGACAAAAAACTCCAGGGATCTAATCCTGGTCATGCTAGTGAATTATGGTGTGACTCTAAGCAGAATTTACCTTGCCTTTCTGTGGGCAGTCAGCTTGTGTGACTGCAAAGTGAGAGCCACAGGACCCAGCTGAGCTGGCAGGGACAAGGACTTCATCACCAGGTTTGATTTAGAAATATAGCTCTGGAAATTCATTCATTAATTAGTTGGAATTGCATTAATATCATAATGGAAGTGATTTTTTTCTTTTCCTTTGGGCTGAGGGAATAAACAACTCTCCTACAAGACTCTTTTATAGAACAAAGCTCTGGAAGCAGCAAAGACAGTACTTTTAATGAAATGTGTACATTTACTCTGAAAAATGCTCTGCGGATGCATATGCTGGGTTATAAACAAAGAGCTGAAAACTGTGTGATCAGCAAGTATCCAACTAGCTCCTAATTAGGTGTATCTCATTTAGGAAAACCCACTTGGCTGCCTGGGCTTTGTTTTGGGGGGGACAGGACAGGAGAGCAGGAGAAGGTGGTAGCTGTGCTGGAGGAGCAGTGAGAGCAGAAACAAAGCAAGTTTGGAGAAAATCTCTGGGAGGTGGCTCCTTGGCTGAATTCCTGCAGCAAGGATTGGACCAGTGTGGCTGGGATCACACTGCTCCATTAAGGGCATGGCAGGGATTACTGAGCTTTGTGCAGGAGTCTTTTTAGTATTACATAAGTCCAAATAAAATAAATAAATCATACCACTTACATGCTACTCTGATAGGTGCCATGGAAAATGCAAAGATGGATGGATAATATCCCATTTTAGCCTAATAGCTGTACAGTTTCATGTTATATTTACACTGCTTGATATTTAGCTGCATCAATATCAGGACATTAAAATAATTTTTTAAAGATCAATAATTAAACCTAGATTTCATTATTATTCAGAGCATACAAATTCACAGGTCTGTTGTATTAAACACAATACAAGTATCAGACTGTAATTGTACTCACACTAATTGCACATTCTGACACAGTCTGGGGTAATGATGCTTGAAGTTACCAAACAGTTCAAAGATGAAAGGCCACGCAGTCAAAGATTCTAAAATAAAGCTCCTGATTTGTGAATTTATGGTAATGTACTAAATTTGATCTCTTCCCCTCATATAAATAGCTACATACAATTATATAATTATATAATAATTAGCTTGTAGTCCCACAGCAATTACAGAGTTATTCCATGGGTATCTGAGCCCTGACAGGGATGGTGATACCTGGCATTGCCCCCTGCCTCCCACTCTGCATCTCAAACTTTCCAGTAGTTGCACATGTGAAAATATCCTGAGCTTTTTGTGTCCTTTTTGCTGAGGATTTTGCCAAGGCTCTACTTTTATCTCTGGCTGCTGGTTCTGTTTAATTGGTAGTTTGCAGATAATAGAAACACAGAGGAATATTATTCATTCATCTTCAAAGAGCTGGAAGCAGAGAGTCTGGTGGGGCACCCAGGAAGCCTTGCAGAAGACTGAAATGGGAAGGCAGCAATTTTATCACCTTCCTCATTCAGAAAAAGAGAGAGAGAGAGAGCAAGAAAGAGCGAGGCAGCCTGACCAGGAGCCAAAAGGAGATGATTATGTGGTTATCCAGAGGGATTCTTTCTATTACTTGAAAAATCAGAGTGCAGATTTAGAGAGACAGGTTGATGTGCTCAGGAAGATCAATGAATATGAGAGGGTCATTGATGGCATATGCTGGGGTTTAGAGGTAAGTGGCAGCTCTGGAGGCAGTGACAGGAGGAGGGGAAGGAAGCAGCTGGTGGTCAGCGGCGTGTCCTGGGACCTGCCCTGTTGAACAGAGTCCCCTCCCCAGGGAGAAGAGATGGCACTGTGGCCTTTAGGGGCCAAGCTGGATGAGATTGAAGCCATGGGTGTCAAGGAGTGAAATTTCAAGGGCAGGAAAGTGGGAAAGAAGCTCTGGTGGAGCTGCTGGTGGGAAATGGTGAGGAAGGGGCTCAGCAGTGCCTGCAAAACTCAAACAAAAAACTCACCTAACCAAACACTCCCAGTATCCCACAGGGTGAGAGGTTTTTCAAGTGTAAATGTTTACCTGTATGGTTCTTCTATTAAAACACCTTGCAAACCCTTGTCATGAACAGTTTTAAGATGCTCTCCTATTGTCTGCAGCCCTTTTTTTCCTCCTGGTCTTTGGTAGCTTCAGCACACACACCCAGCCCGTGGCCAGGCAGCAAAAGCCCTTGGTCCCGCTTTCCAGCAGAAAATCCATCTGTTATGCATTGATAGAGAGAGCTGCTGAAGATACAACCACTAGAAATATTTTTCTTGGCAAGAAGGAAGAGTCTTGGAGAGAAAGCAAGTTAGGGACAATAAAGATAGCCAGGAACTCTGGAGCACTGACCTCCAGACGCATCCAGGGTCATCAGGGAAAGTATATCAAATGTTAACAGGAGCCAAGAACTAATTTTAAGAAGGGCTGGAAGATATTCTTGTAAGTTCAGTCAACATTTTAAAGCAACAGTGGCAGTTTATAACATTATGGAACTTTTTGCCTGTTTATTTCACCTACTGTCTTTTACAGAGGCATTCATATTTCCAAAATCTAGAAAGCTAAATTCATTGATTTTTACCTTAGGGCAATCAACAAACCCAGAAAATTTTTTTTTCAAATGGTTGGTGTTGTACAGGAGTTTCTGTCGGCATTTTATATGTGTGTGAGATATAGAGATTTATGTAAACATATATAAGTGCTCATCTAGGGCCACATTTTCATGGACTGTGTCTGGGAACATGGATCTGTGCAAAAGATGCCATTAACTTCACATTCAGGAGCAAAGGCATCCACTTGAACAACTGATTTGCCATTGAGAAAATATTTGACTATATCAGGGAACTGATATAAAAATTAGAAAGGTTTCAAAAACCAGGGGACTGATATAAAAATAAGGAAATGAAAAGTAATCAGTTTATTCAGATGGAACTGTTGTATTTCATTGTAAGGGCAGTAAATAGATGGATTACTAAGCCAATAAGACCAGCGAGGCAAAGATCGGCTCATACCCTGGAAAAAAAAAAGATTTCTTATAATTTTTTTTTTAATTTCTATTTGTTCATGGACATAAAACAAATATTTAGCTGACTGACTGACCAATTTGCCAGTAAAAGTTTGAAGTGCAGTTCAATTGATCATCATGGATGGTTTTTTTTACTCCCTGATTTATTTTGAAGACAAATTGCTGTAGTTATTTTTTCTGTTTGTTAAAGTCTGCCCATTTCAAGTGCTCCATATGCAATTTACACAGTGAAATAATAGGCTCTTGTAGTGACTTACATAATGTTCTAAGGCCTGCTGAGGTCTCCCTGTCACTCATTCCAGAGGGGCAGGAGCTCTGATATGAGCATGGTTGGTGCCTTCCAAAGGCTCTTCAGGGCTGGAGTGTGAGCACCAGTCTGTGCAATGGCATTTTCAGCTGTTGTGGAGCCCTTCAGCAATTTTTGTACTTCAACAAACAGGTCACCAGCTTTGTTTTGACTTTTGGTGGGGTTTGCCAGCCTCCTACAGGGCAGGCACAGATGAGGGGAAGGCAATAGTTCGTAGAGGGTTGCTGCCAAGAATATCAGGGCACCAGGTCAGGGAAGTGCTGGTGTAACCCACCAGTGAGCTTTGTCCTCACTCTTGCCCTGCTGACCTGGAGAAGGACCAGGGGAAATGCTGCCTTGGGGATTCCTGCTGTACCTCAGCCACCCATGGACACTGCCTGATGTGGCTTTGGCTCTGGGTGGAGAGGGGTTTGCCCTGGAAACTGCCTGCTGTGACCCATGGAAAGGGATGGCACACTCCTCTGAGGTGCTCTTAGAGATTATCCAACAGGGGAATGGACAGAATTCAACCTTTGCTTGTGCTCATGAAGGTGGGAAATCCAGGACAAGTGTGAACCAGGAAGGAAAGGTGCTGGAAAAGGGATTTTAAAAAGCTGTCCTCTGCTTCATATGCCATGGTGTGATGGTGCATTCAGGAGTGTGAAAATGTTGGTGAGGGGAAGCAGAGTGACCTTTGTGGGCACAGACACGTGGCAAAGAGCAGCCCTGTTTGCTCACCAGCTCAAACCAAAGCCATGAGTGCAGAGGCAGTGGCAGAGCACGTGGGACTCTCTGCATTGCCTGTATTTACACAAAGAAATTTCACTTCAGTTAAAGCTTCCTTGGGAATACGTGGGAGGTGGGGAGCACTCTTCAGTGGAGGATGCTGTCTCAGCCTTATATAAATACCTGTAGAATTGCTCAAATAGTTCATTAGTAGCTTATGAGTTTGTGTGCCTGCATTCCTCACTAGCTCTAATTGCAAGGATGTTGATTCCTACTGCATCCAGTGAACAGATTCTCTGCTCTATTGCACCATTAAATGAGGTGTTACTGTGTTTGACTCCAGCTGAAAAGGATCCCTTCCCACTCAGTAAAGAGACCAGCTAGGGCTGACCTAGCTGGGGACAGATTTCCTTCCAAATCACAGAGAAGTACTCCTGAATATGAGATGTTAATTGTGGCAGGAATTAAGGATTAAACAGTCATGGCTTCAGGTTACTAGTGGGAACTGAAATCAGGATTACAAAGGAAACTGGGCCATGCCCTCACAATGCTATTACCCCAGTTCTTGAATCTAAAAAACCTTAGAAACTCATCCTCAGTGACCAATAAAAACTAGTCTAAATTGTGCTTACTGAGGCCTGAGGAAAAGAGTCATAATTGTGCAGCCACAGTTTGGACACCTTTCAAGGCAGAAGATAACATCAAGGGCAAAAGAGTGAAATTCAGCCCTGGTTCACACCCTCTACAATCTTTATTAGGGCCAAAGCTCCAGCGCTGGCCTCAGCTCCATCTCTTGCCTGGGAGAGTCAGACCCCACACCAGAGCCAGCCACTTGCACCTGGAGTCCCTGGGGTGAGAGCAAAGACCTTGCAAGAGCATTTCCCTTTGGGCAGAGGCTCATGAAGCCCCTGTGTGAGCTCAGCCTCCAGCCTGGAGCACTCTGTGCCCCACAGCACCTCCTGAAGGGCTCAGAGTGAAGGCAATGACCCCAGTCCACATTCCCGGGGGAGATGCTCACATGGGCTAAATGTTGATGATGTCCCCAAACCCTGTTCCTAACCCCAGGATATAAAGCCAGGGAGATGAATAGGGGGGAAAAAAGAAATTCTGTGGATTAAATTTATGACAGAGTAGCACATACTTAATAACCAATTAAAGCCAAGATTTATTGGGAGCTAAATTACATTTGTATTATAAATAGAACTAGAATATACTGTTACAGAATAAAAGCAAAACATTTTAGCATTTAATATTGTAAAAGACAAAGCAATCTAATGGACCCTAAATGTTAATGGGTGAAAAGATTTACACTTTAATTGCATTTTCAAGTCATCTTATTTTACTGTGCTCTTTTTTCTATGTACATAGAAATCAACAGTGTGCTGCAACATTATACTTAGTAGCAGCAAGACTGACTTAAGGAAACCTATTATTATAGGCAAGATCAGTTTATTATGTATAAATCCTTGCAAACATTTTAATTGAAATGAGCAGTGGACTTTCACTGACCTTGGCTGCATGTGTATGAGACCTTCATAGCAAATTAAGCTGGTGAAAAGTGTGTGTGAGAAGCCAAGAAGGGAGGGAGTGTTAACAAGACAATTTCTCTATGTAAAGCCAACAAATAAACTGTATTAGATACAGGGGTTTGCTTTATGGCAGCAAAAATTTTAAAAAATTAAAAATCTCAAAAAAACTAACAACTTATCAAACAATGAAATTTGAAATTAGATCTGATTGCTTTATCAATTAATAATTTGTATTTACTGAAGTATTATCAGCTACAATCCAAATCTGGGCCAACATCTGAGGCTGGCATTTTAGGACTGCTTTCATAGCATATAGAAATGCTACAAACTTCCCAGAAACCGATTCCTGTGCTCATAAAATTTCTCTTCCAGTTTGTGTTACTGCTTCAAGATTCATCAGCTGAGTTACAGTTATGGCTGAATCTAACTCATATTACATTTGAAAAAATAAATGTGCACTAAAAGTAATTAAAGCATGTTGGTTCATGAATAATACACCATTTTACTACTATTTGCAGAGTATAATGAGACAAGCTACTAAATTGACAATGAATGCTCTATTATGTGATTGCCAACTGTTTTATAAGATATTGAACAGATTCATTTATTCTATCATCATGTGCATTATCAAGCTATTGCTTTTTAATAAATTAATTTCTCCTGCGTCTCCAGAGCCTCACTTTGAGATCTGGCTGAGGGCATAAATGGAATTAATTCTGCGGTCTGGGTTGAGTGGCGGTGCTGGTGCCCCGCAGCTGGCAGCGGGCGAGGAGGGGATTTCTCCGGGTGGCTCAATTGCGACGGCGAGGAATGGCTTTTAATAGCCAGCCGGGAGAGAGAGTCGCCCCTGCAGGGCAGGGCTCTCTGACAGCTCTTGGCCATCAGGGGCTCTCCTTGCCAGACACCCCCGGTCCCCTGCCCTTCACCCCAGCCGTAAATTGACCCTTTAATTGCTCGGCAGCCTAAACCCGGTGACACCGGCCGCTGACTGCGGAGCGGCGCTAATCCCCGCCTGGGTGACAGTGTCATTAGGAAGCGGTGTGATCGCGGGGAAGGCTCTCCCATCCCGGCTGCGGGCTGGGCTGGATCCCCGCCTGGGTGACAGTGTCATTAGGAAGCGGTGTGATCGCGGGGAAGGCTCTCCCATCCCGGCTGCGGGCTGGGCTGGATCCCCGCCTGGGTGACAGTGTCATTAGGAAGCGGTGTGATCGCGGGGAAGGCTCTCCCATCCCGGCTGCGGGCTGGGCTGGAAGCGAGGATTGTCCGTGAGCCGCGGGCTGGGGCTGGAGCAGCGCGCAGGGTCCGCGCAGCCCCGGCGCTGCCGAGCCGCTCCGCTCGGCGGTAAACAACTTTTAATTGCGGCTGTTGACAGGACTCACTGTGTGTAACTAACCTTGCTGCAATGTTATTATTTCTGAAGGGAGCCTTTCTCCATATTTTTAACAATAAGTCTGACAGGTGTCATATTAAAAACAGGGCTTAATTCTAATGCAGCTATTCGCACCCGCCTCTCCCTTCTCAGTTTTGTGCCTCTGTAATGCATGAGTTTCTCCCGCTCATAAAGATTAAAGGAACTGCTTTGCTGGAAGGAAAATACTGGTTTGTTTGTAGTCCAGGTACATTTGAGATGGCCTCAGTACCGGCTCCCTTTCTCCTCTCTTCTCCAGCCATGCCGGTTCAATGCTGGGAGAAAAGAGAGGGAGAGAAATAAAGCTTTCCCTGGGATGAGAAGTAATTCAGGATCCATTGAAGCAAAATTTCAGGGCTTCCTTTGAGCTGTGACCCACAGCCACCATCCAGGCACTCGGTGGCTGCACGGCCTGTGATGCATGGCTGACTGCTGTCCACCAGAGACCCAGCCCAGGCCAGCAGTTCACTTACAAGTTTACACTGGATTTAAGTCAAAATGCTAAAAACGCTGCTGTTCAATCACTGCTAACTCTGTGCTCGGCAGACAGCTCCCAGCAGACCCGTGCTTGTAAAATCCAATACTCCACGTAAAGTAAGGGTTTGTGGAGGTGCAAGGGGTTTAGAAGACTTTTCTTGTCTCTGTCCCTGCTGATTGCATTTTTGTGATGCTGCTTTTCAGGTGCTGGGACGGCTTCAGCCTCGTCCCATCCCACACAGGCAGCAGCACTGAGGGCTGCACTCAGAGAGGCACTCCCTGTTTCCATACCCTTCCCCAGTGTGTCCTGACCTTCCTCTCAGGCTGCCTGCAGAAGGCAAAGTCCATTTTAAAGCCATCAGTTCCGTGCTGATGTGATGATCAGTCAGGACCAGGTTGGCTCCCCTGCACTTGCTTCCCTCTCTCTCTCTCCTCCCTTTGCAAAAAGCTTGCATGTTCCACGCCCGCCAGCATCACACACACTCCTCAGTCCTGGCTGAGAACACTACAAAGCTGCTCAAACTGCTGCTGCTGAAGGCTAATGCCAGCCCAAGGAAAAAGGTGCCTTCTTTGCCAGGAGGGATCATAGAAATCCAGTGTGCAAAGCCCCTAATTTAGCCTGTGCTCACATATCTGCAGGCACTGCACCAGGCCTGTGTAAGGTTTCCATATGAACAGGCACGGGGCAGATCAGTCTCAAAGCATTGTGTAATGTTCAGTTTTTACAACAGTTCTTTCAGAAGAGTGAAGATAGGCAGTCCAAATAGTCTCACCAGGCATTTGGTGATCTGCTCTGTACCCCCTTAAGATCAATGATTTTCTGGGACTCAAAAAAAAAATATTATTTCTTCTTCTCTTTTTTATTTTTTTCTCCCCTGCATAAGCAACTGCCCAGCAAATTGATAAGAGCCCTTTTTAATTAGCTAGTGAAGTTGTATGGGTAATGTTCCATATAAAAGGTCTATAAAACACAGCAGAATTAATAAAATGACTGCTTCTCATTTAATTCAGGTCCTCCAAAGGGATCCATATGTCTTGCTTTGGTCTGTTTGTAGTACTTCTCTCCACTACCCAGCCACGAATTGATTAAAATCACATTCCTCACTTAAAACTGGAGCCCAGTTGGTAAGAGATACTGGATAGTAATTAAGGTCTGTGCAGAGACACATGAACCCCCATAAAAAAAAACAGTACCAAAAGGAATCATTGTGCATTGCTTGGATTATATGCAAACACAGCTCATGTTGACAGCTACCTCTGGATGACTCCATCAGTACACACTTTATCTCCAGCTGTCCAAGTAATTTTCCCAGGATTTCGCCCCTCTTTTTCACTCCTCTCCACACAGATGGATTAGAGCAACAAACGGTTTACATGCTGCACATCATTAGCTATCCTCCCTCACTACCCAGCAGATAACAACTGGGCTCTATCATCAGGACATTCATAACACCTTGACACTTTTACAACTATGCTGTTCTCTGCCAGAGCAATCTTCTCTTTTAAAGCATGAAGCTAATTCACAAAACACCCCTTGGAAAGTGCTCTGCAAACGCAACAGGGGTGGGGGAGAGAAGAAAAAGCACAGCCCAGAAAAGGCATCTAGTAAATAACACAGTTAGCAGAGTAGGATGAAAAAAACCACAAACTCGAGAGAAAAGCAGCACATTGTTTCACTCCAAGATACCTCTCTATTTTCCCATTTCCTCCATCCCACAGGGAAGAGCACCAGGAAATAGCCACCCATCAGTCTGCTGTGTTTCAGTGCTTCCATCACCGTGTCACTCAGGCACCTCCCAAGCCTGGCATCAGCCTGTGCAGGTCCCTGTGGCCCTGGTGACAGCTCAGCTGCTTCCCTGGGCGTGGGTTTCACCCAGGATTCTCTTTGCAAAGGGACCAGTTGAGGGCTTCAGTCAGTCGTGCATTTACTGGGTATTACTATTGGCTATTCCAGCTTTCCTAAACTGCCTCCAGCCTCAGGGAATCTTGGCTCTAAGATGTTTTAATAAAACAACATTTTACCTCCGTAGGCTGGGACCCTGCTTCAGAGCCCACTCGTGCTCAGACATGGGCTTATATTTAGAATAAAATGCAAACCCACATCAGCTACTGTGTGGAAGGAAATACATTTTAGCAGCATTTTCCAAGCTTCTCAGCATGCCCCCTGCCACCCCAACCATACATTTTAATGTATAGTACACGCTTGTTTAAAAAAGAAATACATAAGGAGAAAGAGTAATTACCGTGGCTTAAATTCAGCCCGATGAGAAGGGCTTGCACAGTCTGAGCAGCTGTTCCACTGCCATTCAGATTATGAAAATATAATCCTAGAGAACCTTGTCAAGATAAATACAGAGCATGAAATGTATAGGCAATTTTTCCCCAGCCACATATAATGATCAATTCCAAAGCCACAAGTGATACCAAAGGACAAAATAAGATCTGTCTAGACTTTCTCACTTACAAGATATTGATCATTCCAATGGTAAACTGGTTAGTATAAGTGTGTTTGGCTTGAAAGGTCATGAGCTTAACACCTGACAAGGAGTTATTCAACCTTGATATAAGTCAAATTATTGCAGGGTTGCTGGAAAGACTTCTCCAATAAAAAGCCCTACCTGGTCGGAGAATATCTGGGATTTGTCTCCCAGATGTCAAAAGAAAAAGCAGGAAGGAAAAATAAAAGAAATCAGGATTTGGCCTGGGTTTCTGCTGGTTCACCTCTACCTGATTTGGCAAGCAGAGGTGACAGCAGCCAGTGGCTGTCTGGGCAGAACAATGGACAGCAGGGGAAGCTGACACTGAGTGAAAAGGCCCCTCCATTCCCTAAAAGCTTCTGGCTCCTCAGTCCCAGCAAGGCAGTTTGCTCACTCACCTGCATGGACTTTCGGACACCAATATAGGGTCAAAAAAATCACGATTAAAATGGGAAACGTTGACTTTGGAAGGGAAGCAGGGGGGAAAGGGTCGGACAATGCCCTGCAGCGAGTGGGTGGGAAATGCTCCGGTGTCGCCTCCCCTTCCCAAAGCCCCCAGGGCCTGAGCCTGCATCACACAGCCCTAACCCAGCCTCCTCCTCCTTCACGGGGATAACTAGCAAGTGCTTATTAGGACTATTAGGAGCTTGATGTGAATTTGCTGGATCTTTTCCAAGAACCATAAATACCCGATCTATTTTGCTTTATTCAGTTCTTTTTGTTTTGCTGATATGATACTAGTTAAGGTTAATGGGGTTTGCTTTAATATTAGACACAGGATCACTTAACTACCTTTAATGAACACTGGAGTCAATGCATTGTGGAGTAATTCACACAGACATTGCCTCAGGTAAATCAACCAGAAAAATGTAAGCCAGTCAAATAAATAAATCTGACCGGCTGTAAATGTGCCAAATTTTACACCAAAATATATTTGAAAGCCAATGACTTTGGCACATCTAGGATATTAAAATGGAGGGGTTGGAGTCTGTTTCTTTTCAATTGCTTTTCCTTTTTTAATGTTCCTTGCACATCCCTCCTGTGCTGAAACCAAACTGAGATTGCAAGAAAAATTATTTTCACAAGTGTTTCTAATAGAAGTGAGGGCTCTACAGCTTGGTGGTTTGTTTTTTTTTTTTTTTCATTTGGAAAAAGCCTTTTTTTATACAGGCTATCTCAACACAGGAGAATGAGAGACAAAGAGGAGAACAGAGGGTGGAAGAAGGAAAATGGAGAGAGAAAAAAAAAGAAGGAGAGGAAAAAAGAGAAAAGGAGAATGACAGAGTGAAATAAAAAGAAAGAAACAGGGAGCAAGTAATTTTGTCTGCATTGGAGAAAATTAGGACAGTGAAATTCTTGACAGGGCAATACACTGGTGTCAATTAATAATAACCAGAAATAAAAACCAGAGGAACCCAAACAACTCAGTGAAGTTAAGGGTTAGTTTACCTCATAGTAGTGCAAAAGGAAAACTCTGCTAACATGAAAAGTGCTCTTACCTTGTAACACTAACACAGAGAGTGGGGTACAGAGGAAAAGCACACAGATATTCTTTGAAGGAAGGTAGGCAATATCCCTAAGTACTGAATTCTCATGGAAGAGAACAATATTTCAGCAATAAGGAATGACAGGGGGTTCATTATGGGTTATTAATGTTTGCCTAAATGGAGCAGAAGGCCCAGGCCTTCAGGGGAGTGCAGAGCTCCCAGCACCACTCAATTAGTGCCTCCTCTGAACCCAGCAATGCCAAGCTCCAGTGCAGAGCTCTGCAGTCCTACACTGCCTGTGTCATACCACAGTAATTCTGTCTGGCTCTGAAAGGGAAAAATAATGTGTGTGTGAGGGCTGTTGCACAGGTGACAGGAGTTAATCACTTTTTCTCCCCAGTTAAACTCCAGACAATACAAGGAATTTGGCAGTAACCATTGCCTCAGCTTGCAAAGCCTGCAGCCCAGGCCATGAAATTTCAGACACTGCACTACACCAGCACCTGGTCTGTGTAGCACAGACTGGAGGAAACTTCTAGGAGACAAGAAGGAGGTTGTTTTGGGGTTTTTTTTGGTGTTTGTTTTTTTTTTGTTTGTTTGTTTGTTTGTTTGTTTGTTTGTTTGTTTTTTAAACTCTGCAAAAGGCTGAAAAGAGGTGTTGTTCTTTCTGGAATATCCCCTTTTATTTCTTTATTCCACTAAATGTTTCAAAGGTTGTGCTGCCCTTGGGGAAGGGGCTGCAGAGAGTCGAGGAGGATGAGTGGGCAGGATTTGTTGTCTCCTGAAGCTGTTCCTACAGAGGTGGCACAGCAGGGATAAAAAAAGGCCATATATTCTTACTGCTGCTTTAGGAAAGGCTGTGGCATCAGGTAAGGGAGCAGACAAGGAAGGAGCAGCTGAGGCTGCACTGGGGTAGAAGCCTTGACTTTAACTCTGTTCAACAACTAATTCAATGTACTATGATTGAAGAAAAGAAAAATCATGGAAGGCAGGTTGTTAACAATAAAGCAGAAATAAAAAGGGGATCAAATAAACTTCTATTAACAATGTGTCCTTCTATTCATTTGTTTATATTCTGTCTACAGAAAATGTGATGCTGGACTGAGGATGGCTTAGAACAACCTTCTGGCATGAAGGCATGAAGCTACAAAGCACAAAATACAAAAATGAACTCAGAAAGAAACAAGAAAAAAACCAACATTTTCTTGGCATCAACAAGAAGCTCTTTATTTTTCCTCAAGGTTTTGTTTTCTAAAAAAAAATGGAACTAAAACATTTGCAGAAATGAGACAAACTTTCTCTTCAGGTGACAATATTCAAGCAAGCATGTTGTTTTATTGAATTTAAATGGAAAGAAAAGACAGATTTGGAATGGGATACAGTATCAGGAGAACTGAGAAACTGTGAACTTTCAAGGAAATAAAACTCCTTAAAACTGTGAACCGAGAAATTGACGGAAATACCATTTAAACCCCTGATTACACTCTGTGTGTTCTTGAGGAGACATCTTCATCTGTGCTAACTCGAAATACTTAGGGAATGGTTTACAACATATCTTTTATTGTAATCTTTTAAGAAAAAAAAAAAAAAAACAAACCAGAAATATTTAATTAGCTGTGACTTTACCATTGCTGTTCAGATGTCTTCCTGCACCTTCTTTTTCTAGACAGCACAGATGTACTTGCAGCCAACAGTCAAGGGCTGAAAAGATTTCTTTCCTCAATAATCTTTTGATTTGCCACACCCAATAAAATCCTTGTAGGGAAAAAGAATCAACACAACTACCATCTCCCAGTCAATACCTAAAGCCTAACAGACCGTAATTATCAAAATAAGGAGGAAATCCCATACTGGGCTACCTACCTACCCATTAATCAAAACAACAGAAATTAACTGCAGAATTGCTTTTCTAAAATAAGGCAGAAGATGCCTCCTTGGGTTACACTTTGAACGGGCTATAATCAAAAGAAAGAGAACCGAGACTAACTAAGCCCCAGGAAGCTGCATTGTCCCTTTAACCCACAGTATTCCCCACCTCCCATTAGTACTTAACATTTTTCACTATGTTGTGACTGCTATTATTTCATTTAACACCGGTTAATCTGTATCTGAGGTACATGGAAACCCTCTAGATGATAAGATTGGACAGGTTCCAGTGCTGGCAGTTTCCGAGCGTGCACACTCTCGTGTGTTTTGATCCTTCCAGGAGCTCCCTGCTATTTGGCCTGGCTGCCAGCTCGTTCTTGGATCAGCCTGTGGCTCAGCTCCCAGAGGGCAGCGGCGCTGGCGCTGTCCTGTGCCTGCTGCGAGGGCAGGCAGCGGCAGCAGTTGTTGAAGTACATCCCGCCCAGACCCTCCAGCTCCGCCGCCGTGGCGCAGTACACCGTCGTGGCAGCTCCTTGTTGCTGCAAGAATAACAAAAAAAAAAAATTAAATTAAGAGGGAGAAAATAAGTAGAACTATATAAATGCATAGATGTTTTATAGTTTATTATTATCGTTGTGATTTCAAGCACAGCCCTTTGGAGCTGCGTCTGGTGCAAGCAGGGTGACCTGCCCGGTGACGAGGCTGCAGCCCTGCTGAAGGCACTTCTTCACAAACCACTTCAGTGAGACTTCTTTCTTTTTCTTTCTTCTAAGAGCAGAAGAAAAAGAGAATCCTGAACCACAGCCCCAAGCTCAGGTGTTTTGCCCCTTTTCGGTAAACGCCTGGATTGGTGGCAGGGGCTGCCCAGGTGGTGTTTGACACCAGAACAGCTGAGCCAGGTTTAAAAGCAGCAGCTCAAAACTTCCCTTTGCATCACAGAAATCATTGACCATATGCCCAGGCACCCTGACCTGCAGCCTGATAGATGGATTTGGTTTGTTTGGGTTTTTTAAACCTCTCGTGCAAAATTAACCTGGGCACTCCAATTAAGACCTATCATGTAAAGTGCAGTCGGGATTGGTGCCAGACCTGCCCGTGGATCTTGGATCAACAGTCCAAGGCAGTTGTCACTGCTGCTGTGTGAGAGCATTTGACTGCTGCAGGCACAGACAGGGCTGGTTCTGCAGAGACACGAGGCTTTCCAGAGGAGTTTTGTTCTGTAACAACATTTCTCATGTCTTATAATGCTTTAAGAAATGGACTGGATAGATTAGAGGCTTTTGTGGATCAGAAGGGATTTTTAAATTTTTCTTGCTTTCTCTTTTTTTTTTTTTTCTTTCCATTTCCCTATTTTTTTTTAAATTTAAATACCAAGTGAACTTATGTTCAAAGAGGAAGAATGGATTTCTATGAATTGTCTCAACAAAAACCTACAGATGGAGGCCACGGGGTTGGGGCAAGCACCCTGGCATGGGTGATGGGCTATTCCCTGGCACAGACTAAGAGCACAGTGCCAGAACAGCTGGGGAGAGGGCAAGAAGCTATTTTGCTTAGTAAACTATAATTAAAAATAATAGGTGAGAGCGCATTAGCAAAACACAACACTAATTTAAAACCGATAGAGTTTATCTGGCATCTTATGATTATTTATGTACATCTTAGTCCTTTCTGTGGTAACAAATTATGAGCTGATAGGAATCAGAATAAAGAGGCTGCCAAGTGCAATTGAAAAAGTAAATGAAGAGAAATTAGTTGTTGCCACATTAAGATAATTTAATGGGATAAGAGAATAGGCTTCAATCTCTTGTGATTTTCCTCCACTCCTTTGTTTTTTGGCCTTTCATTGTCACAGCCAAGGAAACTCAGGGTGCTGCTGGGGGGGTCAGCCTGCAGAGGACCTCTACTTTACATTCTCATCCTTCAAGGACAGGAAACAGTTTAAAAAGCCCCAGTTCTCCTAATTTGAGGCATCTCAACTTTGTAGCAAAAAAGAAGTGCACATTTGTTGGCAAGACATGCATTTTCCTCAGCAGATGGGATTAAACTGATAATGATGACTCCACAACTTAGAAATGATCTCCCATCACAAGGTAAACCAAAACTGTCTGTATTAAGTATTTTGAAAGGCATATATTTATCAACAGACCAAAATATTTTTGAAGTTAGTATAATACATAGTAATCCTCTTATTAAACCAGTATCTTTTTTAAAAAAAGAGAAAATATCTTAAAGGTGGTAGCAGAAATGGAAGAGAGTTCTACTAAAAATAATATTAATAGAGAACAATAAAATTTCTATGCTCATTTCAACTATCCTATAAAGCTCCACAGTACAGGTATGATCACTGTATTCAGCTGTTTAGAATGTCTTAAAGCCTCTAAAGAGTATTATTAGTTTTTTGCAAGCAATTCAACTGGACTTTCATTAGAAAGGTAAAATTAATCTGAATTGCTCAAGGCAGAGTGAGAGCCCTCAAGCTATTGCTGAAAAGCATCTGTCCAGCCAAGCTAAACTCAGGCTATCTCTAACAGACCTCAGCTAATTCATAAAATGGAAGTTTATCAGAGCCAGTTTAAAATCCAACCCAAACAATAATTTATCTTTTCAAACGAGTCGAATTTGACGATGTTTAAACAAAATTCTCGGCAGGCAGAAAAACACCCCAGAGCACAAAAGCAGTGCTTTATACCTTGAGCATTGACACAAGCTAGACTCCAGAAGAAGAGAATAGCTTTCCCTGTGTGAGCATAGGATATTTACTTTGAGTGATAAAAGATTATGTGGCTGGAAGCCCAAAGCACTTTATCTTGCGATGCCTCCAGTGTTTTGCTGAGAACTGGATGTAAGCAACGTGCCATTTGCTTTTTGGCTGTGTGTATCCTTACTTCTTTCTAAATGTTTCAATCATGTTGGCTGTTTTGGAAGAAGAAAATTCAATGGTTCTATCATTGAAAGAAAAGTACCTTTTTTATTACTTAAGAGAAATGCAGTTGTTTTTATCCCTTGGTTGACAGAGGGTAAAGCTTTAGTATCTCACGATTATGGACAAACATTAACTCATCAAGCCTAGGAGGATGCTTCAGACAGCAAAACTATGTAACAGGAGGGAAATCCCAGATTCTCAGAGCCACTTAAGTATCTAATTCCCTTTGTGAGCTGGTTGCATTCAGACACTTGAGGATCAGCCTAAGTGACTTGTCCAAGGACTGAGAGGAGTGAGAATCAGAGTCACAGGAATCAAATCCCATTTTGGGTCGGCAGGAGTATCAGGAGGTCTCCAGCCAACCTCCAGCCCAAAGTGGGAGGTGTAGAAGCCTCATATATGCCATGCTGAATGGGAAGGTCCCCTAGGCATAAATCCCTCCTTTGCATCTATGATCCCACAAACCTCTGCGGAGAGCCAGAGCTGCAGATAAGTGCGAACTGCCTGCACTGCTAGCCAGAAACTGCTCTGTTTCTCAGCAAATATTGTTTATCCCTTATGAACACAGTCCTTTGAATGACATCTTTATATGCTGGGCCTTATGACAGTCTAGTAACAAGTTTTAATTTTTTGCTCATCAGCTTTCCTGTTCACATATCATCAGCATACAACAGCAGAGGATGTTAGGGAATCTAATTAGTAAACAATTCCATACTGCTGATACAAGATGAAACATTCTTAAACCAATAAAAAGAGCACTTTAATCACTGTTGAATGACTTTCAATGCCAAGCGGTTTGTGCCATGTCAGAACATAATTTGAAGAAGATTAGAGTACTATATAAAAGAATTAATGTTAACAACTTCGTTAAAAAATGTCTTAAACAATGAGCTTGTCAGTTGTCACAGACTCTCCCTGATCCATTGTGATTAAGCCCCCCCACCCCAACAATTGCAGCTGATAAACAATGCTAAAAGCGTCGGGCAACCTAAACATTTTTTTTCCATAGGTCCACCAGTTGTACAGGGTGCTAATCACCAGAGCTGGGGTCAGCCTTCTTGAACCTGCAACAAAGGCAGCGGGTTGCAATAATGAATGCACAGGATAAAGAATTTGTGAGAAGCCCAGCTGAATCTTTAATCATGCCTCAGTGCCATTTCCGATCCAGTCAAACATGTGAAAGCTGCTGGGCAAGCACCACGCTATCAATCTTTCCAGTGCACGTAAAATTACCCGGGAATCTTGTTTTGGATTAAGTTGAAGAGTGTTTCAGTAATAAGGGTTCATCATTCTCTTCCGCAAATCATTTGTCAGTTTTGTAATACAATCTTCCTCTGCAGCAGGGTGGGATTTATACAGCAGTTGCTGTTTATTTATAGTTGAGGCTCAAAGATCTAAATTATCCATCCTTCTAAAATCCTTTGTTGAACTGAAAATACTAAGTAGCTACTAGTTCATAGGCATTTATTTCATAACTGCAAGCAGTCAATTTTTAACTGATGGCACTGAATGCAAATTAATATCGAATAACTTAACGGTAAAACAAAAGGGGTTCTTGAGATACAGAACCCTCATTAACATATGTAATGCATCTGTTGGTAGTCTGAGATACCATTTATGTTCCTGATAAGAAAACATATTAAACACAGTTAATGTTTAGTTTTTAGATTTGTCTACCTTCAAATGCATGTTTATTTTCTAAAATTAGACTTTTGTTCTGAAGCAAGTTTACATTCCAAGCACATAAATAATAGAAACAAAGCCATAACTTATCTGTATATTTATCAACTATGAATGAATAGGACCCACTCTGAACTCTGTTAAGAGCACACAGCACTCAGCATTGTCTGCCAGGGAGACGGGATCAGCTCCTTATTTGGAAAGGAGGGGTTTATTTTCCTATGAAAAATTAAGGATAAAGGCCAGTTATCTTGGTAGCCTGAGGTGAAGTTCAGCACAGAGCATTTGAAAAGATGGCCGGTGGAAAGAGGTGAATTCAAAATGACATGAGAGGAGAGTATTTGTGACAAGGGCCAGATTCAAAGCAAGCAGCTCAAGTGAAATAAAAAGGCAAGTCCTTAAAACTCTTCAGGCTGTTCCTGTTATTAATATCAGGACTATCAGACAAAGCCAACACACCCTAGAATATCAGACCCACACTAAAGCACTGTGTCCATGCCATTTACAGCCAAATAACTCATTGCACAGCAGTGTCAGGTGGAATCAGAGAGTCATTAAGGTTGGGGAAAATCACCAAGTCCAACCACTGACCTAACCTAGCAACCAAGGCAGCATCAACATATTCCAGATATGAAAGCAGTGGGGTGTCCCATACCTTCCTGAGCCTCTGATAAACACCCTGAAGAGTTCATTCTGTTAGAGGGAAAAGCTCCTCACCAGCTGGCTTCAGCAGTGGCCATCTTCCTGATTTGATGTAAAATATAAAATCTCCTTGGAATTACAAACAAAACGATACAGAATCTGTTCCCACAACCACATTATCCAAACCAAACCCTAAAGTGACAGCTGCAGTTTTACATTCCTCGAGCCTCACCTCCTCCTGGTGGGAATTAGCACAGGTTTGCTGCCTTCTCAGAGGCTCCACAGATTAGAGCAGTGGCTGAGGATCTGCTTGTTGTGACCCTGAGGCTGATGCTCAGGATGGGCAAGTTGTGCTGCTTGGGGGCAGCTGGGAGAAAACTGCCCTCAGAATGGATTTGTCTCCATCTGGTATTGCTACATCCAAGCTGGGATTGTGGTACAGAGCTTTTTCAAACTACACTTATTCCTTTTTCCTATCAAGCCCAAGTCCTTGTGAACAACATGGAGCACAATGACCTCTTCTGAAAAACACTAGCACATCTAAAATCCTCATGTCCTCATCCAGGATTCCTCAGTATCTGAGTTTTTAGGAGCAATCCTAAGAGCTGCTTGGTGATATCATCCATGGCTGAGGCCAGCTGTAGCTGAGGGAGCCACTTCCCAATGCCAGGCTCCTTTTCCTACTGGGACCACTCAGAGCTGTGAGGAGCAGTCACTTTTCCAACAAGGCAGTGAACATGTTTTAGTCTTGCCTGTGAGATGACAGGAGAACTGTTCAGTTCCTGCTGCAGCCCTCTTACTCAGAGAATCCCAGATGCACAGTTACCTTATGAATAACACTCAGAATATCTATGTATTAATGTCCTGTAAGAAAACAGGATTCCTTGATTGCTTTTTCAGCAAGGAAATATGAAATTGAGACCTTCCTTTGCTATTTTGGGAGAGCCTGAAACTGAAATCATATCTGCAGCTCAAAAAATAAAACTTTGGAGCTGCCAAATATGATCTAAACTCCAAACTGGGCTCAGTTGACTTCAGGTCCTATTTCCACCCCGAGTGCCAGCAGGAAAACGTGACCTGAACTGGCACTGTATCTACAGTCTTTTCAAAGCTCTCACAGAACCACATCTAAACCAGAGGTTCTCAACCACCTCCCCTTCCCCCATCACCACAATTAAACCAGCAAAGCATCTCTTAGAAGATAACACAGTGAATAAACCAAAATCTATAAGGTCTGCTTTATTCCCCTCTGATGTATTCCTTTTTCAACTAATTCCCAACTACAAAGACTCAAAACTCCATCAGCCTCTCTACTTGCAAAGCATAGTTGGTTTCAAGCTGTAACTTTTCTTAGTGTCATTAAGACCCTTACACATTTACAGTATTCTTTACATACATTATAGGAGATAAGTGTGCTGTGTTCTTTGAGTAAGGAAACTGCAGTAGTTCACCAAAGAGGATTTGTTTTCAACTGCTGAGGCATTAAGACCCAGTGATTATTCCAACTATTCAGTATATGCAGCTATATTTAACTTACATTCTGGGATTTAACTTTGCAAAAGAAATCGTGTCCACTGTAATAAATGTATTTTGATAATGCACCATGTTGTTTGTGTTATGCAACCCCCAGTATGTTCTCAATTACAGCAATGATAGCACTTGAAAACTTCCAGCCTCCAACATCCGGCATCAAACAGATTTTCTGCAATCATGCCACAGGAGAAAAAAAAAAAATACAATACAGGACATCAAGTCAGGAGAACTGGGCTGTTTTCCTCTTTTGGACTTTTCCTTCCCTAGCGAGCTTGGACAAGTCACTTCAACTCCATGTACCTCACTTTTCCCAGCTATGAAATGGGGAGATTACTCTTCTTTACCCACCTCACAGGGGTGTTGTGAGGAGTCATTCAGATTTATGGAGTGCTTTCACACTTAATTTGGAAAAGCACTGTGTAAGTATAAAGTGTTATCTAGTAAACCATTGTTAAAATGTGTAGAAGATGTAGAACAAGGTTGGCAAAGTAGCTGACAAAAATGTAATTATCTTTTAAAATCATGCCTATTTTTCTCTATTGTATAAATTAATTCTTTAACCTGTGAAGCTGTTTGGTACTCCGGGTCCTGTTCCAGTGTCTCCCCTCTCTCATCCAGTCTTTTTGCCCAGCTCACAGAGAACCTGATAAAACTCTTACTAGCCAAAACAACAGTGAGTTATTAAAAAATGGATGCTTTAGAGGGAAACAGTCCCTGAAATCCATGCAGTCATTTCTCCCACCCTTTGCATATGCTAGGCAGAGCCATCATGGCATACCAGACTGTACAGATTCAGTTGCCTAACATGGATCTTGAGACATCTGAGCTGCCTCAAGATATCCCACGTGCTCCACAGCTGTCTTTCAGAAGGGCAGATATTTCCCATAGGTCTGGTATTGTATCTGCCAGCCCCTCAGGGATATCTCAGCTAAAACCACACAATGGTTAAGACAACACCAGACTGTGCAGCTTAAATGCTTTTGCCACAGCACCTGGAAGGGAGCTGGTTCCCACAGGCAGCACCGTATTTCTTTTCCAGAATCTTACTGAAGTCCAAAATCAGCTTCTGAAAAATGTTTCAAGGCTGACAGAGAGCCACCTTAAGCTCTAAAAGCTATAATGAAGCCTGTGGCTTTGCCTTGCTCTACCAGCATTTCAGGGCAGGAGCAGCAGCACTTCTCACAGGCCTCTTTATCAACAGCACATTTCCAGGCACATCAGAGCTGCAATTCCTTCTGCTGCCCACTGAACCCCCGTTCACACCTGATTTACACTTTTAAGACATCATTGCTCCACTGAAATGGCAGCTTTGAACACTGCATGCAAATGTCTCTGATCTTTTCTTCTCACAGGCTGGTAGGGAGCAGTGGAGCAGTGCAGCATTCTTCTCCTCAATTCTAGATCTGGGAAAAATCCCCGAGGAAAATTATCAATTTTCATTTCAGGGAGTAACAGGGTAAGGGTGAGATCAGGTTGAAGAAATGGTGCTGCAGTCCATTGCTTGCCCCCTGCCCTGTGTGCCAGCACTGGCCAGTGGAGTGAGAAGCAAAGAGCACGTCAGGAACAGTCCCTGGGCATCCCAGCTCTGCTGGGAGCTGCTCACACCTGAGCATCCTGCCAGGGATGCTCACCTCCTGCGATGGACATTTATACAAACACGATCACAAACACAAACTCCACCACAACTCGTTGGCCACAGTCAAACTGGAAATCCTGTGGAGGACTGGAAGTCCTCCTGAGACACTTAACCTGCCAGCAAAAGGTGGATTCTTCTGGGCAAGGGCAATTTAAAGAGCTGAGCAAACAGGTTGTTGACACCAAACATATCCTGCCAAAAAAGAGAGATTAGATACACTGCTGCAACAAAATCATTGGAACTGGTCTGGTTGGTGTTTGGGCATACACAGATGAGAGTTCATTGAAATTACTTCTGTTATTAACTTATGCTGAATTGAAATGTTTTATGGTTTTGCTGTACTTTAATTATATATATACTTTATATAAATGTGTGTATACATACAGTACTGTATATGCTGTATATATTTATATAGCTTTTTAATACTATTACTAGTCCAAATTTAGACTTTTTCATATGCATTATTGATAGAATATCATCACAATGCTGACATCTGGCTTCTTCCTTCATTGCACAGATAATTTTTTAGACTTTATTTCAGATACGAGTGAAAAAAAAAATTCACACAACGCAAAGCTTTTTGAGGAAGTGACCTTTTGGGACAGATATTTAACGAGCTGTTTGTTTAGGTTTTAAAGAAAGAGACTGTTTTTCATCTGTTGATACACAAGCACATACACACACAGACACAGTTCAATAACAATGCATTGAGAAACCACAGGGTGTTATGATGGGGAAGTATCATGGTAAGAAAGTAACTACCAACTCTGTCTTCCAGAAACTAATTAAGGGAATGTATTTTGCAATAATACAGATCTAGCAAACAGGCCTCTAAAGTCTAGGCTTAGAGCTGTAAGCCAGGCACTCCTGTATTATGTATGTGTGATTTTCATAGCTAGCCTGCTGTAAAGTGTGCCCTGTTAGTGCATCTTTCAGGCTCAAAGACACTGGTCTTGTTAATATTTCATTTAGTACATACTGTAGAGTCTCATTTATATTACTTCTATAATTAATGGTGATAGCTTAGGCACTGCCTTCACAAGGAGAGATCCCTGTATGTTGGTCGATGGGTAATGAGAAACAATAGATATTTCATTCACCAGCAGCTTGTTGCTAGTTAGTAGGAAATTATCGTGTGTACTGTTGCTTTAATTGCCAGGGTAAATAATGCCGCCGCTGTGTTAGTGAACATTTTAAAGCACTTGATGAAAATAGACTAGAAACAAAACACAAAAAAAAATTACCTTTATTATGCTATACCTTAGCACAGGGAGTTTAAAAGGTACGTCTTAAAACATTTGCGTTCTATCATGCAAATATATCTTAATATGCATGTGCTGACTATTCAACTACTGTATTTTAGGAAATACAATTATGCTGCCTTTCTCTTCTCCTATGTAGACTGTAAATAACTGTAGATCTTTCTCTTGTTTTCCCATGTAAATATATGTAAATATTAACAAGCTATGCATGCTGATATTCTAGGCAATTTCAGGTACTTTTATAATCTGAAGGCATGTACTTGAACTGGTTTGTTAAAAAAAATCAACTCTCTCAAATCCTTTAAAGCTCATTAGAAATTAAAGATTTCTTACTAGACTGGTTCCTTCACTCTCAGTTTGTTTTTTGTTTATTTTTCCCTCTGCTTTGCCAGTGCTGTCTCCCAGGACCCACCACTAAGTATGCACATTCCAAGGCTGTTTTTTCCAAAGCATGGGGTCCCATCTCAGGATATGATTCACTCCCTGCCCCAGGATGGGCACCATTTAGATTCAGAGACTTAGAAGGGGGATGTCTATCCCCTTCTCTCTGACCTCTCCCTCTGCTCAATGATCACAGAGTCACAGAACTGCAGAATGGTTTGTTTTGGAAGGGACCTTAAAGATCCTCTAGTTCCAACGCCCTGCCATGGGCAGGGACACGTTCCACTGGGCCAGTTTTGATGTTTTCCATTCCATTTTCTCACTCCATAATCCATCAAGCCTGGGTTTAACACCACAAGTGCCAGGGCTGGGTCTGAGGGCAGAAGCAGCCACAGCCAAGAGCAGTCCCCATGGCTCTGGTTGTGCTGCAGTCCTGCTGCTCACTCAGACGTGGCTCCTCTGTTCCAACACGCTCTTTATGCTTCTTTTCCAGCATGCTTATGACTTTGACAGACTGTGAAAATAATTTGATAAATAGCTTGATAAATTTCTCCATCTCCTCCCTTCTGTGCTGTAACACTGTTTGTGGAAGCCTTTCAACTGAAGGAGTGTGAACAAAAAAGAAATTACCTAAAGCTTCTAAATCACGTCACCTCCTGCATACAGATTTGGAGACAAGATTTCAATTTAGCTCTCTTCCTCTTTCTTTATTTTGTTCATGTACTAAATGAAGATTACTCTGAGGAAAAAGGTAAAAAGTAAAAAAAGATGCATTTATCCCCTGGTACAGTAGAGGGGAGAAAAAAACTCCCCTCTCCATTATCTATGAAAACTAAATGCAATGACAACTTTTTAATTGAAAGAAAACAGCTTTCATGTCTGAAGATGTTTTTTTCAGAGCAGGCGTATGAGAATAAACACATTAATTGACAGGATCCTCGTGACTTTTTAAGTTCCTCAAACTTAGCTTGGCATCAGGGGAAGATCTCTTTCCAGTCCTTGAAGACTCTTTTAAGATGAATGTTTAAAAAGCTGAGCTGACACGGGCATTACGTTCAAGTGCAAGCTGTACTATTCTTTAGTAGAGGGCGTAGAAATGGTTCATAGAATTATTATCTTTCTACAGACAAAACCCATTACCTTCACACTAGGAGGGAAAAGCTAGTTTTTAACTTATATAAAACGGAATCAATTATCAATATCTTTGCATGGTTTCCCAGCTCTGCTGGAGAGCAGTCACACAGCTAAACACACAGAGCCATTTGGCAAGAGGGCTCCTGCCTATGCTGGGCTTCTTGTTACACCTTTCATTTAATAAAATCACATCTGCAGAAGGAAAAATAAGTAGCAATGATTTGTATGCAGGGCTTCCACCCTGAATGTCACAAAGGCAGATGGGAATCACATTTGCAGACCGATCACTGGGCTTCTGTTACTTTCGACTTCTTCCCAGTAAAAAGTGAACAAGCAAATAAAAAGCAGCCAGCGATGCAGACTCAAACACAGTGGTGAACAGCACTGCAGGTCAGAGCATCCATAAAGCCTGTTGTCTTTGGTGTGGAAAAAAGTGCTCCTTCAGCAACCTCCGCCATACAATCCTGAATAATCCTTTTGCTGGCTTTAACAGTGGCTTTCACAGATGGTCGTGTTTCTAGTGAGAAAAGCAAAGCTGGAAGGTAAGTAGAGGCTTTTCATGGTGAAGTCCATACATGCCCATTGCTTTTAAACTGCAACAAACAGAAATCTTACATCTTCCAGAAGACAATGCCTAACCTGGTTCAACTCTGTTGAGCAGAGAGGTGGATAAGTGCATTAGCAGCCATCCTTGAAAAGCTGTGTGCCCAGCTATTTGACTAGCACAGGCAAACTCCAGTGCACACAGAGGTGCAGCATCTGCAAGGTATATAATACATAATACCCTAGAAGCTGGCAGTGCTGTTGGGGAAGGAAATGTTCATTATTAGACCCTCTTATCTGTTTATCCCATTCACGAGATCTGCTTCTACAAAGCACATAATGATAAATGGCACATTTGCAAATTATCTTCTGAGTGCTGATGAGAAATCAGCAACCTGCGAGTTACCGTGACTTTGAGTGAGTACACTCCACTGCGAGCCTCGTTTGCTGAGATGCCTGCCAAATGAGTGCATTAGTATATTAGGAGTCTAATAAATTGACTAACAAGCATTTGATGAAAAATAGCTGTTCCATCCGTTACAGTTATCATCACTGCCAACAAGGCTACTGGGGTTGGGATTTTGAAGGCACCAGCTGCTGATAAAAGAGTTGTTGCCGTGCTGTGCCACGCTCTCAGCAGCATCTCCCTCCCTAACTGTGCATCTTAGCACACTCTCAGCAAGGCACAGGACCTTCTTTGCTTAAGTTTTCCTCTGCCTCTTCATGACATTTATGAGGATTTAAACCATTGCAGTCTTACTCAGTCCTGTCTTTTCTCTCCACTGCAAAGTAAGGTGCTGGGTTTCCCTGTCAGGAAGGAGATGGAGGAGGCACCTTCTGTTATACAGCTCAGCACTGCTCAAACACCTGAGACTGTTCACACTCACAATCTGAAAACTTTAACTGGCTAATTTTTGCCACAAACATCAGACTAAAGGACCAAGGTGGCTTTGGCTATAGTCTCATTCAGCAGAAAGGCATTATTTGATATCATAAGATCAAATGAGTTGCAGGAGTGGCTGAGAGTCCTACTTCTAACTCAGTGTCCTCCTGGAAAAACTCAGAAAATAAATCATACAACACTCCACTTGTGTCAAACACTGCTTCGCTGGACATTCAAGAAACCCAGCTCTTTTTATGAATACAACTGATCCCATCATGCAAACGTCCTCCCTGCCTTGGAAGGAGCAAGCAACTGCCCCATTCAAACCCTCAGGTCCTGCAAAGCAGAAAGAGGGCAATTAAAGCCCAGGGCTGGCTGTGCAGATCCCTCTGCTGCAGCCCCGTGCAGCCCACCCGATGCACTGTGGGTGTTTGTCCCTCCTCCCGGCACATGGCTGGGGCAGCAACGCTCTGCCCTGGCAAAGCCTGCTGGAGTAAATTCTGTCTTTTCAGGCTAATTAATTCTTGGAAGTGCAATATACCCTTACACTCAATTTCAGAAATCTTCTTCAAGCTGTTTAATTTGATTTAAGTAGAGAGGAGCCCAATTCATTACCAACACCCGTTCATCGTCTGCCCACAAATCCCAGCGAGCGCCTAAAAACTACACACACCAAAGAGAAGCTCAGTCTGCACCTTCCCAAATTGCATTTCTGCTTTTACCTGAGACATTCGCAAGATCCCCAACTCTGTCAACAGTCGCTCTCCAGTTTTGTTTAGCTTATCATCAACAGACTCTGCTTTTGTGAGTGGACAAGTCATTTGAGTGTGCACCACAGCTATAATGGCCTGACTGACAGCTCAGCCAGATAAACACGAGAGAATAACAGACGTAGGAACAATCTGGGTATTCATTTTGTCCGTTCAACCGGGTTGAAAGGATTTGCCAGCCAAGGGCACAACACTTCAGGCTAATTTGCTCAGCCAAAGCACTGCTGGAGTGTAAAGCTGCAAGCAGATGACTGATGTTGGGGAGATCGGCGTCCCCAGATGAGGTACTTATTATTCACCTCTGCCTCACGGGAAATGAAAGTACTATTTATTCAAAGCATTCATTTGAAAGAGGAAAATATATAGAAATGAACTTTGTTACAAAACTTGAACCCTTCTCACTGCTTCCCCACTTTTGCATTAATTCCAGATTCTTGTCGTCGTCCATGTCATCCTGCACACCTCAGCGTTTCTGTTTTCTTGCTCCTCACATACTTTCCTTAGCCTTGTCTCCTGCTTTGCAGTCTCACCCCTATAGCTGACACTGGGTGCATTTTCTTTTCTGTTTATCCTCCATTTTTAAGCTGTACTCAGCTCTGCAAACCTCAGAGGCCCAGCTCTGTTCTCAGTGTCTGGTGTAGCAGAGGGTGCCCACGATATCCTGGCTGTGTCTCACATGCCAAATGCACTCTGCAATCTTTTGGCCAATATCAGCCCCACACTCCAACAAGAGCCACGTGCTGACAGGAGCAGTCACCACTCTGTTGTGGAGCCAAGGGACCCAGGGCCAGTGCAATGACAATGCTGTCCTGGTTAAGGAAAGTTGTCTCTTGCACATTTTAAGCACCCTGTGTTTAGAGTGACAGAGCTACAAGTTCACCTGCTAATCATGGAAAAGTAAATGATGGGTAGAACAGCCAAGCTTGTACTAAGAAAAGGTAAACACTGCTCTGACATATTCCCTCAAGCAAGCAAGCAAAATAATAACAGTTTGCCGTGGAGGTTTGCAAGTTTGCTCCCATTAATTAAGTTCCATTTTCCGGCATCTTGAGTTTTAAGATGCTTTCTCCAGGACTGATTTCAACAACTCTCTCCCACAGAAAAGCAAAGGCAAATCCCGCTTTTGGTGACAGCAGCAGGACTCTGGTGGCTTCCTCCAGCTGTGGAGCCAGGACACGAGGTGCAGTGGGATGGAGGTAAATCCCTGAGCACTTTTGGAGGGCAGTGTCCCAGCAGAGCACGGCAGGCTGGGAACAACGGCCCTGGCAGAGGTGATGCACTAACAGCCTCAGACACATCACGGGAGGAATGCAAAGTGCACCTGACATTTCTTTTGATCTCCTCCTAAGAAGCATTAAAAGGCACATTAATGTGCTGCTTTAGTGTGTGCTCAATGTGATAGTTGGAGACATAACTGAGCCTTTCACAAAAGTCTAATTGGGGAGAAGAATAAACTTATTGTTTCCTCCTCTGACATGCACCCTAGAACATAGGCAGAGTTGACATTTGCATGAAGTATGTTGCTG
The DNA here is from genome assembly GCF_022539315.1 of Serinus canaria. Classification (NCBI taxonomy): domain Eukaryota; kingdom Metazoa; phylum Chordata; class Aves; order Passeriformes; family Fringillidae; genus Serinus; species Serinus canaria. The sequence continues at coordinate 15,165,830 of NC_066325.1, read as the reverse complement.
CTTTGCATTTTAAATCCCAGCATGCTAAATGTAGGTTGAATGACCACTTTGACTATTATTAGGAAATCAGTACATGTCCAACAGCAGTTCTACAGATACAGGAACTGATATTGCCCAGCAGCAGGTTATCTTTCTCCAGTGTTGAAATTCAAAATTACATGTGTATATTTACATACTTATATTATAAATTGCTTGTTTAAAATGTCAAATGGACACTAATAAAGTATCTGAGCACCTACAGCCACTTTTCATGCAGTTGTTTGATATTGCTCATGGAGATCCTCACACACATCATATTCACATCTAGCAGCAGAGTTTTGTGCATTGAACTATTGATACTTCTTGACCTTGTCAGACTAAGAAGCACCTTTGCATCTCTGTGCTTTCAGTTGCTATGTTGAAGTCCCTTTGCTCTTTTAGGACAATCACATGATGAATAAACTGCAACAAACCAAGGAGCAAAGAAAAACAGAAATGCAAAAAGATAACATTCATACCCAGGTTAATCAATAGGAGAACAAAGAGAGTGAAGAAAGTCAGGTCTAAGTTCCACAAAAGAGGTGAGGTCAGGAACGACATTACTGGTTCATCCTAAATTTTGCTGAAGGCTGCATATTCCTTGCTCCTATTTCTATCAGCTTAGGTGTGTGTTTGCACATCTGGTCAGACCCACGTTCTGCTGAACTCTGTTTTGCTCTCTGTGCAATGCTCTTTCTTACATCTGCTATGCTGATAATTTATGTGTCCCTGATTAGCTCCCTCAGTGCTTTATCTCTGGGAGGATTAGAGGCTTTATGGTGTCCTCTTCATTTGTCTGTAGCACCTCCTTCCAGCCTCAGCCAGGCTCCTTGGACAGCCTTCTCTGCTGCAGTACTGACGATGCCAAAGCTGCTCTACTAAGCCATGCACCTCTTAAACTCCCCTGGCAAAAGACAGCCTAATTTGGGAGAACCATTAGCTTCCTTTTGTTGTAGCTCTCACTCAATCTAGCCACAAAAACTGCAGTGCAGGGAGGAGGAGGCAGAGGAACGGGAGCTCAGAGAGCCCTGCTGCTCTGTGTCCTGGCACTGACAGAAAAGCAGGAACCTGCAATGCCAAGGCTCCCCAAGAACACAGCGTGTCCTGATCGAGTTATGCAGGTAGTTAAAACAGCTCCAAACTGCTCTGGGTACAAAACAGATGGATGCAGAGGTCTTCTGGATCATGTACCAAGCAATTCTGATTTCTGTGTGGTATTTATAAACCAGGCAGTTTCAGCTGGCACTAACTCAGGATTAAAGGAGCTCTGGCTCCAAGACCACACGTGACACTCAATGCTTCAAAAATTTTGGGGCTTTTCCCATCCCAGCTTTTTCATGTCCTCATTTTTCTTGACAGCAGCTTGATGTTCTCATAAACAAGGAAACATCCTGCTCACCACAAAGGTGAAAGAGGTTTTGTTTGAGTTACTCCTCTGGTTGATGTTCAAGGTGGACTCTGATGAGCCCATCTTGAAAACTGGGGAATTCAACTTTAATAAATTGTTTGTCCTGCATGAAAAATTTTGAAATACAAACCAAATTTACAGAAAAATCCAGGATTTCTGCTGGAGGTCATGTGGATTTCAGAGGCCTTTCTTTAAAATGATCTCATTAAGTAGACCTTTAAGAAGCAACCAAGATTGGAAATTTAGCCTTCTCAATATTTCGATCTATATCCCTTTCTAAAAATGCAGCCAAAACTCTGCTGATGGAAGACCTAAGGTGCTCCATCCAGCAGCCAGGGCAGAGGAGGGGGCTGAGCACATCAGTGGTGGGAGGGAACAGGAACAATTCCCTGAGCCTGGGAGCGGGAAGCTGGAGGTGCAGGAACCTCCACAGTGTGAGAGTGCATGTGTTCTGTCAGCCAAAGAGAGAAATGCTTTCTTTTGATGGGATACACACCTCTCCTTCTTTCTCCAGCAGGAGGAAGGAAAATATGCCTGGCTTTCCAGGAAGCACAGGGAAGATCCTTTCCCATTGGTGCCAGTCAGTATTTTCCATTTGCTACATACAAATAAAAGTGATGGTGTCTCACAAGATCTGAATCCCCTGTTTTGCCAAAATGCCACATCCTGCTAGGAGGATCCTCTTTTGACAATAAATTTCCAATAAAGTGCAATGTTCTCTTAAGTGGCACAATCTTTTTCAGCTGGCAAGATATGAAATAGATGTTCTGCCTAGCTGTTGTATTGGAACTGTGCTACCTGACTCTCCTCACATACTTTTGAGCACTTTTTTCAGCACGGTTAAATTACACAAGGGAAAATCAATCAGTGGCACAAATGATAAATACCTAAAGGATATTTAGGGCTTACTTTCTGACAAGTCCAAAAGTGAATTTGCTGCAAAACAATGAACTTAAGTGACCCCTGCTGACTTCTCAAGGAATGGCATTCCATAGGGAGTCCCATCTGTGAAACAAACGGTTCAGGGACAAAATCAAACCCTTTGTCTCAGCTCCTTGGACTTTTTCTTGGAAAAAAATTCTTCCTCAGAAAGTTACTGGTGATCTGAAATGGTGCTGGGTTCTACAGCTTTGACTGGTCCATCTAATCATTGAAACAAAAGATAAAAGGTCAGATTTGAACATTTGCAGCAGCCAGACACACTTAATTTGTTTTTCAAGAGCATTATCAGTTAAGCATAGCTGGAATCTGAACATCTTATATCTGCCCACATATCTGGCTGGTGCCTTCTGGCCTTCTGTGTGATGCAAGGGGCTAATAAAACGTGGCAGCACTTGAAGTCAGATAGTTTGTCTCTGCCTTGTTTAATCACTCTGAATGGAGTGATGCTCAAGCCCAACTTGCATTCACTATCAGTCTGCGAGAGGCTGCTGAGAGCTACTTCTCAGCAATCAGCTTGAACCCTTGGCAAGACATCTGTCAAGTGCACTTTAGCATCCCCACAACCTCGAAGTAAGAGAAGTGGCCTTCTCAATTTGGATGCAATATTAAAGGCAGTTGACAGAAATCTTACATCCTGCTGCCTTTTCTCTCCAGGTTGGCAATTCTGATCCCATTAAAGTCAGTGGGAGCCTTGTCATTGACTTCAACAGACCAAACACTGCAAACACAGTGCTCAAGATGGAATAAACACAACTGGATAACTCTCAAACTCATTGAAAACCTAAAATCCCATTAGGTTATTGAGGTATCTTGACACTCAAGAGGCACTTGAAACTCCAGAGGCTCAGGCATTTCACACAAAACCCAGAATGTGTCCAAACGAGGAGGCACCATCACTATTGTTCTCATTAAACTCTTAAAACACATGAGTTAAGCTTTCAGCACAAATCATGGTGTTAGGTCCAGTTGACTAAAGCACAAACTTGATCAGAACACCTACATCCCAAACAAAAGAATTGCAAGCTCAGATGAATTTCCTCAGACTTCTCATGACCTCATTTGCAGTGGGCTACTGGTTGGGACAACTTCATTGCAAATGCAAATGTTTATCCAGTAAGACAGCACACTTAAAAAAATACACCAAAAGCAAAGCAAAACAGAAAAAATTACCATCCAGCCTCACTTTGTGTGTCAGTGTTCACAGAACCCAAGATATCACATGGACTGGAAATCATTGGAGAATGTCTCACAGGATGTATATATTAAAAAAAAAATCCCTTCACAAAGGCATACGCTGCAAATGCCTTAAAAGCATCCAAAGTATTCTTGGAAAGTGCAATAGCAGATAAGCTCCCCTTTTAATTTGTCTTAGACTAGGTGTTAGTGCAAGTTACGACCAAGAATTTAGCACATCCATTCAAATTATACCTAAAGCACTAAATCCAGCACAGCAGTAATTTTCTAGTCTTTCATACTTCCCAACTTAATGAAAAGAGACGTTAATGTCCCAACCATAGATTAATTAGATGGAATCATCAAGAATTATTTCCCAGGTATCTTTTGCTAATACATGTATTATCATTGAACACTACCAACCCTGTGTGGAAGGTTAATGTTATTTTGGAAGAATATTTACAGTATCAGGGATTGAAAACCCAATACCTAAAAAAATATTTTCCACCTGCAGCTATCTGTCATCCATCCCACACAAACTTTGAAAGCTTTCCACTACCTGTCAAAACACAGGTTTTGATGCAATAAAGACTGTAATTATTGAGCATTTACAAGAAATAATATTTTCCCTCTGGTACATGTTATAACAGTTGTTAACATGCAGGTATGAATACTAATGCTCCAAGCCCACCTATACTCTTCACAAATGATAAGGATTTTTTCAAATACTGATATAGAGGCAGGTATAATAAAAGAGCAAGATAAGACTGAATATAGGTTTTGAAAAGTAAATGTCAATCAGAATAAGGTTTTTAGAGGCATAAGAACTTGATTTGAGGTAGAGTTTGGAAATAAAGCTGACAATTAGATCCAGAGATATAAACAGCACTTCTTTTGTGTTGAAAAATAAAATGATCCTTTTGCAACCAAAATAGCAGGCTACAAAGATGTGTGAAGGAAACAATGCAGAGGATACAACAAAACAGCTCTGCAGATGCCACGCTAGCAGATGGCTTAAGCCGGCTGAATTACTGTATAAACATTTAACTGAGAGTTTGATTTTATAAGTGTGGAAATTATACAAAACAAAAAGGGAATGATTCCAAGAAGCACTTAAATTAGTAATTTGTAATTTTCTCTGCTAAGATGGCCTAGCTCTGCTGCCTTGCAAGAGTCCATTGAAGAGGGGGGTTCTGGAATGAGAGAAATTGCACACCGTAAAAGGGAGCTCGAGTGAACGCACAGAACTAAGGCAGGCACTTAAAGGTAAATATATACCTTTCCACTGATGTTGCAGCTCAAATCCATTCTAACTGCAAGTTAATAAAAAAAATCTCCCCTCCCCTCCCCGCTCTCCATTTCCTCCTTCATGTCTCGATAACAAAGGCTGTGTCTCTCTGTTTATATCTCAGTAACTTCTACAGCAACCGCTTGTCGTGCTGCTTGGGCTCAATTGTAAGACGTGGGCAGGAAGGGCACCAGAGAAAAAGGCTCTTTGTGCATAGATATCTTCAACAAATACCAGCCAGAAGGCGGAAAGGCAAAAATATACAGGAAAAGGGAGAAGATTTTATGCAGAAATAATGTGGCTGCTTGCTACTGAGTACAGTCTGGATAAAATAGGAGCATCACTGTTGAATTGATGGGTTTGGCCTGATTAATGCCTAGACATGTGTTTCAGATGAATGTTTTCTATCATTTTGCAAAGAAATAACAGGCAAAACAGGAGGCTGATGATGGGTACAGGGTTTTATCCTGATTTACTGAGAGTCAAAGCAATCTGTCCTCAACATTTCCCAAAACAGTGACAATTTTTTCTTCTGCCTTTCCCAGTGAGCAACCAGACCCCAAACCATTCTAGTGGTGAGTGCCACAGCAGAGTCAGACCTGCCCTGTGCCACAGCAGAGTCAGACCTGCCCTGTGCCACAGCAGTGTCAGACCTGCTCTGTGCCACAGCAGTCAGACCTGCCCTGTGCCACAGCAGAGTCAGACCTGCCCTGTGCCACAGCAGAGTCAGACCTGCCCTGTGCCACAGCAGAGTCAGACCTGCTCTGTGCCACAGCAGAGTCAGACCTGCCCTGTGCCACAGCAGAGTCAGACCTGCCCTGTGCCACAGCAGAGTCAGACCTGCCCTGTGCCACAGCAGTGTCAGACCTGCTCTGTGCCACAGCAGTGTCAGACCTGCCCTGTGCCACAGCAGTGTCAGACCTGCCCTCTGAAAGTGCCAGGCTGTCGGTGTCAGTCTGCACGACATCCTCCCGATGCTCCACAGCAAACACAACCACAACGGCTGCTTCTGCTGCACTAACCCACACCCCACCACTGCCAAGGCCAGCTCCCCACTTTACATTCCTTGCTGCTGAAAAGCCATAACTTGCTATTCCAGACCTGAGATGGCAATTACGTTGGGCGCACATAGCTCTAATAAAAGAGTAAGTCATCTTCTTCCTCAAAACCTCTGTTTTCCCTGCTGTCTGCATTCCAAATTCTCCATTTGGTTTAATGATCAAGGGGAGCTAATAACTTCTCCCTCTAAGCAGTTTCATTGTGCCAGGAACAAAATAAATTATCATCCCTCTTACATTCTAATACAGAAGTTTCTCATAACTCTTTCCTCCTGATTTTCACTCTTTTTCTGTTCCCATGCACTCCCTTGCTTATATCTCCTTTCTTCCAGTTCATCTGTTCCAAACCAACCACTTTGCTCCTTGGAATTCCCTGATATCTCATCATGGAGAATCTGGAAATCAAATTGGTTTAGGAATTACCATGGTTGTTCAAAGCCATCTCATCCTGGCTAAGGCAGGAGTTTTGAATCTAATATCAAAATGTTTTTCTCTGTTATATCTGGTGTTGACATCAGAGACTGAGAAAGGTGAGAGAACCCCTTTACTGACTGCAGGCCATGGGCAGCTCCAGTTTCTGATCCCACAGGTGATTAAGAAATCCACTTTTTCAAGCCTGCCTCATAATTTTCTTTTCTCTTTCCATAATTTTCTTTTCTCTTTTCCAGTCTTACAGTTTCCTCTCTCCCACAAACCCATCAAGCCTAACTCCACAACTGGATTCATGGTTTCTATTTCTCCAGCTTTTGACTATGAAATGCAGAAGTTGGGGTCTGTTTTTAATGTCTTGGTACTAGAAAAACTATTTTAAAATTTATTTTAAAGAAAGCAAGCTCCAACCTTTTAATTCAATAAACCAAAAATCAATTTAAAATGCAAAAAGAAAATGACATTTGGTTGACAAACATTGTGACAAAGTGATGAAGTTCCACAGTATTGTCCACATGTCTAATTAATATTTGATGAGAAGTATATTTGATAATAGGATGGACTTCCAGTAATCAAACTATGATTGATCTAGAAGCACAGAACTAACAAAACCCCTTCTCACATGATCTTTGCCTGTTCAATCAAATTATCTCTAAATAAACAAGTGGTACGTAGACCTAAAGAAAATATTAACCTGAAAATTACCTGACTACCTCTTCTCTCCTTAAGTGTGGTCACAGGAGAGCAGACTTTTTTTTATGACTCAGGTCATCAGTTATAATATAAAAAGAATATTTGACTGGAAGTCCGGGGATTCTGATACAAAGTGTTTAATTTGACAGACCAAAAATTTATATTCTGGATGACTTTAAATACCTTCTATAGGCACTTTTTGCCTGCTGGGGTACTGGACAAGTGATAATGTGAAAAACTGAACCAGAGTCAGGATCAGGATCAGGATGGTCATTTGCATGCACAAAAAGTACATTTAAATCTTTCTTGTTTCCTGAGATGATCAGACAAAGAAATTCAGACAAACTTTGCCTTTTGGAACAAGCACCTCCATGCAAAACTCCCTCTCTTTTTTAGAGGAATAGTATTTGGTTCATTCCTTCCATCTTTGTAGGAGCTAAAATACATTATTAAAACCTGTAGCTCAGTTACGGTGCCGTAAATCACCACTGCTACCCAGGTTCTAAATTCTAATTTCACTCCAATCAGAATCAATTATTCCACTTCCCATCCCTGGCCTCTCACTCAGCACTGGGGAAGGAGCATCAGGGGATGCTGCTGCCCTGGGCCCCCACAGGCTGTGCCAGCACCCCTCCACCAGACCCTGCTGCAGGGGAATCACTCAGCCTCTGATCCCACGGCCACGGACGGGCTGGGGGAGCCTGCCACGTGCAGGTTCAGAGGTAGCACACGTGGGGACAGACACGAGCACAACCACAGGCTTATGTGCAGTGACACCAGTGTCATCTACGTGTCATGTAGCCTCAGAAATCTCCCTTGGCAAGTGAGAGCAATGAAATCCTGCTGTACAAGGTGTACTGCCCGTGACAACTGAAATTACAAGCGGCATCGCCCAGCCGTGCTCTGAGAAGCTTCTGTAATTTTTTATCTGATTGACAGATGTTTAGAGAAAAGATGTGCTTTATTCTTAGGATATGAGCACACAAGGTAGGAAACAAGGTCCTGGTGTTTCCAAACAATCCAGGCCATGGTTTAACGAGCAGAATAGATGTTGGGCACAGAGCACAGGCAATCCTGACTTGTGTTGGTTTGCCACCCACGCTCAGCTGAGTCATTCCAGGGGCTCTGCGTGAGTAACTGCTAACCAACAAGAGGACAGCAATGAATTCCTCCTCAGTTCAGAGCTTAAACCCAACTTATTCTGAAAGCAGCAGCTACGACAGCGTGGGAGAAAACAGGATGCCCACCACTCTGCCTTTTGTATAGCAGAAGAGATAAAGGAGGAAACCAAGGCGTGATGAGATGATGCATGTTTTTCATTAAGAAAAGGGACAATAGCAACAGACTCTTAAAGGTCTATTAGAAACAAGACAGAGCCTTAAACCAGATGAAATTTATCTAGTTCTGAACATGAAGACTCTTCTCAGCAGCAAGTTATGGGCAGGGTATTCTCCTAACTACACACTAGTTTCATTGATGTAAGGGCCTGGGTGTCATCCATCTGCTCAGTGCCAAGCTCCTGGGGCATCTTGATGCCTAATGTACATTTATGTTTCATGCTACCACAGAACCAGGAACAATTACCAGCTAAGAAGGGTACATTTCTGTAGGTAGATGACGTGGCTGAAATTTCTTTGGAGAGCCAAGTTTGATTATGTAGAGTATGTTCTGAAGTCCTTCACTGCTCCTTCCACATCAGTCCAAGATGTCACAACCTCTGCCCCACATCTTGCTGCTCATCACCCCTGCCTACCAGCAGGTACCACCCCGCACTTCCTGCAGCCCCAGCTGCTCCCCTAATCACTCAGATGATTCAGTTGCAGGCTGCCTTAGCAGAGACCTATTATTTAAGCTGCTGAATGTACCCAGCTTGTTTTGCCAGAGCTGTGTTAGGGCAGCGGTGGCAGCAGCTCTGTCAGAGCAATCGTGACGCGCCGCTTGACGTGAGCCGGGGGCAAGAGGATTTTTGGCAGACACAGCCCCCGTCAGACAACGATGCATGAACACAGCCTTAGAGCTTGCTCAGACATCTCTGCAGTATTAATTACAAAAACCCAGCAATCACCCTGGTGGGATTGAGCATGTGTGAAAGCTCTAGTAAGTTAAAACAATAGGGGCAAAATCCTTGTTCAAAAAGAAGAAACTAAGGGAGCTCCCATAGAAAGCATTGCAGGGACAATTAATTTAAAATAGAATAGTCAAACTCCTGCAAACTCCTTGTTTTAGCCTCAATACTTTCAAATTATCTATTGCTTATGCTATCTAAACCACAGAAATGACACACAATGTTATGTAGAAGTGGAAGACCTTCCAAGAGGCAACAACAGTCCTTTTTTCTGCTGTTGTTGGCTTGGGCTGGCAGAGCACAGATAAAACTTCAGACTGCTCAATAGCTCAGGACTCACTTAAAGAGTCAATTGAAGCCATGGCAGGAACATCATCACCTTCTGTGAATGCTGGGCAAACTGCACCGGCATGGTTTGAAGTTGATTTCTCTTCCTTTCAAATAAAATAGCCGGTGAATTGATTAGAGGTAATAGAATTATTGGATGTTAGCAAGGAAGGGGATTTAAGGAAGATGTAATGACACCATCAAAGCTTTGTTGGGTTGCTTTTATTAGCCTGAATCAGCTTAGAGCAGTCCTGACACTAAGAGGTTAGAGGAAGTCTGTTAGAGGCTTGCCTATGGGATGAATGCATAACAAAATCCTTTCGTGAGGGGGAAAAAAAAAGAAGTAAAAACCCCCACAGACATGCACCAAAAAAGAACGACAAGTACAGTACTTTAACAGGAAAAATTTCCTCAGAAAGGAAGCAAGCAATGAGGCTAGGAGAGGAATAAATGGTGTAGAAATGACAATCGCTCTTCAGTCAGGGCCCATGACTGCACTCACTGCTGATAAGATCCAGCATGTGTCAGTTGTCAAGTGTCTCTTGTCACACTTCAATGTGAACTTTACAGCGAAAGGGGGACAAGAGGCAGTGAAGGGGAAAATGGCACGGCTCAGAAGGACTTGTGCACTCAGTGTGAAGCCATTTCAATTTTATATTCTAAAGGACTTTGTAGGTGATCCCATGAATGCAATTATTCTCACCTAATAAAAGCAACATATGCTAAGACAATTAAAAGATTTTATTATACATCTATTCATTGTATTTAGTTTTAGACAGCAGATAAACCTAATTTGAAACAAGATGTTTGCAAGGCAGGAAGCAGAAATAATGGTGGTCTGGATCTATAAGAATATTAGTGATTCATTATATTCTTTATATTAGAAGGTGAATTAATAAAACCTTCCTTTACTAATGACAATTTTACCCAGCAAATGAACAACCTAATTATAAAGCTCTCATTAAAACAGCATAACTTTTGACTCATGGTGTCCAGTTTGGGTGAGTGTACATTCAAGTGACTTTATTACCCACCAGAAATGTCTGTTTGCAGGCATATTCCCAGTCTGACACAAACCTCAAACACTCACCCCCTCACCAAGACATAAAGGTTACCCCATCACAAATTAACTCCTCTGCTTTGGCTAGAGATGTGCCATTGTCCTGGTGGCCAAAAACCTGAGATTCTCGAGACTTCTATTCTTGAAAATAAAATCACCAGCTCTAGAAAACCAGCTGGGCTGGGCTGTAGTTTGCAAAGTGCAGATTTTGTGCTGTCAGACCAAACCAGGGCTTAGAGCTGCTTCAGAAAAAAATCTGTGCTAATTCTGGAGAGCAAAGAAAACACTTCTGGGTCAGGGATAAGCTCATGAGGGAAGTTTCCTGGCAGACCTGGAGCAGCCAGTCAGTGTGGAAGGAAGAAAGTCGTGGGTAATTATGGCAAGATTTGCATATGACCGCAGTGACTCCCCTGGATGAGGCAAATGAAGGGCACCAAGGGACTCTGCTGCTGGGAGCCACCAGAATTAAGCAGGAATCCATCACTTCATGCATAACTGATAACGTGTCACCTAAAAATCTGATCTGCACAGCAAACAACAGTTGTGGAGGGCTTCAATCCAGACCAGCCCTACGTGGCCAGGAGTGCCAAAGGCAGATGCTGAATGTGAGAAACATCATTCAGAACCTCTCCTCTTTTTTCCCTTGTCAAACAGGCAGTGTCAGAAGAGAGCCCCTGTGCAAGGCTCCACCTGAAACCACATGGCAGAAAGGTAAACTGCAAACAAAAATGCCACATCTGCAGGAGGAATTATTTAAAGTCTTAAAAATCTTTAAAGAAGGGAAACAGAGTCAAAGTGACCAGTTGCAGAGCATCTACAGCACCCAAAATTTCAGTACAGGGTTCTCAGCCTGTCACAGCTCTCTACACTCATGCAAGAAATATTGTGAAAATGCAATAAGAGTGAAAATAAAAAGGAAAAGAAAGGGGCATAGGGAACAAGAAGGTCAAAAGGTCAAAAAGATATTAAAATGTGCATTTCTTTGCTCTCCTACAGAGTCCTGAGTCAGGTACAAGCTTAGTGAAGCCTATCACCACAGCACAGAGATGTTGCTTAGATATTGCTAGGTGTTTCTAGTTGTGGAAGAGTAGAAGGAAATATTTTCTGGAATGGCAGAGCAATGACTGGTTTTTGTTACAGGAACTTTATCTTCCTTTGGGTGAGGGCAGAACAAGAAGCATCAGTAGCTTCACACACAGCAGCTACCCCAGCTCAGGTACTGACATGAATACCAGCTACCACAACTTGCTATTGACAGGAAAAAATGGGTTGAGATTAAAAATTCTTAAATCCTTAAAATAATTCCTCCTGTCTAATGGAGCCACAGTGTGATTTACTGTTGTGGCATCACACATGTGAATCCAGCCCAGGAATGTTCTCTGGGCTGGGTAAGGTTCAACATGGAGATATTGGTAACTCAGTGCTGCAGGTTTTATATCATCCAAGCCCTTGTGCCTTGCCCTCAGCCAGAGTGAGAAATGACAAAACACAGAGTCAGGAGAGTGCCCTGACTTGGGGAGTATCAGATGAAAGTTCCATCTCAAGAAAAGTACTTTAATTACTGAGCACAGGTTTATAAATACTGCTTGACTAATGATTTAGAGCAGTGAAGCAAATGGAAAGTGTACCCAAACCTGACAATCATCAGCTATTTTCCCACCAGTACTTGAATATCTACGAAGTGAAAATATCACTCAAGATCTGGCTAACATGAACCATGACTCATTAATTATACAGATATTTATCAGCATCCTGTCATAGATACTTTTAAAAAATAACTGTGAATCATGTGCAGGATAGATCCTTTGCCTGGCTGCTGGTATTGAAGTTTATCCTGTTCAAACTTTGGACTATGACACAACGCAGGAACTTGCTGGTTTATGTTCCTGTCCCACAGAGCAACTCCAGGGAATCCTACTAAATGGAGCCCCCCTTTCTCTACTCCAAGGACCCTTAGTAAATACCAAAAATCCCCATTTTCTTCAAAGGTTGTAAACACTTCTCTTTGGAAGCATCTCAAGCACACATGTTGAACTTCAAATTTTTTTTATTTTCTCGATGCTGGCAGATTTTTTTTCTTTCTTTTATTAAGGCCACAGTCCTCACCTCTCTTTCCTCATGGGAAGGATTTCTTTATTAAAACCAGCATCATTATTCCCTTATCCCCTCCTGCTCTGCATCAGCTCACAGGCCTCTACACTTCCTTTAAAAATAAAAATGTGCACACGGGTGCAGAAGCTTGATGCAGAGCCTAATGTGGATCATACCCTAAAGGAAGCAGAAAGCACTGTGCAAACTGGGAGTGTGAGACAAAAAAAAAAAAAACAAAGCAGAGTCTGATATTAACATTCCACCTAGGCCTTTGAGTATACAGATTTGAGAAGGAAACGTGGATCTCTCATTATTTATGTGACCAAAGTCTCCATTTTACTTGGCACCTCTTTAAGGTTATAAAGTGGATGTGATGTGCAATGATTTATTGAGAGCTCATCCTGCTCCTGTGTAGACTTAGTCATGTAGCTGTTATATCCAGCTTTTTATGCTGTATCTCACACAATTGCAATGTTTGCCAGCCAGCCCATGAACAAATGAGCAGCTTGCTGCACTATAATATGCATGGATTATAAAAATATTTCATTTCCAAATGCTGCATTTACTGCTGGAAAACAGGCAGATTGCACAATATCCCTGTACTCTTATATGGCTTTATCACCTGACTGTGAAGCAAAACAACACATCCACAAATTTTAAAGTACTGTGTTAATAAATGATTGCTGTGTACTAGGGGGGGAAAAGGCAACAGTGATGGACTTTTAAATATTTTTTTTCGTTGTTGTTTTTTTGGTTTTTTAATTGCCATAATGATCTGCAAAAACTTAATGCTCTGCAGGGCAAAATAAAAAAAAAATTAAAAAGAAATCACCTGATCTTGATGTTGGAAAGGTGCCAAGCCCATCTGAGGTCCAAATCTATATGTACATAAAAAAGCAGGAAGCAGTCTTAAAAGGAAATGCAAATTAGCTTCCTGGGATTTCAAATTTTAAAAGCTTCTGTGATTGAATTTATTTTAGCAATTCTCTCTTTAAGGAATGCGAAAATGGGCCCTACAGTTGAGACTTCAAACAAACAGAATGAAGAAGCAAAATCCTTCATAACATTGCTTATTGCACTCAAAATTATTATAGTCACGTGTTGAGGACTGATCAATAAAAGAGAATTATACATCAGTATAATGGCTACAAAGGTAAAATGACTTCTGGTCAACTTTGTCAAAATACAAAGAAAAGCTGGCAGAGTATTAGCAGTAATAAACACAGAACAACCAGTTTGTATAAGGGGACAGAAATGTGCTCCTAGCAGCAGGGGTACTGTGATTTTTACATTGGATGCAGCATAAATTAAAATCTTCTGCATTATTAACAACAGTGAACACCTCCTCTGGGGCACAGATAGTAATGAAAGTTCACATTTGAATTAAAGCACGGAGGCTGCTGAACAGAGACAAAAAAGTGAGGCAGAAAAACACAGAGTTCCTCTAAGGGTGACAAATACCTTACTAATATGTGAAAGAGTAAATCAGGGGGTTGCAACATCCTTATTTTTGTCCATATGATTGTCATACCTCAAGACCTAGCACGGAAGAAGTTTTGGTTTAATGTTATTTCTATGTACAAAACTTTCAGTAAAGCACCCAGTAAACCCTGGCCCAGCCCCTTCAAGGAAGCATCCAGCAAACCCTTGTGCATCCAGAACCAGGTGAATAAAAATTATCTGTGTACAGAGGAGCCTTGATTAATTCAGGCATCTAGGAGTTCATCTTTTAAGCACTTCTTGACAACATCTCTAGTTACACACTGCTTTCCAGGAAAGAAGTTTTCCATTTTCCTGGAGCCAGTCACCTTGCTAAATGCTGACAGCAACAGCACAAATGCAGAGCAAAAACACATTTACTGCAGGTCAGTTTTCAAGCTGCTACAATATCAGTTTAATATTCCAGGAACCACTGGGCTTCCTGGTTCAGTGTATGGGACATCAGACATCCATTGAAACATTAATTAGCTAAAATTCTCCTGGCTGTGGGGCCAGGGTACCCACCTTACACAAACTGCCTGGCAGTCTCTCACCTTGTCCTTATTGCAAAAATGATGCCATTTTTCATGCTTCTGCAGAAGGGCTGCTTTCAGTAGGGGCTTAGAATTCTGATTTTTAAACACTTCAAATTTTCAGGTTTTGTTTTATAGAGGTGACAAATTTTTGAGAGGATGGAGCAGAGCAGAGTTAGTTTGCTGCCTTGAACTCTCAGGGTGTAGGAAATAGCCAAACCACTTGACTCAAAAATGGGTTCAGCCTGACAAGAGTGGCCAAGACCCTTTCCAAGTGCACGGTCAGGGCCACCAGCTGGGTCACATTTACCCTCCTTCCTAGCCCAGGGTGCATCAAGGAAACTCACAGGATCATAGGTGCCTCTGAGGTGGGCAAGGGCATGGCAAGAAATAACATACACCACCTGAAAAGTCGCTGAGCCTATTTTAAAATAAGTTAGTAGGAACTAGACTCAACTGAAACAATTTTTTGTGAGGGGTTACAGGAGACCTGGATCTATGGGAAATGAAATATCTGTGCCCAAAGGAACCAAACAAGGGCAAAAACCAAGAGCTGGGCCTCAATAGCTCCCACAGAGAATTAGGAGGAATAAACAGTGTTTATTCCACTGAACACTAAAGTCCCAAAGAGGGACCAAATTAATTTCTCCAGTGGGAAAATCTGCCTCAGGGAACAATTTAGCCCAGAAGAAATCTAAATTAACAAGAAATTAGTTTCCCCTGATTGTTTTTCCCTGTGCCATAATACTTTGTGGAGATTTTATAAGATGGGGCTGTGCAAATATTAGAAATTTCCAAATTAAATATTTAGGCATTAGTATTTATACTAAAATTGTGTACAGGAATAAGTTTTTATAATAGCACTCAGAGAAACAAAAAAATTAGGGAGATATAGAATAACTTTGAGAAAACTTCTAAAGAAAGATAGTCTAAGATTACCTTTGCATTTGAAATACTGGATGTGACATTTAAAGGATTTTCCAAAAATTAAACAACACACAAAACCAGCCTTCCTGATCAGCCCTCCTGTATGACCTGAAGATTCTTAAAAGCTACAGTGGCATACATCTTTCATTTCTGACACACAGGTCTTTGTTTTAAGGTACATTTAAACTAGCTTTCACAATAAATGAGGTCGAGATAAGAATGCAGCTGCCCATCCTTGTTGCTCTAACATTTGGCTGGTGTTTGTTGCCATGAAACAGCCTTTTGAAAGATGATCACTGTACCTGAAATGCAGATAGTTATAAAAATGGCATTAATTTGCTTAGACCGGGAGATTTTCACAGGAGAGCAACTAGCAGAAAACATTATGAAAATGTCCAAGAGGACTGGTAATTGAGTTGATTAGTATGACCTTGGTTATGAAGGTAATAGAAGAGTGAATGGTGCTTAGACTGAGTTATAACCCTGCTACCTTGCTCGGAGATGTAGTGAGGTATGTAATTTGTTCAGGGTGAATCCAGCAGCCTGGCCTCTCCCTGACAGGGTAATACACTCTGCCTAGCAGAGCTTGGCCAGCCACTGCTCCTACCCCAGCGGAGTAAACAGGGCAGGGTCAGCCCAGGGAGGATGAACTCTCTGCTCCCCCCTGCTCAATATGGTAATTTTCTGCTGGCAGACACTTTCTGTTAAAGGTTTCTTCTGAAATTAGGAAAATTTAAAGCAATTAAAAAAAACAAACTTCAAGAATGGAAACTTCCCAGTTTCACAGCAGAGAATCTACTTCCCTTTGAATTAAACTCCAGACAAAGCCCATCTTGATTTACCCTACTCACCCAACCGCATCGTTCTGGTGTTGCTTTTTAACTCATCGTATTTCCACCCTGTGATAACTCCAGAAAGGCTTTAAAAAGTCAAGGTTTGCCTTGCAGAATGGGGCTTTATTTGTTCAGGAACTGATTCAGCTAAAGGCCTGAATGCACAAGTGCTGTGATTGCCTTTCTTGCACTAGATTAACTGTGATTCTTTACAGATATTTTAGGTGGCCTTCCTTTAAAGGGGAAAAAAAGGCATCCAAAGCAATTAAAAAAATTAGACAAAGAAGGTGAGAAAATACAATTTTTGCATTTTTGCTGCACTTTGCATTCTTGTCCCCACTGGTAACCTGGATGAGATGTAATTATCTATCAGGCACCTACAGAAAAAGTGTTTTGAGAAAAATGTAGTCACAGAAAGGAATCTTTAAATACTAAACACCTATATCTATCTATCTATCTATCTATCTATCTATCTATCTATCTATCTATCTATCTATCTATCTATCTATCTATTTTTAAATCAAGGAATGGATCAAAAGCAATGTCTTCAAAGTCAGCACAATTTAAATATTATCCCTTCCTTCCATCCCTGACGAGCTGTCTTCCTATTTTATTGCAAGTTTCACAAACGAATAACTAGCCAAGGTTCCCTAGAAGGAAAATGCCTACATAAAAGATTCAATTAAATTAAAATTACTCAGTTCAGTCTGTGTGTGTCCAATGCAAAGTCTGCTTTACTAGGAAGCCAGGCATAGATATTCAGCTAAAAATTGCCACACATTAGACATGTAATTTCAGGCCATATTTCCCTACAAAGTACAAATCAGCTCTCTTTTGGTTTCATAGCTATCAGGATGTCATCATATTCCTTTTCTGAGGAAATCTGAGAGGATGAAAGGAGGCGCTTAGGAAATAATTTTGCATTTTCTCTTAGAAATTAAAAATGTTTCATTTCTTCTCATTTATTTAAATGCCACAGAGAAATGGGGTTAGAAATGGATTTAGAAAATAATCCAAGACATCTAAAGAAAACTGTAATCTCAATAACATTCCAACTATAATAATTTCAGGGGCAGAGGAGTAAAAGCAGTTTCTGTGTGTCCATGGATTTTAGAGACTCGCAGAGCTGCAAGGCCCTCTGAAATCAGCTGTTATATATTCGGCTCTCATTTCACAGAGCTAAAATCAAACCGAATATTTAATTCTAGGTATAAACTAATGACCTGATCCTGAATCATGTAGCATGAAGACAGATTACTGTTGACATGCAGAGTCCCAGTGAAATCCCTGGGATATTGTGTGAGCCGAGCAGCCGCCTGCCTGCGACACAAAGCTCAGAGCAGCACTGCTGAAATGGAGTTTGGGATGTTAATTCACAGTTACCATCTTTAACACCACGTTTTTAATATCATTCCTCCTGTTGTTTTGAAGGTCAGTGGATCCAGAGGAAATTTCCCACTCTCAGAGTAATGAGCATGGTATGAAAGTCATAACAGGCTTTCATTTTAAAGTTCTGCTGTTGAGGGTTTGTATCGCAAAGTAAAATAAAAACAACTCCAGCTAATCCTTGAGCTGTTTGTAAAAGTTTGCAAGCTAAAAGCAGGACAAATTTACTCGTGTTTCACTAGTACTGAGCTGACATTAATTATCCCACTGTGAACTTTGGATGAAATCCTCATCCTGCTGAACTGATGGGAGTTCTGCCACTGACTCCGGCCACACCAGGACTTCACCCCTCGGCTCAGGCTCCGTGCCACAGCCGAATCCTTTCTGCGTAATCAGGCCCATAAAGTTTATCTTGAAAGCCAAAAAATATTAGGTCAATTTCTAATCACTCTGCCTTTTCCCTTTCTGGAGGGACAGCTTGTTTCAGTCATCACCAGCGTGTCCCTGCTGCCGATGGAAGCTCCATCCTTGAGGGAGCTGTGCCGGAGCGAGTGGCCTCGCCTGGTGCAGGCTCATTTATTAGTATGCACTACCCAAATTCAAAGACTTTCCAAGGGAAGTTTGACTGCAGCAGTAGCATTCTGATTTATGAAGCTTGGTTATCATTTTTAAACCACAGCCCTGTCCCCAGCCTGACTCGACTGACAATGACATATGCCCAACGTGTTCGTCAGGCTCGAGGCTGATTCCCCATCCCTGCTGCAGCTCTTCCCCATGCTGGCACCAGTCACAGCCCAATCCCCACAGGTGGCTCAGCTGGGCACTCTGACACCCAGCCATAAATGGCTCCAGATGGATTGGTGCAAAACTCTGCACAGCAGCAATTACATAAAAAAAAAAAAAAAAAAAAAAAAAAAAACAAAAAAAGCAGAGAAAATGTTAAAATCTGGTTTAACAAAACAAGCTCAGTGCAATTGCAGCATGCACTGCAGCCACTATGGCAGAATTAGAGATTGCCAGACAAGCCAGGCTTGCAAAAGAATAGGAAAACAGAAATCCACACCAGGCATGACTATATGTGTGTCCTTGTGGGCCAGCATGGATATTGTTCGCTGCTTCTAAATATGAATATTAAATTCTTCTCCCTCCCCACCTGACCATCACATTAAAAAAAAACCAAACACAACAACATTTCAGAACATATTTGAACATGCCTGCTTAATGGGAGAAAAATGTCATACAACCAACACATCTTTCCCATGTGGAGAGAGAACATTCTGCATTACAAACACACAGCAAATGTAACCAGAGGAGCCTAGGTGGGTGTGGAGATCTAAGCAACGGAAATGTGCCCGTCTGGAGTCCAAAGAATTACATTAAAGATGCTCAAGTGTCATTTTAAGAGTCTGCATCTTGACATCAAGCAGACAAAGATGCTTTCATGGTCTTTCTTCAAGCAGGAAGGCAGAAACACAAGTAGGGATTTTCTTTTATGCTCAGCAAGATAAAAACTGAGTGTAAACACTGAAGTATTTAATCTCACAGCAATCCCTTGAAATGCACTGTTATTCCCATTTTACAGAAGAGGAACTGAGTCACAGAGAGACCTTCTGGCTCACAGTTTAAAGGTGGTTTAAAAACTGAGCTGAGGACACTGTGCTCACATCCAGTGTTTGAGCCATAAAATCAGAATTCATCCTTCATAATCAGTTCAGCTTTTTGTTTAGTAACTAGGAAGGTGCTGAAGGAATTTAGTAAATTCTTCTGTACATGACACTTTGATGAAAACTAGCAAACCTGAGCTCTAGTAACATATCCACTCAAGCAGGCTCCAGAGAAAATAGGTGTTTCATAGCTGAGGCAAGAAAGAGAAAAACAAAATGCCTTTGCACATTATTTTGTTTGTGTGAGCAATGTGCTTTTGCTGAAAGACTGGTGTGTGCAAAAAGGGTATATTTTTGGTATGTCAGCTTCAATTATCAGCAGTCTAAGAGTGAAAAGAACATCTCTGTCCCAACAGCCTCCTCCAAAGGAGATGCCCATCAGCTGAAAGCCCTGCTCCCAGCGTGACCTTTCTGCTTTCTGACTGGGCATAAGGGCACATGGCCATTTTATTTAAACTTCTTCTGGGAAAACTGCTTGTTAGATGTTGATTTGCAGCAGCCACTGCCCTCTGAAAAGAACATTCATGGCTGATGCTTCACTTGGAAAGCTAACAGGATCAATTTGAACTCTCTGCACTCCCTATCTCCACTTGTTCCATACCTGTTTAAGGCCATTCACATCATTTTACAGAAAACTGTGCTTGAGTGGGGATGCACATTGTTTGTACTGTTGCTGGGTTCATTCCTAGCATGCATGTTACAGAAGACAGCAGGAACTGGTCCTAGCAGGCGAGCTGGACCCCAAAAGAGGAAAGGCTGGAAAAAAATCGCAGTGCCTGGAGCCAGACAAAGCAGTTTCAGCACAAGTTCCGACGTTTTCCCTCACAATTTTTGTCAGGCAGCTACTGAGAGCACTTCACATCCTGCTCACCTCCTTGCCGCTTTGTTTTCTCTATTTAAATAAAAATTACAGTCTCTCCTTTCACTGGCATGGCTAAAGGGCCCCGTAATGCAGTGTATCCTTGGCTCTGTCACTGTGCTTGCTGACCCTACAGTGAGCAGGCTCTGACCACCAAATGCGAGCAGAATAAATTATCGCTGACACTCCAATATTTAATTATGCAGCTGTCAGAGCGGCCCTTTCGAAATTCATTTTAATAAAGTGGGAACTTTTTCCTTTCAAGGTTAGAGTCAGGGGAGTCACCTTCTGTGTCAGGCTGAGGTCTCCACCATGAGCTTTGCATTCTTCCCTGAGAAGCCTGTCACTTGGCCTGATAGAAGGACCAGATAACGGCACCGATGTCTATTGGCCTCCCCCGCCCTGCCTGGATGAACATCCTTCATTTAAACCCACAATAATGAGGACCTCAAAGTCAGGCTGGCAGCCACAAGGGCAGCTCGGCAGGGGAAAAGAAAAAAAAAAGGCTTCTTACTATAAAATTCACTCGATGTTACAGCTGCAATCTAAAAGCAATCATGTTCATCTCACCGTTTTAACTGGTTAACCAGAAATATTTAACATGTTCAAAAATGTGAATGGAAACCCAGTGGGTGAAGCCCCAGCAGTCTGTATTTATCTGCACTGGGCTCAGAGAAGAAGAGGAATATTGCTTTGTGTTTTTCTGCCAGCAAATTATCAAACTAGATCTTTTTGCCAAATATTTAGAAAATAAAATCCTTTATGAACACAAAGTGTGTAACAGGCAACCTGCACAATGCATGGATCAGAGGTGCTTTCTAAGATCCAAATGCAAAGCTGCTGTGTGTATTCACAGCTCTCTCTCACACACACAGAGCACATGAAAAACCCCTTGTACTAAAGTGCTGGCCATAAGGAATCTTGCCTTCGTGAAAACAAAAACTATTTTAAAATATGTGGCTGACTCTCAGTTAAATCTCCACATCTGCAGATCCCTGCTTCCAAAGCTTTAATTTTGTAGTGTGCAGCTGTGAGAAAACCGATACAAGTTTGCCATGGACAGCCCAAAAATTTGTAAGCAAGAGCGCCGTTGACCTAAATCAGCAGAAAAACAAGCAAAAAAACCCCCAACAACAATAAAACCCGACAAATATTTCAAATCTTTTTTCTGTGTGACAACACTTCTAATTTCTAAGTAATGTTAATAACAACTTTGAATTACAAGCTCTATTCCTTCCCTGGGTTCCTATGGTGCTACAGAAGCACTGGAGATCTAGCTATGCAAGATTTTCCCCAGTCTGATTATACATCTTCTACAAACGGGGAAGTGAAAAACACATAAATTGTACGTGGAATGGGAATTAAAGCTCTCAGGGAAGCCCCAGCTTAAATCAAAAGAAGATTTGCTAATGAGAGATAAGTTAATGGGATACAATTCTACATCCCATAGGTGCTAAGTGACCTATCCCAAGACACAAAGCGTCCCAGGAAAAGAAATTAAAGCTTTAGTAAAAATAGTTTTTTTCACTTAATTTGATCCACAGTGAAGTCACAGGCAAGGGAGAACAATATGACTCACTAGTACAAAATGTTTCACTTTCTGGGTTCATTAGCACTAATGAAGAGCAGGTGCAGGGTACCAGGGGAAATGCTGTGCAGAGCAGCTCTCCAGCACGTTCTCCTGCCCGAGCTGTGCCTCAGCATTTGGTGTTTTGCTCCTTCTCTGCAAGGGGGTGCACTTTGTATCTCCCAAATGATGCACAAATGAGTCACCATCCCCAAAGCCAGCAGAAAAATAGTACACAGATCTCTGAAAAAAGCCCAGAGTCCACTCAAGCTTCACAGCTTTCCCAAACATGCTGGGTTGTGCTATGGCACTTCGAGTTTAAAAACTCTCTATTAATAAAACTTAAAGTATCTTCACTCATTGGCTGTTTTCAATGTGAGATCAGCATTCCCCACCAAAATTTAAACATTTCCCTCTGAATCACGTGATAGTCTTGCACACACCTAAATTTCTAATGTCCCCCACCCAGTGTTAGGCACCCAAAAAACAACCTTGGAGTAAATGTGGTTGCTCTCGTCCTCCTTGTGCCAGTGGAATCAGCCAAAACTTCCAGAGGCTGAGCTGGAGGTTGAGTAGAACGACCCTTTGGTGGTAGTCACTGCCTGGGTTTGTGTGCAATGCCCAGGGTGACAATTTGTATTTTAGAAGCCTTGATTAAGCTGTGTGGATCTGGGTTTGCACAGTTATTTATCAGCTGCACATGCAGCACAAAGCCAACAGGGCCTGGCTTCCAAGAGGTTTACACATGTTTCTGCACTATAAATAATAACTGATGGCCCTTTTTTTACCACTTATGCTAAGATTATCTCCTGCTGCTTCCTGCTTTAGGTCCTCTTGCTTTATTTTTGGCTGTGTCATTTAACTGTGGTAGAGGCAAATATTTTGACACATTGCTGGCATTTTGATCTCAGCATGTACAAAGCTGAATGCATCTTCTCCTTGGCTTGGAGCTCACCACAGATGCTTACTGTGCAGAGGACATGCTCCAGGATCTGAAATTAAACCCCTAATGCATAAAGAAAATGTATTTATATTCTATTATAAACCTGGGGAAATAAGTGCCTTAAAACATCATTGCTTTCTATGGGTTTTGAATGGGCAGATTTAGCTTCACACCAGCACAATCCACTTGCAGGTTTCTGAGGAATATTTCCCTCCAAGCAGCATGGTTCACCTCCTGGTGTCAATCCAAACAGATTTGCTGAATCCTACTTGTCACTAATTTTTACAGAGGAAAAAATAATTACAGAACAAAACATCAGGAAAAAAAATATAATCCTATCAACCTGGTGTGGCATGCACACATAAACATGCCAAAAATCCAAAACCACACAAAAATGAGTAATTGTTGAACGCACAGACCGGGAAAGGCTTTGATTCCCCTACAATAAAAGGGAAAGTGCAAATAAATTCTGAGTCAATGAGACGGCTTACACTAACCTGGCATTGGGAGAATTTTCAGTCCACAAATTCCTTCACAACTGAGTAAATTTAAAGAAATAAAACTAGATTGAGCATTGCTTTAATACCTGCTGGTGTAGTTTCCCACACTGTTCACTGGCTTGTTAAATATGAAAAAGATCTGCCTTGCAAAGCCAAAGTGAGAAATACAGTCACAGATGGGTTAATTGTTCACTCCTCAGATCTTACCATCTTTATTTTGGTTTAAATATAACCTGTTATTATAACAAGCAAACTCCCTGGCCTTGTGTACAAGACTCAAATATAATCAGCGATATCACACTGTCCCTTAATAGAAGGTGCAATATAAAAAAGATCATTTAAGATGCCAGTAGCTTCCCTCCTGACCCTGCCTGGCTGAGAGGCAAATTGCATTAGAAAATGACATGCCATTCATCTCACGAGTAGTTGCAGGAACATTTAGCTAATTAAATGATTAATAAATTTAACACTGCTTTATAATTTCATTTAGCCGTGTTGGAAATCAAACGGTGCGCTGCGTGTGCACCGAATGAGATTAGGTGGGAGTTGTGGGTTTCACCGGCTGCCCTGGTAATTGAGATTAGTCTATTACTACAGTGACCTTTTTAACTTTTATTCTCTCTTGTTAAAGTGAAATAAAATTTTATTCACTTTTAAGGCATATTTACTTAGTGAAATTTACGTGAAATTAAAGAAATACCAAGCTAAGAAGCATTCATTCTCTTTTCATTCCTTTCTCCTTATTTTGCACCATATTATGAATTCCTGCTTTAATTTGGCAGCTGGGTACCACCACAGCACGCTCTGAAACAAACTCTGTTCATTACCAAAGCAAAAATAACACCCCCAAATGCTGCAAACTCAAATACATCCAGCATCACAGTGATGGGATTGGAGCAGGGGGGTTGGTGCATACAAAAACCCATAACCTCAATATACCTATGTATTTGTACAGCTTTATCTGGAAACTACCTCGGAGTTCAATGGTGAATCTCTCTGTTCTAGCACAGTCAGCTGAACAATCAGGATGCTGTGGCCACAGTCAGCTGTGAACAGGGGCTCCAGCTCTGTCACACAAATCCCCCCTCTTTTTGTTCCTTCATCCTCACACACAGCTTTAGACAAAATGACCCCGTTCATTTGAAGCATCACAATTTGTTATTTAAGTATCTGGGTGATCAGTGTTTAGACTCAGCCTCTGAGGAGCAGGTGGGGTCCCTAAGGGAAGTGAGAGCTCTCTGGTTTCACCAGGTTATGGTCAGAGTTGGAGGTTGCTCCTGATGTGTGGCATGCCCCAATTTGGTACATTCCATCAAAGAAAGATAAACAATTCACAATCTTGTTGTGATTAATTACTACAATTTCTTTTCCATATTAAGGATTAAGGACATTAAGGAGATTAAGGGCACTGTCTTCAGGTAGCCAGCACAGCTCAGAAAGTTTACACCCAACTAGTTCCAACAGCCAAACAAAACAAAAATCCCTGCAAGAAATAACCTTTGTTTATTCAGGCACAGCTTGAAGCTATCCTAATGTTAAAAGCACAAACATCTATCCACACAAAACTCATTTCAGCAGTACAGGGACTCATCAGTTCTAGGAAAACTTGTCAAGATTACTGACACTTAAGCCAACTCAGAACAAATTTTCAATCAATATGTCTAGTGCTAGGAGGGATGTTTAATGTGTTTCCCTTCTGAACAGATGTGTGTTTATAATGTACAAAATAAAGGAATTAAAATGCATATCATTACTGAAAACTGATTCCTCTCTGAATCACACAGTACATCATTTTAGAAAGTATGTTGGAAAAGAATTCAGAACAGGGTTGACTTTTTCCTCAAGTCCTGATCACTCAGGAAAGGGATAAAACACTTCACAGACTGTTCCTACAATATGGCTATAAAATCCATGCTGGTTGAAGTGAAACAATGCACTGGAAATGGGATTTGACATGAGGAAGTCAGGGTTCTGCTCACTCACTCTGGTAAAATAAAATTCTGATACAGATGGGCCCAACATGTGGGAGAAACAAACTATTATCAGCAAATGCCTTAAATAGAGCAACCACAGCAACAATTTCATCTTGAAGGCAAAAAAAAAAAAAAAAAAAAAGGCCAAACAAATTATAAGCGATAATTATAACAGCTATTTACTGTGATAATTGGAAGGGAAAATTATTGCTGGATTTCCAAACTCTACCATCACCACAGATGCAAAGAATCATCAACAGGATGCAGAGGAACATCAAGTGTCTTGATATGTTGGAATAAATTTCATTATTTGGACTCAGTGGCTCAAACCCACCTGGCTCCAGAGGGACCACATTTCCACCCAAAAAGCTGGAACTATTTTCTGGCCCTCAGGGCAGCAAAAGCCATGCTCACAGTCCTGAGGGACCATAATAATGTGGGGTAAGCATCATCTTCCCTATTTTCAGATGAGACTAATGTAGGTGTCTATAACTCATCTTAATTCCTAGACCTCCTTTACTGCTGGGAAGAAAAAGGCACTTTTTGAGAACTCTTCATCTGACCTAAATGAGCATTTTACCCCAAGGTGAGATAAGCTGTGGTACAGAACCACCACCATCTCTCCTCAGACTGCAACAAAAGCAACAGCCAGGAATTTTATGAAAAAAGTCCTGCCACTAAATGCAAGTTCTTGTCATGCACTGAAAAATAATAAATCCACTCTGAGGCCTCCAGAACTAAGCTTTCTCTTGAACTTTGTGTAGGATGTAAAGCTGCTAAAATGTCCTTGTGACAAATGCATGATATTCAGTGTATTCACAGATTTAGCAGCTTTGACTTAGGAAGTGCTTTGAAAACTGCTTCTTACACCCCAGACTTCCCAGGAATGGTCATTTCTGGCATTTATTTTTATTTATTTTTCTTATGGGAGTGGTCACTGGCATTGGGATGGATACATTGTTTTCACCAGGGAAGATAATATATGAAGCTGATGAGCTGATGACATGACATGATGATATCTTACAAATGTCAGAGGGAATACTGTTTTCTCTAAAAACAGTGATATATGGAAAACAGGAGCTCTGCTCTAAAAAATGCAACTTGCACACTGGGCTCACTAAAGAGAAAAGTGCAATGTGAAATTTACTTCTTGGAAACAGAGATTATTTATGCTGGCAACTACAGACAAGGCAGAATTTAAATAGCCATTATCCACTCACAACTGAAACAGAAGAAGCAGGAAAACTCATCCAATTTTTCCAGGAACTTATGTTTCCTAGTGTCTCCCTGAATCCTGAATCATATTCCTGCCAATGAGATCTACTACAGGTTCTATTCAAAGAGATGTAACCTATAGAAAAAAGCCCAATAAACAACCTGTTGCAAGAAAAAAGGTAAGACTTTACAAAAAAGCTGGCAGAACTCCTATTAATAAGAAATTAAGTCTATAAAAAAATAACAAATCTTGAGTAGATTCATTCATTTATTATATTTACAACTTTTTTCATTTCTGGTAAAGAAGTTAGATCTCTTGAGGATATGACAGTACTAAATCTTAAGGAGTGAAAATAGTAATTATTAGAACAAGCACTGTGATCTTTTAAAGGTGAGTAGTTTTGTCTATTTCTACTTATGCAATGTCCACCTTTGCATCCAGTTAAGCTGGCATCCATATTCAGTTTTAACTTGAAAACACCTGCAGAGCAACCCCTGTGAGCTCTAACAATGTGCACTGGAGTGGAACCATGGTCATTGCTCCTTATCCTTCGCACTGGGAAACCCTGTCAGGTCAAGCTTGTGCTTCAGTAAGTGGCCTTTGGTTTTAATTACCTCCTGTAAAAGGTGAAATCTGGGTTTCAGGAAAGGCAATATGAATTTGCTTGTGTGAAGCCATGGTTTCACCCAAGGTGAACGTGCAGCTGTGTGTGCACCTACCTGTACATACATCCAAGGCTCTGTAGCCTAGGATTGCATATTCCTTACTGCCAAGGAGAAAACGGAGCCTTTAAAATATTCAAATGGGGTATGAAAGGTCTACATATGAGCTGGATTAGCAATCACCTTTCTTACAATCATTTGATATCAAAAATGAGTATACCCATCCTTTCTGGCATCAGCAGGGGCAAGAATTGTGGGGGTCAAAGCCATATCAGGTTCCCAGGACATGATCAAAAGTGTAAGTGAGAAATAATCTTCATCTGAAAACTGCTAAAGCCACATTAATTTTCCATTGTTAGCAACAGATCAATTGCTACCAAGGTTTCATGGCTGTAGGACAGCTTTGCACATCTGTTGTTCTGACTCCAGATGAGCCCCCCAGCCCTGCCATGTGCAGGCTCTCTCAGGGCAGCAGCTGTGTTACTGTGACATGGTAAAGAAAATAATCATATTTTGTAGAACCATATTTTGTAGAATCATATTTTGGCTGATGGAACTGATTTCAGGACAACACCCAGAAAAAGCAACCAAACCAACACCGAGGTGGATTAACCTGACTTTAACTTACTTTGGTCTTCTGAGTTGCATCTAAATTAGATATGTAGAGTTGTTGTCTAAATTATACAGTGTATCACTGTCAAGGAAGTTTTGATTATAGACCCTTGACTTGGAAAAGTAGCTGTGTAAATTCTGTTGGAGTTTGGAAATGGCTCTTAGTTACTAGCCAGACCAGTGCTCCTTTTCCACAGACTCCACCACAACACTTTTCCCGTTTCCTAACAACATCATCTTCTAATTTAATTCCATGTTCTCACACAAAAGAACAAGTATATGGAAGCACAAATTGTATTTTTGAAAAGCAATCCCTGTATTGTTCCATCCCCATCAGTATTTAACTGGTACTGACAAAGCAGCTGTTATTTTTCACACTTGAAAAAGCTTGGTGATATCTCAGTTACCGAGAGGTGGCAAAGGAAAGTATTGTCAGCAGTTGGACTGAAAACCTTGAGTTTCATTTCTAGCGATGATTTAGCAGCTCAGAGATGTCAGATTCATGATGAACATGATCTGACATTCTGGCTGTTGAATACAGGATATATTTAGCAAAAGTCAATACAACAGACACAACTATGACAAGCAGAAAGCAGCCCTAAATACGGTCCTGGGTGAGTTGCTGGTGTCCACAGCAGACTGGCAGCTTGGCAGCTTTGCATGGCTGTCTGCTGTTGTCCCTGGACATTCCCAAAGCTCTAGGAGGAATCCATGTGTGGGCTGAACTGATTCTCACTCAATCACAAGAGCAACCTTGACATCCCAGCCCTACTGTGCGTGAAGACGTTGCAGGGTATTTTTACACCCTGCTATATTTGCGTGTCCATGAAGTGAGTGCCAGGCTCACTCTATCCATGTAGGTCTCACTGCTACCTCCCCCTGCCCCAAAGAGTGACTTGAATGCATCAGGAATGGCTGTCTCAGGAAAACTGTTGGATACATGGTATGAATAATGCTATTAAATGTAAAGAAACAAACCATGACTGGGGAGCTCCAGCAAATCTCTCAGCTCACAGTCACGTGAACTTAGCTGCCATAATTTCTGAGGGTGTTTAATTGTAACTGGAACATTGATTCCCAAGTTAATTTTTGTGCCATCAGTGTCAAATCCCTGCCTTGTAAAGCACTGGGATCAACTGAGCAAGCCTGATTGCACTGAGCTCTGCCAGGACTGACTTTACCCCAGCCTGACACTGGGCTGTGACTCCACTCTCACTAAGGGGCTCTAATCAAGGCTGCAACTGCTGGGAAGCCCCAGCCACTGGTCTGTGGCCAGTGGACCTGCATAAACCCATATTTCTACCCTGGATGCCTCTGCTGGCCCAAGCTCAGCCCACTCCTGACTCAGTGTGTAACCTGGCTGCACCATTCAGAGCATGCAGACACTCCCAAAAGATCTGCCACCACCACTGGTTCCACGCTCCTGGTTATGATGGATGATTTTCACTGCTAATGAGGAAGAGAAAGAGAAACTGAGTGTGTGTTGGTTCCTTTCCAAAAGCCTGTCCTGACTGACAGCCAGTGCCTATCCACTTGAAAAGAGGGCTGAACTGGAGATGGATCATTGGTCACATAGGGCCTCCAAAACATGGGTTTTCACAAAGCCTGGTTCTCTGCCTCTGGGTCCCTTTTAAGCACCAAAGTGATTTTTGGTGGTTTTTTTGCAGTTGAAAAGAAACTGTGCACAGGACAGTGTACTTACAGTCACAGAAGTGGATCTCCACAGCTCCCTCTGCTACACCTGAATAAAGTGTCACCAGCACGAAGGAAATCATTATAAGCAGAAGAGGAATAATCAAGGGTGTGAGTTTTGGTGGTTGTAAAGTCCAATTCTTCACACAAGATGTGCTACTTAATACAGCTCCAGCATTGTTCAGTGGGATCTGCTGCAATCACCCCAAATCTGAACCATCTGACCTTACCACATTAAGCCTCGGTGTTTCCCAAATCCTGTTAATAAAGAGCAAACAGCCAGTCTCTTACTCACTCTCTGGAGCAAGCGTGGGGCCAGAGGAGGGAATGCAATGTGCAAGTCTTTAGCGAGGCAGGGGTGGTTTGGGCAGCAGGAGAGGCTGTCCCTGGGCTCGGTGCAGGTGTAGAGCCTGCGTGTGCACTGCTGCCTCCCGGTGCAAACAGGCTGTGCTTTGTGCTCTGCTCATCCATCACCCGCCCTGTCAGCACAGGTCAACTAATCCTGCTCTCCCTGACCTCTGACCGGCACGCCGAAGGGAGGCAACAAAAATTCAAATGCACTGCTGAGGGAGACAGAATTGTTAAAGCTGCCTTTTCTTCTCACTGAGACAGGGTAAAACAAACTTCTAAATGCTATTAGAGAGCAAACCTCCGTAAATGAGGAGAAGCTGCACTCTGAGGCTTCCCCTTTATGATTAATAAGTTGTCAGGTCCTTCAAGGGCTTTCCTATAATGTAGGCATTTTATTGGGTTTTGCCCTTAAAGACTCCTGCCTTGATTCAGTCATTTTATCTCAATATTTAATGGTTATAAAAAAAAAAAAATAGCCAAACAAAAAAGGCAAGCAGATGCACACTCCAACCAGACAAAAGGGGACTGCAGATACACCAGACCAAAGCTGCCAGCTCCACAGGGGGAGCTGATTCTTCCACTCGCTGAGGCAAAACAGTAAAACATTTTGATGCCTGAGTTAAAGATGTAAAGGGTGAGGTAAGAAATACATAAAGGGTAAAGAAGACAGGCTGAACTCTCAGGATTGGTCTGTGTGTCTGGAGCAGGATTTTCAAATAGATCTGGGGGCAACTCAAAAGAAAGTTGCCCAAAACAGGCTTTTGTACTCATAATAACAGTACTCTTCAAAATAAAGGCATTGCTCCTCATTCAGAGTAGTTTCAGTATCAGAATGGCTAAGCTGAATGTATTTTCATGCCTCAATATTTCTTCTTTATCGCTGGGACAATGAACTCTCAATATTTTGAAAGGCTGAATGGAAGAAGTCGCAAGACTCACAAACAAACGAAGCCAAGACTGTTTCTGCTTTAGCTGTCAAGGTAGTCACATGTGTAATGTTTTCACTGAAAAACTAAACCAGGTATTTAGAGCAAATTCAAAACACCTTCCCACTTCCTCCAGTTACCAACATAGTGGAAAAATATACACACATTCACTCGCATGTTTTTGCTTGAGGGACTCAGCGTCATTTCTGTAAACAGAAGGGAAGATGTGGAAATTCCTTTGCATCGAACAGAAACTGAGCACAACAAACACAGGATAAACATTGTGCACCACACATGACAGGGAGTGACATGTTTGCAGGAATCACAGGATGGCTTGGGTCGGAAGGGATCTTAGAGCTCATCCAGTTCCAAGCCCCTGCCAAGGGCTGGGACACCTTCCACTATCCCAGATTGCTCCAAGCCCTGTCCAACCTGGCCTTGGACACTCCCAGGGATGGGGCAGCCACAGCTGCCCTGGGCAAACTCTGCCAGGGCCTCACCACCCTTAAAGTAAAGAAATTTTTTCTAATATCTAATCTAAATTTACTCTCTTTTTGTTTAAAGCCATTCCCCCCGCTCCCCAAAACACTCGCAGCAGAGATTGGGGGCAGTGAAAGGGAGGGGGGTGATTTTACAGAATAACTTCCTGGGAAGATAAAATTGAACCCCAAATACAGGAGAAGGTAAATGGACAACCTGGTTTGGGTGCAGCTGGTCCAATGTGTTATTGCACTCTCAAAAGCTGCTTTAAGAAGAAACTTCTTTTTGAAGCTCTATATTTTTGGTAATTCTATCTCTGAACAACGTTGCTTTTCAGCTTGTTAAGAGAGATTTGTTTTTCAAATGTAACTAGCAACTTGTTTGCCCATGGAATGCAAATGTAAAAATTAAGATGAAGCCAAAAGAGAATCTTCCAACACAAGAATGCAGCAAAAACTAAATTCAAAACTTAGGTGTTAAAGTCTAAACCATTTTGACCATTTAAAAAACTGAGGCTTTCCCACTCAAACATTTTCTCAGATTTGAGTTTTGGGTTGCAAAAAGGGCAAAAAGGACTCACAAGCACACCTTTCAGGCCACCAGTGTCTCTTGGAAATCAGCCTTTAGACAGAGCCACAAGCTGACAGCAAAATGGTAACTGTGCCTGTCACTCACACTAGATAGCAGAGACCCACAAATATATGTTCCAGCTGAATTTTTGATCCTAATATGTGAAATTTTCTGACCTATCATAGGGTATTTCTCTGAGACATGGCTTTGATATGAAAAACTGGTGGAAATGCAGTCCTTAGGCACCGTTCTAGCTCACATATGTGCACACAGCTTGCCACTGATTTCAACAGGAGTCACATTTAAACAAATTGAAGCTAAATGTTCAGTTTCTGGTTGTTCCCAAGATAAACACGAGCAGGCCCCTGTGGTGTGATAGCCGTTAATGCAAATGCACAGTTTTGTTGATATGTAAAACCTTCTAAGAGCCAGAAGCTGGTTATTCTTAGTCATCAAGATGAGATCTGAATCTTTGGGATGTTTGCGTAACCCTGTAGGCTTAATCCATTCTGAGTTACAAATTAGAATCCTCCAGCAGTCAGTTAGAATTGAATCTGGATCACTGCAATGTGGAAAGCTGCTGGTCAGATTATGGGCTGACCCTACATTTGAAAAATCATCAATAATGTAATTACCAAAATTACTATCAGAATCCTGAATAGAAATAGTTAGATGACCACAAAGACTTATGTATGAAGGGTGAAAAGGCAGGAACTGATTAACTTCACGCTGGAAAATTGAGTTCAAAGTCATAAGACATGCTCAGGACTGGAGGGTTTTTATTGCCAAGGCAGGAACAAGCAGAGAGCTGCTGAATGCAGCTGATATTCCGTTGATAGCTAAGTAGGAGACATCCTTATAAAGCTGCTGAAAAGAAGTTTAAATGGGTCTTCACAATTCAGGCTGAAAAGCAATCTCGTGTAGAAACCACATCTAATTCTCTGCAATGGCCCTTATTCAAAAGTTGATGGGTTGAGATCGTCTTCCACTTGTGTTTTCTTTTGTTGTTGTTTTTCGTAGGACACTTCCTGTTTAGGAAGGGAAATGATATTCAAAACTGGGGTTTTACTGTAAGTGATTTCAATAATGTACTTCTCCTCCTACCACAACCACAACCCCTCTCTGTCTCTCCAAAAACAATAACAATAATGAATGGTGAGTTCATGACACGTTACCTCGTGATGCAATTTGTCAGCAAAAAGGAAGAAACAGGAAGGTTGGCTCAAGGCTATTATAGAGCTAAAGGTTGTTTGAGTGTTTGTTTTATCACTTAAAACAGCTATAAAATACTTGTATTATGTATATTCACTTTTGTTTTCTTTTTTCCCTAAATCATTCTCACCCAAACAACATAATTAGGAGTCTGAATTTGATCTATGTGTCCCTTTGAGGTGAGTCCTGACTTTGCTATCCTGAAGGTGAGCAGACACAGCCTGGAACTACTGGATTGCAACACAACATCTGACAATATTTGTTACATATTTCTGTACTTGTTCACCAATGTCTTCTCTTCACCCTGCAATTCAAATTATATTCCTCACTCCTTTTTACCATACTATCATAAGCAGAATTCAAGAAGTGTTTTCTGTCACTGTAGATTTCTAACTGAAGGATCACAGTTGAGAAAGACATGAGGGTTTTAATTTAACCCAAATTGAGTTCAGTGTAAACAGAGCACATAGATACATGAATTATGGACTAAACTTCAACAACATGATTATGAGGAAATGTGGCAGAAAGGCTGCAAATCCACAAAGAGCTGTTGGCATGATCGTGTACTATTATAAAAAGGAAAGAAAAGCCAAAACAATGTAAGTAAATGCTGTGATCTACCTTCACATTATGCTTTTACTTTGGTGTTTAAGGCAGACCTCAGTCCATACTGTAGTAAAGTGGGAATGATATCTTCTTACTCAGTGTAAATAATCATGTAGAATTCAGAAAAGAAGAATTTGATAAGCCACTCATTCCAAGAAGCAAAGTACAGCTGGAAGTACCCATCATCTGAAGACAAACAGTGAGTAATAATCCCTGGTGGTTGTTCAGAGTCTCAAGGTAAATTTCTCAAGCAAAAGGGTGCAAACACTTTTGTCCTGGGGAAAGTCCAGCTCAGAAACCCCCCTAGGTCTGGATGTTTCCAAGAGCTGTTATGCACTGTTAACTGGCTCTTTTCAGGGTCCATGTGGATGTTTTCCATTGTTGGTGAGAGTGGCTTTATCCCAGAGCATTCCCAGGGAGCTGGGGCTGTCATGGTGCTGACTCGGTTTTACACAGTCCAAGCTGAAGCCACTGGGGTTTCCTGGGGTTCAGCACCTCTGAATACCAAACCATTTAAGGGAACTTCTTGAAATAAAAGGAAGGTTTTATTCTTGCAAAGTGCAATTTAGTGAAACCCAATCCCTTTTATAATTATTATTTAGAAAATATTGATTTTTTAATTTTGACTTTAATATTAATTTTCTGTAAGAAATATTGATTTTGTCACTGAGAAGGGGTATTACTTTATATAGCTTGGAGTGAAAATAAGGGTCTTTCAAAATTTTTCAATTTCAAGCTTTTAGATATTTTTTTTCTTCTGTTCTAGCCTTTTGACCTCTAATTATGATTTGAAAGAGAAGCTATTTTTTAAATGACCACATTACTTAAAGGGCCTAATTTTTTTTTCTTTCTTCTCTCGGTGTCTGTAAAATGCTTAAAGACTCTTGGAGAATTATAGCTGTATAAGTTTGCATAATTTTTATAAAGAAGTAAAAAAGAAGAATAAAAAGACACCATGTATTTTTAATCAAATTGCCTGGATTCTTTTTTTACATAACTTGCTGTCTTAGAACATGAAAATACAGGGGAACTGAATGATCAAGAAACTCCCCATTAAAAAAATGCAAATAACCCATTTTTAATTTAAAAGATAAGCTAATTAAAAATAATGGCTGTGGACAGTTCCTGACAAAGCAGTTCAAAAACAAGAACCATGTATTTCACGAGACTTTAGTGTTTTTTAATTAAGATGATTTTTCATTTCCCCTCTTGGCCTGTGATAATAAAAAGCTGCAATTGGAAACCAAGCAGGTTGGGTTGTTTTTTTTTTTTTTTTCCCATTGAGAAGTATCAAGAAGCAAGGCCTGATGTTGACTGATGGGAAGCAAATAAAATCCTGGGCAGTTCCACTCGGTGCTAAAAGCCAGTCACAAATTTTCAATCGAGGGAAGTAAAGAGGAAAACTCACTGCTCATCACCCAGCAGTGAAACTGTCCACTGGCTTTATCTCCCTCCTGGCTGGCTGGTGCTCCCCATTGCAGTGGCACTCACAGCTCTGCCTCTGCCAGAAACTTCTCCTTTGGCTCTTTGTTTGCTATTTGACCCTCTTGCCTCCTCCCCTGTGCCATCTTCTGACTGCAGCTCCTCGACAACAAAAGAGCTGTCACCAGGCCTGTGACAACAGAGATGTTGACAACATCTCTTTTGGGATGCCAAGAGTGGTGAGTTTTGATCAAAACATGGAAATACAGGTAGTTCTAACTTCTGTTAAGAATATATAAGGTTATTTCATCCTGCCATTAGAGTGGACCTTCTTAACCTTTCTTAGACCAGTACAGGAGCTGGTAATCTGAGATTAACTAGAGCAGGGCTGTGAGTGGGATAGCAAAGGAGACACAAAGGTACTTTGGCAGCCTCAAAATGAAGATGCAAGAAGTAAATGTAGAAACCTGGCTCTCACTCCTAAATCAAGGGACAAGCAACACTTTGTGGGCATGGACTTGGCATTGGAAGAGTGGTAGGAACCCAGGGCATCCTGTCCTGTCCCACTAACACTGCCAGTGGGGCAGCAAGGCTTGGCCTGACACAACTCTTTGGTCCTCCACCAAGCCAGGCTGCACCCAGCTCCTTGTACAGCATCCAGCCCTGCTGCTCACCAAGCCAGAGTGGACAAATCAACAGGCCACAGCCTTTCTGCATTACTCTGAAGAAAAAACAGTGCAAATAGCCAGCTGAGGTGGACTTGCACCTCTTTTCCTCCGGGTGAGTGGTGCAAAGCAGATCAGGTGCAGTAATCTGGACCCTCGTGCCCTCAATGTTGTTTTCAAAGACAGCAAGCAGGAACAGGAGACAGGAGTCACAGCAAGCAGACATAAATTTGAGAACACAATATCCACCTGAGCAGAGGAGGATTAGAAGGGATACGAGACATTGCTTGGAAATGTTGTCTTAGTGGTCACACTCCTAACACCAGGAGGTCAAGGGGATGAGGGAGCCTGGTGTGTGAGGCTGCAGGTCATCCGTGCAGCTGGTGACCAGGGAAGGGCAGCAGAGCCATCAGGGAACACATGCACAGACCCAAAAAGGCAAATGAGCCCTCAGCTAGCGACTCCACATCCTTCCATCCCAAGGTATTCTGTGATTCAGTGATAATTTGTCTTTCCTGTGCATCTGTGCAGTCCAGTAGGGCTGTTTCACAGCTGCTCAGAAAATGTTTTATTAACTGGAACACCACACTGAGAATTGCCTATTTCCAATTCAGATCTGCCCCAGACATCACCCACTTACAGCCACGGTGTAGGAACCCACTGAGTGGGAGAAAATCAGATCCCAAATCTGGCTGGATTGCCATCCACCCTCCTTGCCCTTCAAAGCACTAATTCATGTCCCCATTCATTCTGGGGCTTATAACTGTGGGGTGAGAAAAATCCCCTCATGTGTTGGCAAGGTGGGGCTCAGGAGCTCAGGAAACCTTTGTAGACTTGTAAAATATGAGAGACAGACCTTGCAGCTCCCAGGTCACATGTTATGAATAGAGCCCACAGTCATTATGCAATCCAATTTTATAGACTTTAACTGACTCTTTGAAAGCAACCTAAGGCTTTTAAAATGCGAAGCATCCAAGAAAAAACAATTTTGGAGTATATGAAGATGCTTGTAATACTGCTAAGGAATTCATTCAAGTTGTGTTTCTAGCTGCAGAATTTATCAGGCTGAGATAAATATGTGGCTTCAGCTTTCCAGCAGAATATTCAGTGGCACTCACACTTTTCCAACACTAATACAGAGTCCACAGCCTGCTGAAACCCTTCTTGGAATGCAAGAGCCGACTTATTTCAAGTTTATTTTTACCAATTTAATCTTCAAAACTTCAAAGTTTTCCTTCTGCTGTATTTTTAAAGGCAAAACCCCCCAGTCTCTACAGGATTACAGCCAAACATGTGCAACATCGAGGTACACCTGGAAGCCATTAAAACCTGAACTTCAAATCTTCTGGCAAGGAGGGGTGTGGAAAACTCCATCCTCCCCCTTCTCCATGTTGACACCCTGTTTCTATTAGGGTACCCTTGAGCCAGAGGTGTTCAAAATAAGAATTCAAACTGCAAACAAACACATTATAAAGAACTCTGCAGTGCTGCTCCAGGGAAGGGTCAGAGGCCAGTTAGGTCAGGCTGAGATAAAGACAGAAACCTCATAAAGAATCAGACAGTTCCCAAATAACTGAAAGGTTTCAGGTATGTTTAAGTATGCAGATAATTAACTTTAAAATGCACAGGAATATTTTTCCTTTTCTTGATCATGTTCACTCAAAAATCTTTATTTGAAGTTGAAATAAAATTAATTACTTATTCCTCAACAGTGTCATTATTTTGAAACCTTGGCTCAATTTCATATCTTGTTTGGATATTTTTTGTTTTAGAACCAGAAAATCCTACTATGATTTAGAACTCTTTTTTTACATATATAAATATATATATATATATATATATTTCCTTGGTAAATTGTGGCTAGATATAGATATGAGATGCCAGATTGTTGGAAGTAAAACAGAAATTGCACTGTGAACTGCCATACCAGCTGGTAACCACATTTTCTAGAAAATCTGTGGGCAGGCTGTCTTGAGAAAACAGAATGGGAGCTAAAATTGTTGCTATTTTTGTGTGATAAGTAGTTAACTGAAAAGGCAAAACACAACAATTTCACTTCAGAAGTGTTAGTTTTCTAACTATTCATGGTTTTTTTTCCTCTTTACATTGGCTTTGCCACAAAATGCTTTGTTCACCCTTTCCAGCTTACATACATTACATACATAAGTCTACAAAATTTGCCTTTCTTATTGTATGTATGTTGTTCCAAGCCAAGCATAGTCCCCCAACATTATGTAGTTAAAAAAAAAGAAAAGAAAAGAAGAGATGGCTGCTGAGCTCAACTTCAGTACTTGCAAGACAGCATCTTTTTTTGGAAATCTTACTGCTTTTAACGAGAAGCACCACAGCACTGCTGCCACGTTTGAGTAACGTGTGGTTTTTATATGAACAACTTGATTCCTTTTTTTAGCATGGAATACTGATTTCTCCATTCACAGAGCAAGCAGCCCTTTGTTTCCTCTACAAACTGCTGAGTTCTGAATAGATCCCCAAAGGGCTGGGATGGTCCTGCCATAGCATGGGAAAAACTTCTCAGCTATCTATCCTGCAACTCAGGCACGTGAAACTAAAGCCAAGCATTTAACTGAGGTGGGAGATTCCTTGTGACTGAGGGAGAAGAAAACATTAGGAGAAGTTGGGAACATCGAACTGAAGGGCACCACACAATGTCACAGAGGGTTGGTTTAGCATCCTCCTGGATTCACCCCAGAGCTGTGAATGGTGTCACAAACACCCCAGCTCGTGGCTGTCCCCCCCAGGAGGGTGGAGGGGCTGTCTCCCCCTCCCCATGGATAGGGGCTGTGCATCCCCCCTTCCCCAGGCTCTGATCTCTGCTCTGTGCAGTCCCAGCACTGCACCCTCAAAACAGCAAATATGGGATAAAAACCAGTCTGAGCTCCAAGTGTCTGTCTGGCCACTGCTCCCAGGTCACTTCCAGCTAAACAGTGACAGACTTCTGGCACTCAGAGGCAGGTGGGGGAGGCTGTGATAAACCTTGTTTGTTCAGGTGCAAAGCTAAATGTGGTTAGGCTGTTTTCCTTCAGAAAACAGCGAGGCAGCCCCACAGGCTCTCCCTTCTGCCTGGATGCAGGGTTTTCATGGATCCTCACCATCCCACCATCTCTGGGAGCTTTGCAGGGTTTAACCTTGTTGGGAAAACACCTTTTTCAGTTTAAACAACACGAAGAAAAGGCTAAATGAATCCTGTACCTTAAGCCTGGTAACAGGGTAGGTTTGCTGGGAGTGATTCTTCCCCAGCCAAGCCAGATGGCAGAATGGGGTGAGAGAGGAACATTTGCCTCTTAAGCATGATTTCATTATTATTATCATTATTATTATTATAACTTGAAGAACTGACTGTTAAAGTCACAAGTTTCAGGGCTAAGACTG
Source organism: Serinus canaria (assembly GCF_022539315.1). Classification (NCBI taxonomy): domain Eukaryota; kingdom Metazoa; phylum Chordata; class Aves; order Passeriformes; family Fringillidae; genus Serinus; species Serinus canaria. The sequence continues at coordinate 15,126,810 of NC_066325.1, read as the reverse complement.
CGTGCAGCCACTGCTGGAAGCACTGTGAAAAAGTGATAAAGGATGAACCAGAGCAGAGCTCATTGTAAGGCAAAGAGACAAATCAAGGCTGCAACTGATATGGTTGTGCTTTGGAAGTGTAAATAAATGTGAAAAGCAAAGGGATTTCATTCCTGAAGTTTTACAAAGACTCTGAAAATTAAGAGAGGAAGAGAGCACTCACTGCTGCTCCACACACTCACACACACACACAAAGGATGTGCCCTATGAAACTCCATTCATTTTTGTGAATTTTTCTCTCTTCACAGCACATAACCCTGCTGACACATAGCACCTTGTCTCAGCACCCAACACGAGTGCAAAGTATGGCAGAGGGAAGTGTTTCCTTCCCAGGCATGCATGAGGAGCCCTGGGAACACAGGGCAAGGATTCACAGAGGGGGCTGAGGTCTCTCCTAACACCCAAAGTGTGGCCAAAAAGAGCAAAGCCACCTGTTTTGGTAGGAGGTGAAGCTCATGCTGAGGGCAGGGGAGCAAGGGCCAAATGACTGCTCTGATGAGTCGTCATGGATTTCCTCCTCTTGGAGCAGTGCAGCTTTTGTATTCTTGTATTTTGTATTCCTCCCACCTTAAATTAGGATTTAGATGTTGAGAAAAGCTGCTGTTTCTGAGGAGAGCCTGGGCACAGAGGCATTTTACACCAGTTTGGCAAACAAAAGATACTTTAAAAGTAAAATCTTTGAAGGGTATCAGGAGCAAATCCCCTTGTGCTTAACACTGACCTCTGGAACAAGGAATACTGGAAACAACTGCACTAGATTTATCCAGTGGTCTTAAGGGGCTGAAAAGCATTTAAGCAAGTAACAGCCTCCTGCTTTCCCAGGCCTGACTTCAGACTAAACCTTTGTCAAAAGCCAGGGAAATATAAACCCACATCACTTCATCTTTAACTCCATATACTTAATTACACATAGAGTTAGCAAGCTAGTGTGTTTTACTTAAATTAAACTGACAGGCAAAACTCTCTCTAGCATTTAATACAACTGAGCAAATGTTTTCCCTTTGAAAGTGCCCTGGGAAGCAGAGTAGGTTAACTGAGTTACTTACAATGTGAAAAGCACATGTAGCATGTCACCAAATATATTCTGAGTTGCATAAAAGATGTGCCATGTTCTAGCAGCTAACTCTTAAACTCTTGGAAATTAGAAACACCTGCCCAGTGTGCCTCAATGCTATATTTATTTGTCTGTGAATATTTATAAGCATTTAAACTACTAATGTTGTTGGCATTGTTAAATCTTGATTGTGAAGTTTGTAAATATTCAAAAGAAGCAGATGTTTACTAATCCCATTTACCTTTAAGGGAAAAAAATGTAAAACTGGAACGAACGCAGATTGTTAAACTGTTTTCCCAACAGAAACAACCAAAATAAATTACTGCAATCTGAAGACTATAAAGAGTGACTTCAAAGGTCAAAGGATTAAAGACAGTCTAAACCATGAAATGCATTTTATTAAATTAATAAAACATATGATTTCGCTAACCTAATTACACGGACAAATTAGCTGGAAAGGAACTTCAGAGCTCGCCATCCCGGATTAGCGCCGGCTGTGGCGAGGCTGCAGCAGCCCTGACCTGGCTCCCACAGCCTCATCCTGCACGGAGCCTTCTCCAAGGGCAGCGTGGAGGGAAGAGGCAGGAGCTGAGAGCCTGCCAGGGCTCTCCAGTGCCTTCAAAGGGCTCCGTGCTGCTCCGGGACCCAGCGCCGGAGCAGGCGCAGCCGCTGCCAAGGAGGCCTGCACTTGGCTCTGCTGAGTAACCAAAACACTAATTCAGCTCTCTCTTCATCTGTTTTAAATCATGCTTTTTAAGTGTATTTATGTGATAAAGAATTGAAGCTGTTTCTTTTGGCCATCTAAATAATTGGGACACTCTCCTTTTCAAATAGATTGACGTTTAAGTACAACAAGCGCATTGAAAAGTGAGTTTTGGCTCACAGAGCCTTGAATTTGCTTAACTCTTTCAGAGCTTAATAGCAGCTTTTCTCAAAGCCAGGTTTCTCAAGGAAATATAAGCCTTACAGGGATCAGTCCTGTTCCCACAGAAGTAGAGAAAGTTTGATTTAAAGTGATCTCAAAAAGAGCACTGTAGCACGGACTGTTTTACTTAAGCAGAGAAACTCTTTCTTCACAAAAGACTGCATTATTCCATTTATAAAGAAAGCCCACTCCCAAACAAAGTGACTGAAAAAGCTATCATTTACTCAAAGCACATCAGCAGGGATGGCAAAATCTAGGGGAAAAAAGTATGGCTCAGCTGGGGTGGTGACATCTCAGGGGACAGCAGCAGAGAAAAACGTGACAGTGCCATGTTTTACAGGATGACTCTCATTAGCTTTAGGAAAGTTCACATCCACATTCTCTTGGTGAATTCACCTGCACAGATACAGCTGGAAGGAACAGCGCCTCTGCAGCTCCTTCTGCTGTGACATTAAACGTGGCAAGGTTATCATTTAATACACCACCACTGAGGAATTGATCCATGCCCTTGGAGGAGGGGGTGGGGCTCTCCTTCCCAATACTTTACAATTTGCTCGGACAACACTGGAAATGAATCCTTAAAATTTCTCAGGTAGAAAAACTTCACAGTGCTACTCCCAGTAAATCGAGTTCAGATTTATCCTCCTCCATTAGTTCAATTCTCTACTGATGTGTGTTTTACTGTTCTATTTCCCCAAACTCTATTTTAGGGTTTAAAGGTTTAATTAAATATTTTTTTTTAAAATATTAAAAATTATAAAGAAAATAAAAGTAGCTTTTGCCATTTTAACTTAATATTTGTTCACCAAACTATCACTATCTTGTGACAGTGAAATAGCATTTCACTTCAATAGCATCAACACCAGGTGCTCACCCCATCAGCAAGCTCCCCTCAGAATTCACATAGTTTGTCATGAAGTGATGTGACACCCCTAAAACCTGAGAATTAGTGCTGTTTCCAATTGAGAGAATGTTCTGAAAGATTCCCCTGATTGCTGTTTAGTCTGCATATAGAGAGCTTCACACAAACCCACACTTTTTTTCTCTCTCTTTTTTTTTTTTTCCCAAATAACATTCTAATCTGTCATCAGTTTTGGATAGGAAAGGAGATGTCCATGATTCCAATATTTTTAATTTTCAAGGTCATGTAGCCCAAATCATAAAGAAGGAGCTCTCTTGGCTCTGTGCAGCAGTGGCTGAATATGCAGTTAGATCTGGAAACAATTTCAGGCTGATTTATTAGGGTTAACCTTACACAGAATTGGGGTTTTTTTGTCTAAGTAAAAGGAAAGCAGGGGAAAAAAGAAAAAAAGAAACCCTTCACTTTGTAGACTGACATTACAGTAGGTTTTCACTGGTTATCTGGCTCTATTTCCCCATGAGAAGGGGTTTGGGCAGTGTGTCCTGGGCCAGGGGAACTCTTCCAGGGCAGTCCCTCCAGATCCTCTCCTGCCTGCAGAGGGGGACCACAGCAGTGTGCCAGCACAAATGGGGCACTCCCTTCTCAGCATGACCCAGGTGAGCAGATCTCCCTCCCTAGTGTTCAACCCCACCTTTTTCTGTCCTTTCCACCCCTGCCTTCTGGCTCTGAGCACCCCTGAGGCAGCACAAGCCCAGGCTCACACAGGTACCCACCAAAAAGTAGGTTTTGCTGCCCCACACCACAGCACAGCACATAGCAATACCTGCTCTTGCTAATGGTTGCCCTTAAGGCACTGAGAAGACCATATTAATAGTAATTCATGTTGGGATGCTCTGAATCAGCAAGACATAAGAAAATGAAAATAGCAGCAGCTTTGCATCATTACAACTCTACCCCTTGTGGATTTTCTGCTAGTGGCAATATCCCTGAGCTGGCGTGGACTAAAATATTCTCCTCTTAATACCATTCTCCCTCTCTTCAACTCCTACACTCAAAGAAAGCTGAGTTTACTAAGTGGCACTACTTTCTTATTTTAATGAATGCATGCAAAGCATATTTATATGAGTACCAGAGCTCAGAGGTCTAACAACAAGTTTTCTCATTGTAGATCCCACTCTCTACTCACTGCTTGCACAGTTTGTGTTCAAGAGAAGCTCACACTGCAAGTACAAGTCAGAACAACAGCAAAACAACAGTCCCTGCTTTACACTGCAGTAATGGAGCCTGCTGGCCACACCAGAAGGGTAAATCTTGGGATAACAGCCACTGCTAAAACACAAAATAGCACCAGTGCTTCACACCTGCAGGACCTCACTCACTTTGGTGTGAGGGTTCCTCTGTCAGGGCTGGTGATTTGCTGAACCTTGTTTGTGTGTGAGTGCAAAGCACCATTCCCCATCCAGCAGAGTCACTCTGACCTCTGTGTGGAACCTCAGTTCTACCCCTGCAGCATAACAATGCTGCTTTGTGCAGCCCCTGTAAGGCCATGGGAGTCAGGATTTACTGCTCCTGCAATTTAATAATAACCTTCTTCCTTTCTGGCTTATCCAGTTCACTTTCTAAAACAAAATATATAAAATGCCAGACCTTTTTCATTGCTTCTTCTCTCTGTTAACTGATCCTCATTATCACCCACTTTGCAAAGGTTTCTTTAGACTACAAACTGCAGGGAGGAAAACTCCAGAAAAAAGTACTTGTTCTGCTGACACAAAGTGAAGGATATTGCTTTAAAAGCTTTCACTGAATTGCCTTTTTGTGCATCATGCAAGAAAAACCAGCTCTACTTAACATCCTAAATATTTCTGTTCAAACTACAGAAAGTAAAGGTTACAAACCTTCTAACATCTGAAAAAAACAGAATAGTGATTTTCCAACCTTTATTCATTGCAGGTGAAGGCCTGATGGGCATTTAACTGGCATTTACAAACAGCTGAAGCAGTGGCTCTGAACTGCACGAGCCATAACATGGGAAAGATGATAACACACAAGGGCAGGGTGAATATCACAGATTTGTTCCTGAAATGAGCTGAAAACCTATGATTCAATTAAATCAGTAGAAAACACAGACTGAGCATTCTGGGGCCCAAGCTGTAAATCTGGGCACTGAACACACAGCCTTTTTCTTCTCCCTTATTATATTTTTTCCCCTGGGGGTTGCTGGCTTGCCCAGGAGTGGTACCCATGGCACGGGGTAGGTGCCTTGGCAGGCAGTGCTCAGCCTGGCCTGTTGGCTTTGGGGGCTTCTGGGAACCACTCCTTTCAGTTTCAGTCCTGTGTGGTTTCACACCTCGACCCCACAAGCTCACTTTGAACTTGTGGTTCAAATGAATGAAAAATCACAACAGTCAAAACCATTGCTTATTGTGGGGGAACTGAGCCTGACTGTGTAACAGATGGTTTTAAACCAAAAGTATACATTAATCTCATCTCTTCAGTTAAAACTTCCTTAAAGCCTGCTATGAAAATGGAACATTGCTATTTCTTCCTTAGCTTCAATTTGAGAGTCTCTTAACAGCATTCTGCTTTTCCCATGTGCTGGCTTCCAAGTGCAACCCTTGAGTTTCCTAGCATGGCTCTTCCAATGGGCTCAGGTAAGAAGCACAACTTCAGTAAGATTATTTTCTAATTACATAAAGCTATAAATAGCATTCCTGCTCTGGACTTGCAGGCAAATCTGAATCAACATTATGCTAGGTCAGTCCTTATCTTGCATGTGCTGGATATAAATATCTGTATCTGAGATGGGTAAAGGAATTACATTTATGAGTAATTAACCAGTTTAATGAACATCAGTCAAGGGAAGGAGTTCAAGTTTAAATTCAAGTCTATGCTTGGCTTGTAATGCCAGAAGAAGCTGTGTACATTTGGTTTTCCCAGCAAAGCACACAGGCAATGACTGATAACAGCCATTTATTCTATCTCAGCTTGCTATGCAAGTATTTGCCTAGGACTTAACCCGACTGAATTCCAAGTAGTTTTAGAGTTTTACTGGAGGGAAGTTTTAACCTCTCTCACAGACAGTCCTATTGCAGCACTCTTAATGCTGCTTTGATAACAGCAGAGCACTGGGCTGCTTGTTTTGTGTAGTTGAGAATAACAAAGCACTCCAGCGAGCTGGGAGTGAGTGCAGCTCCAGCCAGCCCTAGCTGGAGCCTGGTTTCTTGGATACTCCTATTTCTGCATCTGATCAACACACTCGGCTTGGGGACTGCACGACAAAAGATCAGTCACTTGAATATATAAAATGCCACAGGACATGAAACCAGTCATCTTCAGGCAAAAAATAAAAAATTCTGTTCACAAAATAAACGCCTGAACCAAAAGCCAGGCAGGCAGCTAGATCTCTGCTAAACTGTGAAACTATGACTTCTGAAGAATCACCACCTCCTCCTGCATATAGTTGCCATTGGAGAATTTGTTCCAGCCTTTGCATTCAATATACACTTGCCACATATTGATTTTTTTTTTTTCCCTTCAAAGCTAATCTTTTAACTTTCCAACTGCAAAGAAGAAATATTGTCAGACTGATTATGAGGAAGCTCACTAACAGTTCACACATTTGATGGTCTGGCTATAATGTTGTACAAATCTAATGTCATAAGTCCTGGATCATGTACAAATATAAAAAACAGCATCAAAGATACAGCTTTTCCCTGGGTATTGGTCTTTCAGCTTGCAGAAGACTCATTCATTTCAAAACATGCTGGAATCACTGACTGGCTGCATTGTAACCCATAAATGCCCTTATATACAAGCCTTTGTATGACATTACTGAATGTCTTGAAACATTTTAAAGTTTTATTATAGTGTTTGACATCAACAAGGCAATTAGTGAGACCTGAGACCATGTACTGGTCAGACACAACTGATACCAGCAGCACTCTGTAAAAGTCAATGGTTGTCTTGGGTTTACAGGCTAAGGGTAAGGGTATGTCCATAAACACACTTTTTCATTTTTATAACTATAGCTGAGGCTTTAAAAAAAAGCCCACATTCCCCAAATCAGCTTAAATCACTGGTTTCTGAGATAAATAACAACAGGGGAGAGAAAGAATGGAGACAGAAGCATAGAATGGTTTGGTTTGGAATGGACCCTGAAGATCATCTCCTTCCAAACTAGAGATGCCACTCACTAGATCAGCTCTGACAATAACAGGAGTAGAGGACTGAATTTTCCCCCAAACTAGCAAAAGACTAATAAACAACAAACATATCACTGTGTTTAAGAAGGCCTTTCTCCAAAGATATCAAAAAGCAGTTGAAAAGTACCAAACATGTCCCAGACTGCCATGAGAAGTGCCAGGGGCCACGGAGAAGACAAGCAGGACTGCAGCTTCTTCCCACAACAGCAGAGTCACTGCTGAGGCACAGGGACAGATCCCTCTCACCCAGCCAGGCTGTAAAGGACATTCCAGAGCTGCCATGCAGAAGAAAGCAGGAGGGAGGATCTCAGACATGTCTTACTGAGCAGGAGCAGGCAGAAATGGGCATTTCAGTATGTGCAGGAGCTCTCTGTAATCAATGCTTGCTGGCTTTGGTGGAGGACATATGTTCCTAATTTGTCTCCTGCATAACCAGAAGGTGTGTTTACTGCTACAAAATCAAGTTAGCATTTACAAAGCATAATTATCTTTAAAAAATGACTTTGCCATAACTTTCAACAAACTCAGGATAGACTGGAAAAGCAACGAGGACTGCTGTAGCTTATTAAAGTTAACATTTTATTGAGCAGGTGGAAACACAAGTCAGCTGTCTGCTCTTAGTTTCTTTCCTCTCTGACCTCTCCTGGGAAGGGATGGATTCTAACAACTGAGTAACAAACTTATTCTGATTTTTTTTTTCTGGTATAATTCTGGTTAAAGGTTTTGATTCACAATAGTTGAGATCAAAAACAGAAACGTGGGTGTCCTACAGGCTACAAAACTGCCCTACTTAGTTTTCTAGCCAAAGTTTTTAAAATCAAGCTGAGACTGAAGCATCTCATAACTGCAAGACATTAAATGTGAAATTAAGTGACAGATAAGTAATCTAACAAGACAATCTCAGCTACAAGAGTTTATTCACCTCTGCTTTTCAGAGTCACATCTCCCTGTAATTTATGGCATACATATTTTCACAATTTGATGCAACACTTACATTAGTTTAATCAAACACTTTCAGAGTGCTTGGTTCATTACTTGTGTGGCACTATATCAATTGCACTTTACTTACTTCCCTAATCAAAGAGTATCTGAATTCTTTGGACTGGACAAATGGATATAGATTTTACAGGAAAACTAAACTAAATGCATATGCATTATTTTAACTCTGAAGCATTTATATTCCCTCATAGCTCTGATTTCTAATCCAACTGGCTAATATTATTCACTGAAAAATCATAGTACAGTAATTTAAAGGGATAATAAACACATAAAACAATAAATAGTAATGTTCTAAGCTCTTGCCATGCCAATAAAGCTGTGATTCAGTCAAGTTCAACCATGGCTATGGAAGTAAGCCATCCCTAGTCATCAAAATGAAAAAAATCCTATCAAGACCCATTGATTTCAGTGGGATTTAAATACAAGTTTAGGTTCTGGATGGATTGAAGGTAAGCACACTCCTGAACCAGAGCCCAAGGACACACACACTAAATGATGCCAAATCCCCAATGTCACTTCAACTATTTAAAGCTCTTCCAGTGAAATCTTGTCCCTTCCCTGTGCACAAATCCTCTGTGCCCATCACCCACAGCAAAGGGTGGCAGATCATGTTCATGCTTCACTTCTGCTCCAGACTTTTCCTAGTGCTTTATCTTGTCAATAGCCTATACTTATATATCACAACATTCATTTTATGTTTTATTACCCTGCCTAACCAGCACTATGCTGCAGGACCAGAAAACCTTTACAGCTGCCATTAAGTTTGTCTAGACAGAGGTTTTTTCCCTTAATTCTTTTCAGTGCAGAATATCCTTTATTCTCCTGTCATGACATCAGTTCACTTTAGAAGGACACTCATGCACACTGGGGTTGACACATATCACACAGGAACTACTCCAGAAATTCTTGGTGACTGAGGCATGTTCAGAGACAGTTGTAAGACATGAAAACACAATTCTTAAAACATTTTTTTCCGCTTTCTTTCCAGGATTCAGTGATACTCTCTGGGGTAGTACAGCCAGCTAAGCTGCTCTGTATCCTAAATCCAAGTTGAGAACTTGCCATGCACCAAGCAGGACACCAGAAGTGAGACAGACAGGGCTGTTGTCCTTTGAGCTACAAATCCTTTCCAAATCCACAGTGTGGGAGAACTGTGTGAACATCCACCAGGGTAATGCCAAAAGGATTACCCAAGATGGGCTCTGTTCAATTGTTTAAGCAGTTACTAATATTTTGCACCAAAACATGAAAATTTTTAAACATTTTCAGGACACTTTTGGTTCACATACCCAACTGGTCTTTTTTATGAGGTTCTAATAAGGGGAAAGGCAGCAGAAATTCAAACTATTTAACCATATATTTTAGCTTGAGAGTATTTTGCACTTTTAGCATTTTTTAAAACATGCATAGCCCTGTGTCAGAGGTATTTTTCACATACACCAGCAAATATGTTTTTGAAGAAAACACAAGAAACAGGGGGTGGGAGGAGGCTGGGCGGATTTTACCCCAATATTAAATATTGGTATTAGTTAATGAATTACTGAAAATCAATATGAAATAAAAATAGTATTTATTTTATAACTTCAAGTGGCATCTTTTATCTCAATACCTCAGTTTTGTCATTTAGAAGCTTTATCGTTCCGACAGCAAAGCTAAAGAGGTCAATTCCTCTTTAACAAGGGGCTCTCCCCCTTTTTCCCTTTCCCCTTCCCTCTCCTTTTTTGGCTCGGCCTAAATTTCTAACACCACCTCATGAAATGTAGTATACAGCTTTTAATTGTGCCCAGAGGCAGTACAACTTCAGAGAGGGTTTGGAGCAACTGGCAGAGGATTTGCAGAACAGCTGTGTTCCGGGAACATGTGCAGGAGCCCCGTCAGCACCTGCGCCCGCCCCTGCTCCCCGCACGCTCCACATCTGGGATTAATCACCCCTTTTAAAGGAATTAATACTCTTAACGTTTTTATTTTATTATACCTGTAGGAACATGATGCTATATTAAAATCTGCAGCTTATAAGTAGTATTTTGTTCGAGCCGGAGTTACTGGGGGGAATAAAACCTCCCTGCGCTTTGCCAAGAATGAATTGTTTTAATATCCCAACATTCAATATTATTTATTATTAAAGTCGAGCTCTGCTTTGGTGAGTAACTGGCTTTCTCAAGCTTTAACCTACTTTTCCCCACTGAACTCTACCTTACACTTCCAACACTTGCTGGAAATAAGCCCCCATAGTTCCTCCCCCCATCACCATTTTCTCAGCGTACACTATTCATGCTGGAAGATTTTTTTTTTTAAATCCTTTAAAAATGTGATATTATTTAAATGCCATTCAATTCCAACAGCAGTATTTGCTTACAGAGTTCAGACAGCACAGAACTCTATTCATACATGAGTTATGCCACATTAACCATTTACGATAGATTTTCATGTTAATTCTACAGGGGAGGAATCATATTAGTTTTGCCCATTTTGTATAACTTATAATGGAATTCAGCAACATGAGTCCTGCTCATTAGAATGGTGGGGACTAGAGAGGAAAGCTGAAAAGAAGAGGAGGGAAATCAGCTCTGGTATTAATGCATTCAAATGCAGACATTTCCCAAAAGTCAGGTACCTGAGTGAACACTTCTGAGCTAAAGCCACAAAGAGCTGACACGATTGCTGATATTTGGGAGTGCACTAGAATTGAGTTTTAAGAGTGTCTCTGAATCAACGATTCCTCCCAAAGTCTGATGGACCAGCCCATAACCAACAGAAAAATACACTGCTAATGCTTTCTGCATTATTCTATAGAGCCAGACATAGTGTGAAACCTTGGTTAGAGACGTGGTGAGTACGACAGGTTTTTGTCTTGCAATACACCATTTATCCAAGAATTGGAACAGAAATATTTATCCCTCCGAACCCTTGGGTAAATACCATCCCAGATTTCTCAATGCATATTTACTTTGAAAACTTAGTCTGGAAATTAAGCAAATAAGTACAGCATCCAAAACTGGCACACTTTGCTGTAGGAATAATTTTCCCAGTGATATCTACAACATGGTCCTTTTGTATCTCATAATTCAGCTGCTTAACCTTGTTCTACTGAGCTGGAATTGCTCAGCAGCAGAATGGCTCTGAAGCCAAAGCCCCATATTGGTCACAGCCACTTTTGGACTAATTTTTCTTGTACTTGTGAACCTCAGCAGCCTCCTGGTCCCATTTATCTGTGTTGGGTACCTTCCTCCTGATGCAGACAGACTGCAGCACAAGACTAATTGCATTTTTGGCTTTCTATGCTCAGTATCTTTACCACCTTTGCTCAGTTGTTCTTCCAAGCAGATTTTTCTATTTCTGTCATAGTGCACAATATATTTGTAGTGACTGTAGCCTAAAAAAAACTAAGTGCTTAATGAAATACATTAAATTAAATACCTATTTTGAGAATTACCAAGCTCTGCCTGAATATTATGCACATTACATATTTTAACAGGGAAGAGGGGGAAAAGGCAAATCTTGTTGTTCCAGCCCAAGCTGGCAGAGCAGCCTCCCTGACTCACCAAATTTCTCACTCCCCATCACCTTGGGAACAGCCCCCAGGAAAAATCCACTCAACTGCTCAGGATCCCACAGCACCTTTTGTTGGGACTTATCCCTTCTTATGGAGGTGTTGAATATATGTTTTTAAATATAATTGCTATTTTTTACTCTCCTAAGATGGTTTTGTTGCGAAGGCATGACAGATGTGTGTTAATTAGTGCCTTGGTTAGCTCCTGTCACCCTGATTTTAATGGAGCTGAACAAGTTCATACACCACTATCTAACTCACTGAGAAATCATAATCAGGCTGATTTATGCAATGGGCAAATGCACACCTCACACTGAACCTGCAGCACAGGCTTAGCAGAAATGGAAGCACACACAGGTATTGCTGCCCACACAAGCCAAGCTAGGGGAGGAAAAAAAGAGATTCAATTAAATCATTAAAGCAATTGCACAATTGCACAATTTTGGTTTTGGGGCCAAAGGAAAGCTTGTCCTGAGAGGTAATTCCCTCTCCCTTAGCAGGAAACAAAAACTGATGGGCAAAGGTTGGGACTGGCTGGGTATAATTTTAAGCACTGATGACTGGGGATGGGGACAAGGGGTGAAGAGAAGCACAAACAAAGCATTCCTCTTTTTCCCAGATTCTGAGGTATAATGGGTAGGTGTGGTTGTTTTTCCTCTCTGCTGTTGGGATGCACAGGGAGGGAGATGGCCCTGCTCTAAGCAGGAGGGAGGACGAGGTGACCTCCAGAGGTCCCCTCCAGCCTAAATTTTTCTATGACTCCAATCAAAACCCTCAAGAGATGCTGAATCTGGCAATGCCAAACACACCCAGGAAATGTAAAATTAGAACTGATTACCAAGACATTTGTAAACCAGAAGCCTCTGATGCCATTATGTGGTCATCTAACACTTGGACAGAAGCCTTTCTGACTAAAATGTTGGATGAAGCAGACTAATTGCAAAATACTATTTGCTGCACTGCCAGCTTTTCCCTATGGAAAATAAAATTGCAGAGATCTTGGGAACTGGAAAATTTGCCAAGCTGGAGGTCAGGTTATGAATTTAGAATATTTTTTTTTTTTAGATATCAGTAATTAAATGGAAAAATGAGAAGCAATTTGATGGTAAGTTGAGAAGTAAAACTATATCTCAGAACTCTAGGAATAGATTACACGAGAAGCAGTGTTTTCAAAAGTACCAAAGTGATGTAGGAGCCTATATCTTGCTACTAAAAATAAAGACCTTGCTCCTCAAGGCATTAAAATAGCCCAGCACTAGGAATTTATGTCAGTGTAACAAAATTCTCTTTGGACATCATTCTTTCGACATATCTCTACAATCAAAAATCTCAATATGTACAAACATCCTGGGGAAAAATGCTTGTAAAGGAACTCCTTAAAGTTGTTATTTTTATCATTAGACACTATCTAAAGCAAGAGTGCCAGAGCTGTAAATTAGTGCAGCACAACAGCCTAATATTTAGTCTAAGTCACACTTGAAAATAAGTTATTTTTGTGCTTTAAGATATTTTACCAAAGAGCAAGATGAATGGAAATTGCTTAATAAAATGCTTTTAAAAACCCAAGAAGACCCAGAAATATACATATTATTTGTTTCCCTCCAGGGAAGATCCAACAGGACCAAGTGAGCTCTAAAACACCTAAGAGAAGTCAAAGATTTTAAAAGGCCAAACCACAATTTTTCCACAGTTTCCAGACTAATCTCCAAGGTATTTATTACAAATTTTTTCGACTTAAAAGTAGCAACAATTTTATTATTAGTCCAGCAGCCTGCATTTTCTGTTTGACAGAAGCTAGAGTCACTCTTGATGGGGAAACACATTTATTCTGGGACTAGTCATGGCCAGATTTACCCAGTGTTAATGAAGACATTGCTTCAAACCAGAGGTTTATGGAAAAAATAAAATTAAAAAAATAATAATGACAGCATGAAGATTTAATTCTGGTTTAAAATCACTGGCAGAGCCTCATGCCTTGGGTGTTATTCATTTGTCAACAGCTTTCCAGCAAGTTCTCCACCTCCCAAAAGCTCAGAGCTGCCCTGGATGGGGCAGGCACAGCAGCACGGAGGGCAGCGAGCTGTGAGGAGCCTGTGTGCAGTCCTGACTCAGGTGTTTCTCTCTGTATCCTAAAGGGAAGATGCTGATTCACCATAATTTCCCCTTATACAATAGATGTTTTTATCCCATCTGATGTATTTTAGATTCTACTTTGCCTGACCTTGTAATTAGAGAAAGTCCAGGTGCCGTTTATTTGTGCAATGCTCATGTCCCTGGATGTCTGGTAATGTGTGTGCTCCAGAACCATCCCATAACTCTGTGATTTTCTCACTCTACAGAAATAATTTTACAAACACTCACCCTCTTCATGATTGTGGCAATTTCTGCCAGAGAGAGCCCAGGGCTGGTAAAGTGCCAAGCAGGGCTTAAACAAACTCAAGAGCTTCAAAGAGAAATGCACACAATGCTATTGATGTCAGCCTCTCAGTTTAATACATGCTTAAATTCACAGCATTAAAAATAACCAATCAAGGGGTTTTCTTTGCCATCCCCACTCTAGGAGTGAGCCTGAAATCTGTGTTAAAAAAGAACACTACAACTATTGCTTCTGCAGGGTGTTCACTACCCTCAGACTCTCAACATGATTTTCATTAGAGGGCAAAATGTTTGGAAAATTGTTATATGAAGTCCATAAATCTGAAGATGAATAATGAAAACGAAACTTCCCATGAAATGCCCCAGTGTTCATTTTATTTAACATTCTCCATTGGTGAAAATAAATTAAGAATGAACAAGACTTGTTTATGCCTGCCTTACACCATTCTCTGTTTTAATAGCAACTGCATATTAATTTATCAGGATCCTATAAATTATAATTAGCCAGGAGGATTAACAACATAAATCCTTGAGTTTAAAACCAACCTGGCCTGCTCTCCCTTCCCTTAGCCCTAAAGTGAAAAAGAGCCATAAAAGCCATCACCGCTGTTTGATCCATTAAACTCATGAGACACTCTTATTTCAGCTGAACTACTGGAGGTAGAGGCTTTGCAAAATCAGTTTTAAAGTCACAGCAGCCTTCCTGGAAGTGAGAGAAAGAGTGCACAGGAAAGGCCCAGCCTGAGCATGGGAGATGACTCTTGCTCTTTCCACTGCATCACCAGCTGACATCAGGGAGGCTTCTCAGTATGCAGGAAATGGGCAGAAGATTTTACTAGTAAAATAGGTGAGGCATAGAGGTATCACTTCCTAAGCACACCTTTGCCAAGATAAAAGGAAAATCTAACTGAAGTGGCCACATGTTTCACTGGAGAGGTAGCAGGAAGGATGTGCTCGGGTGGAGCAGATGCTCTGGGATCAGGAAGTCCTCCTCTCACTACAGTTCAATATCCGTAAGCATCAGCTGAGGGCAGAAAAGCAACATCCCCACAGAGCTGTAAATCGGCCAGGGCATTGTACATACTCATTATGCCAAACAATTTAAGGTGCTTTGGCTGCAATGATGGGCACAGCCCATTTAATCAGGAACTTCCCATGTAATCAGGAACTTCCTCACAAATACCAACTGAAAACCCACTTCCTTCTCCCTTTCCCCCTCACTCCTGAAAGATTTGCAAGACAGATGTGAAACGCTGAAAGCTGAAACCCCTCAGTCCCACCTGAGTGCTCAGGTAGTGCTGAGAGGATGGTGCTGCTGCTGGGAGAACCCACACCCATGCACAGCGAGGTGCATTTCTCTTCCCAAGGGACTTTTTGAATTGAAATATCTGCTAGTTCAATATATTAGGTAGACAACAAAAAGAGAAGTTTCTGCCAGGGTTTATTTTTGGTACCAGACTGCGCTGCAAGGGTCAGACTGCCATGTGAGCCACCCACAGAAAATCTTTAACAGGCGTAAAAATTTATATCAAATGCTCGAATTTTTTTACCTATTGCTTGAAGGAGTTTAGGAGCTTTTGAAGACACCAATCCTTTATTGTCATCATGGCAGTGCTGCAGACAGGGAGCAGGGATTATGGAGCAGAGCCAAAGCCACGTGGCTGCACCTACATCACACACAGGAGCTGCACTCCTGCCCAGAGAGCCTGCAGCCACCAGGTCACCCCTGTGCTGTGAGTAAGCACATTTCAAAACCAGGAAAGCAGTGCTGTCAAAGGCAAAAAAATACTAAATACAAGCCTACACCTGAGGGTGATGAGGCCCTGGCACAGGCTGCCCAGAGAAGCTGTGGATGCCCAAATGCTGGCAGTGTTCAGAGCCAGACTGGATGGGGGCACTGAGCAACTGATCCAGTGGAAGGTGTCCCTGCCCATGGCAGAGGGATGGCACAAGGTAATCTTTAAGGTTCCTTCTGACCCAAACCATTCTATGAGCTGAAACAGAAAGGCCCCACAGGAGGAACTATCATTTTCCTCCCCTCTACATGAGCAAGAGCATTACAAAGAGACTTCTCGTGCATGGTCACCAGATGCCCAAGAGGGCATCTCCTGGAATCCACAATCTGCTACCCTTCCTAATCTCAGGAACCTGTAAGGGACATTTATGTGGCACCTAGGCTTTGGCTGGCCAAATTCCCAGATGGTCAGTGGGAATGGCCCTTCTCCCTCCCTGAAAGCTGGAGCTGATGTCCACCACACTTTTCTTCCTGGTCTCAGAAACCAAGAGGAAAAAAGAATCACTGAGTGAGCAGAGAGGAATAGCAATGGACACCTATGACAGCCCATGAGGGGTGGGTTTGGGGACAGCTGAGGGTGGTAAGCCTCAAAGCCAGAGCCTGGCTCTGCTCAGCAGCCCTGATGTGAACAGGTTACCCCACAGGTTTTACTCTGCTCTCACCACACAGATCTCCCAAGCTGCAGAAAACCCATGACCTGATCGCGTGGAACAAATCTCTCACAATACCGTGGACTATTTTTTCCTCATGATTAATGTCTCAGGGTCTGACAAAACACAGGGGCAGCATTTTTTGAGCTTGATACCAGTTATCCAGGGAAAGGCTGCAGCAGGCACACACGCAGCAGGAGCAGATAAGGGGGCTCAGATCAGCGTGTGATATACCTGCGTGCACCAGATGAGCTGAACATGACTCGCAGTACTTCTGCTCGCTTCACACAGCTGATATTTATCACAGCTCCTTTCAAAAGCTTATCTCCATCCTTTGGAGTTCACTTATAGCATGAACAAGGTGAAGTCCCAGGTGGAAAGAGGGCCCAGATGTGTCAGGGGAGGTTTCCATTCAGTAAAACCAGGATATCACCTGGTTCAGAGAGATAGGGGATACACAGCTCAGCAAAATGTGTTTCTGCAGGACTCTTATATGTGCAGGTAGTATAAATGCACTTAGTATGAGATACATAAACAAAGGAAAACAACAAACCTTTTTCTTTATGCATACACACATTATTTATATACGTGCATACATAGCTCTTTTATATATATATACTATATATATATATATATATATATATATGTACACACACATGCACAAAACTCTGCCTGACTCCTCTATTTGCCTTTAACACTAAAGGTAGAGCAAAATAGCTTTCATTTTTCCTATTCCTCCTTCCTTCTCAGTAAGAGAAATGAGACCTACCAATTTAGACAGCTATGCTTAGTTGCCCTTACTAAGCACCAAAGTGAATGATTTGACTAAGATTATGCAGCCAAGGGGTTATGCACCTCTCTTAATCAAAAGAATACACAGCTGGAATATAAAGTATTTGTCCCCTTGTATTTAAGGCGAGGGGGAGGAAACTGGGTTGTATAAAAGAAGAGAAAGAAAAGTTGTTAGGCATAAATGCAAACAGCTTTGTAAATAGAGGCTGGAAATAAGCATCTTCTTAAAAAAAAAAAAAAAATCACTGCAGCAAATTGTAAAGGAAGCTCCTGCATTCATTCCATGGGGGAATAGGAAAGTGCACTCTCTGTACAAGGCTGCAGAAGACGGAAAGCTCTGTAAGCCCATCCCAACTCCCTTAATTATTTTAATTGCAGCAGTGTGATGCCAAGGTGCTGAATTACCCCCTCAGGCTCTGGCTGCTTAGCCAGGAGGTACTGAATTAAACTGTCAGAACATGCAGAAAAATTGCAATGGTGCCTGTCAACGGTATTTGTTAAGAGACACGGGTGAGGCCAGTGACTTGTATAGAAAAAGAGCTGCCAATGCAAAGTCGTCAAAGCACAGCACTGGAACTAATGGGGTATTCAGAGGTCTTGTTCTACTTCATTGGTTAAAGCCAACAAAACTCCTGTAATATTTGGGGCGGTTTGCTATTTATGGCTGTGGTAATAAAGGCCAGTTAAAGCTGCAAAGCCAGCCACAGTTAGTGGTCCCCACTGCTTCAGTTCTAAATGGCTGAGGGGGCACGATTCCATCTCAAGCTCTGCTTTTAAAAGGGAGGAAAAAATTATAAAAAGAATTGGGTGTTTAAAAATATGAAAAATTAAATGCAGAGTGGGCCACAGTTTTACAATACACTGTTCTGGTTAAAAATAACTACATTTTGGATGCCTTACCCAGATGATTTTGAATTCAGTTATGTCTTAGCTGCAAAGGACTGGCATACAGCTGGCAATGTGGCCCAGGTTTAGCATCCTCTCTTCCTGACACGTGGCAGTTTCCTTCCAGAGACACTCACCAAAGCTGAAGGTGTGTTTGATACCAAAATCTACTTTGTAACTTCTGAACCCACTCAAGTGCAGATAGCGATCAAAGCCAGCTGAAGAAGTCCTATTTGCTGTGGCTCTGCATGGCTCCCTTGAAGCTATTTTTAGGAGTAAAATCCTGTGCTTGTGAAACTGAAAGGCAGATAACAATGGCTGGAGCCAGTGCGTGGGCAGGTGCCATGCAAACACCTCGCAGCTCAACACTCACGCGTTGGCTCCGGCTGCTCGGTCCCCCACGGCACCCTGGTCCTCTCTGGGAAGGATAAATCCAGTTGGATTTTGGGATGGGAGTTGGCTCCTGCAGAGGGGCACACAGAGCTGTAAGCCAGGTGAAAGTGATAAATGGTTTGTGCTTGGTAGGCTGGCTAAAGGTGAATACACCAGTCCGTGGGATTTTTAGAAACACGACTTCTCAGCCATGCTGTCCTTGAGGAGCTGAGCACAGCCCTTCTAGAGCTGTAGAGCAGAAATGGTACACAGGAAAGGAGAATCTTCTTGTGTTTGCCAAAGACACCTTTTCAGCATAGCAGGGAAGTGGAGATAGAGAAAATAAGCATTTTTTCACAGTGGGTGCTTGTCCCTGTCACTGACCATTCCAACAGCTCTCTGCCCAGATGGAGCTCCATCCCAGTTTTCCACTGCCTCAGGAGCTTTGAGAAATGCTACAGGTCCCACCTGGCTTCTCTGCTGGGGTATCTCCCAGCTCAGTGTGCTTACTGGGATTCTTCCTAAACAGGTCTCCATTGCCATAATCCTACATTCACTTAATGTGGTTTTCACTAAGAACACTAAGTTCAAGAGAGGTTAATGATCCATTAGTGTACATTTTTAACTAGCTAATTTACATATTGAATAGCCTGTATTTATTTTATTAAAACCAGGTCACTATATTCAGCTGACTGAATTATGTGACATATCACATGGACTACTCTGGAAATGTTCAGTAATTAATTTTTCCCATACATGATATGTAGTTACTACCTATATTTCTAAAACAATTAAAACTCTGAATGCTCTCTTAAAGAAACTGAAACCTTTGCTGCTATAAGGGCTTTACAGCTGCAATGCTCTCTGAGCTGAAGGGTTCATTTCTCTAGTTCCTTTGGGATAAAATCCATCCCACTCCTGGTACAGAACACAGCACACAGCCTGCAGGAGTTATGGTTCAGGCCAGGTCACAAATGCTGTTTCTAAGCTGTGTTTGTAGCTAAAGAGTGTTGGCCATGCAAAGATGCACCGTCATGAGCTCTTGTTCCCTTCTTGCCATCTGGGAATTAAAGGACAATCTTCATTAACTTTAATTAAAGAAGTTGGTTCCCTTCAGAGGAGGGTGACAATCCAAGTGTACGTTAAGCAGCTCAACCCTCGTATTTTCCCCAGCATTACCTGTGGCTCTGCTCCTTTGGCCCACAAATGTAACATCTTCTGTCACAGACACCGAGGAGAAGGGAGGGTGATGACTCTGTGGGTCTGAAGACCACACTCCACCTCCATCTCTCCAGTAAGAGTCAATCATTAAGCCACTTTGATATTCCCTTGGCATGCAGTTTACCACAATTCCATAGCCTGTCACTAACTTCGATATCTGAAGAATATGAGATACACAAGATATGGGAACTGCACCTTCAGTTGTCATGATCCCAATCACACAACCAGGTCTGGGAGAGCCTGATGGCTCCCCATTTATCAGAGCACAAGTCTGAAAAGGTTTTGTTCTCCTGCACTGAGGACAAGTGACACCATGGGCACTTACAAATGGCTAAATTGCCCAAAGTTTCTAAAAGGCAAACTATACCTTGATTATCTCATACTCAGAAAATGCCTTTGAATAGATTTAAACACATCTGAGCCAGCTTTCAGCATTAGCACTGTTCCTTTCTTCTTGGGATAGTGGTGACACTTTGTGAAATGCCTCTTCCATGTTCCTTGCCAACATCAAAACCTCTTCACGCTGCATTTTTGAATGTCATGTTCACAAGAACACGAGAGGATTTCTGGTTCTCAGTGGGAGAGTGTTATGTTTTTCCAAGTGCAAACAAAGGGTATTAAAACACCCGTAGTGCTCATTGTACCACTGCAGCCCACCAGAAACAAAAGTATGGATTTGGTTTTCCACCACATAATGACTATATCGTGCACAGAACGGGATGAACTAATTTATTACTTAGGAAAAGTACTAATTGCTTGGCCCTTCTGCCTTTGGGTGCAGTGGCACATGCAGAGAAAGACCAGCTTCAGGGCCAGATACAAAACAGATCTGTCATAAAGGATCACTGCTGTTATTCCATCAAATCTGCCATTAGCTCCGCATTAGCCACAAAGAGCAAACCAAAGACAAGCATCAAGAATTCAGATATTGTTCTGCAAGTATAGAAGAAAAATAGTATTAACATTTCTTGGAATTCAATTAGTCTGAAGCCTTGTTTTCAGTGCCAAATGAGGTGCGTTTTCTGTTGAGTGAGATTTGTTTTCCAGAGTAAAGAGGGCATTGTCTCTGATAGGATTAGAAATCAAAATAGCTGAGTTGGATTAGCTACGTAATGACTGACAAAACAAACACCTTCTTTTTTTTCTTTTTTTTTCTTTTTTTTTTTGTGCTGAAGACATGGAAATGTGGAGTGAAGGAGACTTCCTGGACCATCAAGTATCATATCCGTGTTATTGAGGACACCACATCATATAACTCTTTTCACAAACATATCAAGCTTATCATAATCTGGAGTAATTTCTACAATGATGTTTTCAGCATGATAGCATCAGCCATGTGGACAGAAAAAACAGCAAAATTTCCTTGATGCAAATTCTGTTTCATACGAAATTTGCAGTCATCGTACCACAGGATTTCTGGGAAGAAATGTCTTTGTTTTTTCTGAAACAGTGTTTGAAGATTTACAAAGTCTCATTTTTGTCAATGACGTCCCAAAACGTGCAAGACATTGCAGAGAACTGAACAACTACATAAAACTCCCCTCTAAACTGCTAATTTAGCTTCATTTCATCAGTTTTAAAAAATAATATTGCATTTATTGTTCTGGATGGCCTTACTGGGAGGCTGAGGTGGTCCTGAAGCCCCCTTCCTCTTTTAACGCTGCTGCTTCTCAAACCAATACCAAAGCTGAACAATCTTTTGTCTGAAAATCAAATTAGCACTTTCCTAAGGGTAGTGTAAGGCATTTGCATGAGTGTGAAAACTCAATCAAAAGTAAAGTTTGAGTGCTGGGCATTTATATCCTGGGCTTGCCAGAATAAAGCAGCATTAAGTTTCTCACTAAGACTCAGATTTGTAAAGATATTTAGATGCAGATAAGGTGCTTAGTGGTGCATTCAAAAAAGCCTAGGACTTTTCTGTGCTGATGATTCATTCTCATATACATTTCATTTACAAGTCAGCAGTACAATGTTGTGGTAGAAGTGATGTGGTAAAAAATAAAACACAGGAAAAAACAATAAGTGAGGGTCGAAATCTGGGCATCACAAAGGCAACTGTGATGGTCCCAGTGGCCTTAATCCATACAAATCCATAAAAATTCCTCTCCCTCAGACTTCTGAAGGTTTCTTTTGCTAAAAAAGCAGAAAGCAATAGAAGAATTATTATATTTAATGACCTGCCACAGGACAGCAGTGTTTAGAAAAAAGTCCTAGGCTGATTTTCCTTCCCTCAGTTCTGTCTTCCAGCACTGAAGCTATTGAAAAATGAACCTAAAAATTGGTTCAAGGAGTTCTCTTTTCTCCTGAAGTTTGATTCAAATTTACAGTCTTCATGTATTTCAGGCTGATTTGGTGAGACCATGGCATGTCTCAGCTCTGAAGCTGCTTCTTGCAGATTGCAGCTGTAGGGAGAAATACGTCTACATATGAAGCAAAGTGATGGAGTGAATTAAACTCCAAACACAGCCTCCAGCTAATTTTTTAATAATCTGAGTGCAAAACAGGGCCTTGAGGGTAGGCAGAGCTTTTCAGTAAACCAATCAGAACTGGATTTTATTTAAACAACAGTAAAGTCAGTCCCAGAGAGCTCAGACACTTGTACACAAAGCAGCCGTGTCTCACTGAGAGCCTGTACAGTAGCTCAGCATCTCAATTTCAATCACAGTTCATTCCCTGCTGGTAGTTTTTGTCTGCAAACAAGCTGAATGTGAGCTGACAAGGGCCCCCAGAGCAAATAATATGAGCAGTGGAGGAAGAAACTCACACGGACACGATGCTGACAGTTGTGCAGCCAATTCAAAAAGATGGCACAACAAGAGCCCCAGAGCTGCACACCAGGGCACCAACACTCAGAGGGAACCTGATCCAAGGGCCTTCACCTCCTGAACCCCAGCTCACCTTGGCAGAACAGGTGGGCTGGCACAGGGCAGGGCCAGAGGAGGAGCAGGGCAGTTCTGACAGCTTTTCTAAGCAAAGCTCTGCATCCCTCTGGGCTGATGGGAGCACATCCAGCCTGCACATCCTGCCTGCCCTGTGGATCTGTAGAGGGTGTGCCTACAAAGTCTTTAAATCTGAGTTTTTTTCCAGCCTTTCACAGTACAGGAGCTGTGCAAGTGGCCACAGTTTCTTCCAGGGATGCTGGTTTCCCTGCAGGGATACCTGGATGTTTTTATTCTCCACACTTCTCACCCACATTTCCTTACACAGGAGCATCCACAGGTGGGAAAAAAACCTCCAGAAAGGACCAAGATCATGATGCTACATTACACCCAGCAGTACAATCTGTCCTCCCTTTCCAGGAAATGTAGGATGGACCTGTATCAATCCAAAAGAGGTGCTGGAAACACACTACTGGCCATGGTAGCATGTGAGATGCCAGCCCTGAGAGCTGCACTGTGCTAACTGCACTCATCAGCTGCACACACATCTCTGCACAGCTTTAGAATGAGCACCCTTAAGTTTGGGAAACACTTTGAGGTAAAACCTGCTCAATAAATGGAAGTCACCAAAATGACCAACTGCAGCTCTTAAAACAGACCCACCTAATCGCTTGATGTGGAGAGGACAGATATTGTTTTTTTTTTGGAGTCTGCAGTTTTCAATATCATTACCAGCTTTAAACAGGCTTTAAATATGATCACATTTATTTATATGATCATTACCATGATATGATCATATCACTGGTAATGGGATGTCTCCCTTACAGAGGGAATGTGGTAACTAACTGGAATATAACAGCTAGGGATTTACTGGAGGAAAAAAAACACTATAGTGGGCTTTTTTTAGAGGAAATAATAATCACTATTTACAGAGAAATCCCCAAAAAAAAAATTGTGACCTTCAGATCCATTTATTGGACTACTGCTCATTATTGGATTTTTAATCTGAGAAAAAAGAAAAATAGACTAGACAGCAGCCCGTTGTTTTAGAGGTAATTTCTTGTAAGAGGTCTGATTTTAAAGAGTGTAGACAAAACCAGAATATAGATGTTCCTCTCATTTTCACTAAAGGGCATGTGACATATAGACACTGTCCTGACAGATAAACCTTTCTTTACTTTATGTCATTTTAAATACACTTCTGCAGCCAGCAACCCTAGCAGAGGAAAGGAACACAAGGCTTCACTCTGCATTTACTCTGTACCTGCCACAGGAGCTCAAAAATCAGTGTACAGATGCTGCCTTTGGAGATGAGCTAATATCCTCCCTACTTTGCCTCATTCAGCCAAACCAGAGTTTATAAAACAACAACCTTTTTATGAGATTTCCAGTAACATTAATTGTTGGTCACAAAACTTCAAAGAAAACCAGATATTTATAGCTCAATTCATGTTTCTCTTTTTTTTTTCCACACACTTTTACCACAACACTTTCCAAGCCGGTTCCCATGAGCACACTGCAAACAGAGCTGTACCCGCTTCCTGCTGTGGCAGCCTCCTTAACCACTTCACTCCTGGTGCTTCTGCTGCTTCTCTTATTTATTTTCTTCTTTTTTTCTTTTTTTCTTTTTTTTTTTTCCAGTGTTCATGTCCTTTCATTGTTTTCCCCAGTGTGTCACACTTGCATTTTCCCACATTGCTTTATCATTCATCTCTGCTCTCTTCAGCCACCCGCACAATCATTAAAATGGTATGGGAAATGAGCTATGTGTAGAGAAATATACAGATATATACAAACACACATCTCTGTGTGTATATATAGATCTGCACACACAAACTGCACTGGGAAAGCTTTTATTCAAAGGAAAAAAAATCTCCTTTTCAGTAGAAAAATTACTTGCTAAGTGAGCTCATTTTTATAAACATGGAAGAGGGAGGTGGAACATTTTCAGATACATATATTAAATATTTCCCTATTCCTCTGAAGAACTGATACTCATAACCACTTATTTATTACAATGTAATCAGCATATTGATTATATTAAGCAATCCCTGTAAATCTCTATAAGCTGAGGTTAACAATGGCTTTTCAAATGCCATTAACCATCACCTTGCAGCTTTCTCTCTATTATGTACCATAAAGTTAATCATGTGCAAGACAGTTTTTCCATGAGAAAAATCTGCCATACAGTGCAATGATCACCTTGGTATTTTCCTAGAACAAAGAAAAGGTCTTTCTTAAATAGGAAAAAGTCTATGCCATCAAAGAATGAGTGCTGGGCAAGATAATCATGGGTTTCCTGCAAAATTTCTCAGGTTATCTCATTAGAGCCCAAATTCTTCAGACCTTTCTTTCAGCATTAAAATCCCCGTTCCTGTTATCATGAAATGGGCTGAGACTTGTGATTCTGTAGCATGCACTGGAGTGAGGCAGGTGCTGAATGAGTGACTCTCCCAGAGGGAGGGCAAAGCCCTTCCACCCTTCTCCAGAGCAGCTGCCCCCAAGCAAGGTGGCCTTGGGCAGGATCAGATCTGGATTCCCAGATCCCCTTCAGCATTTGGGAACCAGAGCCACAGGATCTTCTCTCTGGGTTCCACCAAGGTGTGTGCGTGCCATGACCAGGCAGCAGCCGAGAGTGGAGGTCTCAGCACTCCCAGGGGTTAACTCCTCACCCAATAATTTCTCCCACAAGAGGAAATGAGATACAGTGAGCTGTGCCACTGGCACGTGCAGGAGGAGGAGGCTGCTCATGTAAATGTGAAGATAGATCCATAAATCACACCATGTAAAGGCACTGGCCATGCCTTACACAGCAATAACTGCTACAGGAGATCATTAGCAGAGTCAACTATTGCATTACATCCAGCACAACACTGCTGTCAGACTGACAGAAGTTCAGCCTGCCCATAACATATTTTTTCATTTGCTTACCAAATCAATATTTATCTCCGGCTGTGGCAAATTAGACAAATTTATTTAACATGGAAAAGTAACCATGTAGCATGAAGCAGGAGCCTAATATTAAGCCTGCCTATGATATTCAGGAGTTCAAGCCCTGCCAAGCATTTCACAGGGAAAGCACTCGGAAAAACATTTCAATTGATCTTTCCTCCCTCCTCCAAGTTCCTCTGGCAAGTGATTTGAAACATAGGTGCCAAATTAGGGTAGCTCTAAGTTCCTATTACTATTTGGCACACTGAGGAGCCAGTGATTTAAGACAATATGAGATGTCCATTAGCTGTAACAATGAATTCAAATGCTTAGAAGCCAGGCTATAAATCTACCCTTTTGGAAAGATTAACCACTGTTTGCCTGAAGTTAGAAGCTCCACCTTTGAGGGGAAAATGCATCCCTCCTGCTAGTTCCTGCCCAACCAAAAGCAGCCCAGGAGCTGCATCCCACAGGAGCAGAGAGCACAGATAAAAAACCACTTGAGAAATCCAGCCTTTGTACCCCAGCAATCCCAGAGGATTAACTGAGAGCAGAGAGAGGTCGGGTGCCTCTCAGGGGCTCTAACTCCCTCCTGCACCTCTGGGGCCACCCTGTCAGCAGACACACCCAAAAACGTCTGGAGTCCAACAGTCAGGGCAGTCTCTGAAGACAAATTATATCAGCAGAAAATCTCCAATAAATTCCCTTTCCCACCATCACAAAAAAAAAAAAAAAAAGGAAAAAAGAAAAAAAAAAAAAAAAAAGAAAAAAATAATCCCCCAGAGCTTGTATTTCTAGACTCATGCCAAATGAGGCTTTTAATTCTGATTTTTTCTGAGCTTGTGCACAAATAAACTCTATGCAGCAGGGAATGGCAAAATGAAGCTGCTCTGTACCTACATGGTCCAGGATGCTTGAAGTTCAGCAATCCAGGGCGCTGGACATGGGGCAAATCTTACTGCTTATGGCTGAGGAGTGGTGTGGTGCTGGTGCTGTGCCCTGTGCTGGAGATGGCAGGTGGGAAGTGAGGCAGGCATGCATAAACAGAACACTGGGTAAAAAAACCCCAATATTTTGTCTTCCCAACGTACCTAGATTAACAATATGTCATTCACTTATTCCCTGGACAGCTACACCATAGACCACAGCAAAAACTAGCAAGGAGTATCAATTTATTGCCTCCATTCAAATTTTGTAGCAGGTTTTGGCAAGCAGCTAGAGCTGCTAATATAGCACTTACTGTGTTGATGGCCCTAAAGTCATTTGTAATACCATAAAACAAATTTGTATGATATCCACAAATCAATTGCTCCATTTAGATGTTATTTCTTACACAAACAAGTAACTGTGGTCTTGGCAAAGAGATATGTCTGACCCAAAATGGAAAAAAAATATATAATAAGGAGAAAAGAAATGGATAGAGCTGCCCTCAGCAGCAGTCTCTCATCCTCTCTCCATCCTCCCACAAATTTCTTTTCCCAATGTCACTGAAAGTAGGTTCAATTGGAGTTTTCAAAATGCAGCTCAGCTGGGTGGTGCAGGCAGGTCTGTGGATGTCACCAGCCTTGAGATATAGATGTTGGCAACTGCAGCACATGCCAGCACAGAGTAGAAAATGAAGCAGAATTGCTCAGCCATGGAAAAAGAAGAAACCCTCAGCACAAGGCCAAGAACACACAACCACTTCCTCTGAGAAGCTGCTACTCTCCTGTTTATGATAGAACTAATGTTTGGGGCACCCTTACCTCAATAGCCATGCTCACAGCAGATCTTTGAAGGCTTCAGAGGAAAAAAAAAAAAAAAAAAAGAAAAGGAAAATATAACTTTAAATGAAATCAGCTAACAACATTCTTCTGGAGGCAATCATGGTTGTGCTGTCCATGCCCAGCTGCTAAATTTTTGTCACAGGGTATAAATGCAGGGGCTTAACCTCCTGATTTGCAAACATGAAGGGAAGGTGCTGATACAAATTAGAGGTGTGTAAAAAACATAAAAAACACAACTCCCCTGCCCCACACAGGGACCACGAGAGCTCAGGAGTGCTCTGCTCCCTGATTTGACTGGAGCGTTATTTGTCACGCTAATAAAGAAAAATGAGGGTGCAGGATTTCCAGGGCTGGAGAACAATGACATAACATCTTTCTACATCTGTGTTTTACAATCCCTCCCTGTGCTTCTCTCACGTTCTCCCACCACAAAGCAGCTCACAAATGATGATGTTGTAAATGTGGTGTTTGGTAACAGCAGCGAGTGGTTAACCAATGTCAATCCCACAGAGAGAGCAAGGGTGGGCTCCCGGGGTGGGGTTAGGGCTTCTTTCTATGAAAATGAAAACTCAAATCAAAAGTAACTGAAACCCACCCAGTCTCTGTGTGGAAGAGATTTACTGGCAGTTTACACAAAAAATGAAAGGGAACATTGGTGATGTATATACAGAAAAGCAGCAAAACCTCTCAGTGTTGGTGAATAAATAACAACAGATCTTTTGGCAACATTCTTAATGCACTTCCAAACCTTATCCACTAAGAAGTTTTACATTCCTACACCTATTCTTAAAGAAGAAAAAAAGACATAATTTGCAATAATCACAATTTTAAATAAATTTATATGGCAAGCAGCAGCTATCCAAACCACTGCACAGAAACTTTGAAAAAACCCAAACCCCAAAGACCAAATGCTGATGCATTTTCCTTCTACAATGACTGTGGTTTTCACAGGCACACAGAGTAAAGTGACATCAAGTACTGTTTTTAATGAAGTCAAGCATAACCTTTAAGTTCTGAGCTGTATCTCCAATCAACATTGAATGATTTGGGGGATCTCTCTAAGCTATGCATTTTTTTTTCTTTTAATTAATTTCTCAGCTGAAAGACTTTGAAAATCTGATTAAGCTTCTTGATCAGACTTGTTCATGCCATGGCAACAAAAAAAAAGGGCATCTAAATTCCTTTGCACAAGAGTGGTGTTATGGTAGTACCTGCAGAGCTCTCAGCACTTCCACACAATAAAGGGTTGGTGGAAAAAAAGTGAGAAAACAGGGTAAAAAAAACCGCTCCAAACAGCCAGAAATAGGAATAAAAATGCAACCAAATAGTTCAATTAAAACATTAAAAAAAAAAAAAGTGCTCTGAGACATGGTCATATGAATGGATGGTTAAAGCCCAGAGAGAGCTGAGGGCAGGCTGCAGCCCCATGGCAACGAGGGGGGCTGGAAAATAATGATCAAGAAAAAGGCAGCAAGGAGAGAAAAGTGCAAATCTAGGGAGGAACAGGAGTGGGCTGCTGGTGTTCCAAGCTCAGCTCCCACATCCTGCTGAAACTGGGAGGGGAGCTGGGGTCAGTCCTGCCCTATCCCATCAACACAGGAGGGCTCCAGCCTCTGTGGGGCAGGACAGAGGTGGGGATGGATTGGGAATGGATCTGGGGAGGAGGGGCAGGACAGAGGTGGGGATGGATTGGGAATGGGATCTGGGGAGGAGGGGCAGGACAGAGGTGGGGATGGATTGGGAATGGGATCTGGGGAGGAGGGGCAGGACAGAGGTGGGGTTGGATTGGGAATGGGATCTGGGGAGGAGGGGCAGGCTGAGAGGGGCAGGTGGGGATGGATTTGGGATGGGATCTGGAGAATAGAGCCAGGACAAGGCCCTGGTGAGCACAGCTGTCCTGAGATGGTGCTGACACAGGGAGAGGGTGCACTCTGAACTAGGGGGCTTTTTAGCTCTTCAGTGGAAAGTTTTACACTTTATTAAATCTACTCTTCAGTTATCTAAAAGCATTAATGCTATTGTTAAAATTCACAGCTTCCAGTTACTAAAGAATTGTGATTGTTTTATCTGGATTTCTATTATATGAATAAAACGTAACACTGTCTGCATAAAATGGCCCCAGAGTTTCATTAAAAAATAACAGCCTAATTCCCTAATATGAAGTTATTTTAAGTGTTTTATTAATATTGTCTTCTAAATGCACATAAGTGTGATCCCCCTTTAAGTGCAGTATCTTTAGGGCTAGTTGTAATTGTATTTTTCTTATCAGTTGCTTGTGCCTGCATTTCAAATATTCATTGCTTACTTCAGGCACTTCACTCAGACAAGAAAGAGTGCAGTGAAAAACTATTTAATTTGGACACTATTTGAATATCAAACTTTTCAGTCCCCATTGCAATAGCTCTTGTCCCTATTAAGAATCTCAAAGTACCACTGACAGAATTCCTAGGGTGCCTATTTATGCTGCCATAAGTTTCATCTGGTAAAATGAAACTATAAATAAAAATCAATGTGAAAAATGAAAAGCCTGACACGTGGAATGAAATCCTCATCCCAATCAAGTCCATAGCAAATGAAGTTATGTGTAAAGGCCAGGACTTGTCCCATCTAACTTTAGCATCTGCCAGGAATGCCTGGATTCAGACCCTGCATATCTGTGAGGCCCTCAGTGGAAAAAGGAGAGAGACACCTCTGGTGGGAAATTCTCATTTTTTTGGGTGCTGGCAGCACTTTCCCTTGGCCAGGGGGTGCCAAGAAGCCCAGCCCTTCCCTGAGGTACATTTTTACCTAATACTGAAGTGGAGCTATTCAGGCTGGAGCACATCAGTTAAAGGAGAGAATCACACTCTTTTCATTTCACTGGTTTCAAAGGAGGAAATGGTGAGTTTTATGATGAGTAAGAAATGGCTCAAGGAATTCCTGATACACCTTTATCTATGACAAGGAAGGGACAGAGCCAAGAAAAAAATTTTAGAGGGGCAATCGGTTCTTCCTTTGTGCTGGGAAGAGAGCAGAGCAAACAGCAGCACAAACAGCACCTCCTCACAGTTTCCAGGCTTACAGGCATCACATTACATGATGTCTTTGAATTTGTCTTTGCAGGGTCACACATTTACAGCTGGGAAACCACAGGAGGCTGTTGTGATAATTTTACAGCAAAATTATAAAACGGAGATGTGTGGCAAACATAATTTTTCTATCACAATCCAAAAGCAGCTATAATTAAACATTAATTTTCCCCAGTGACTCCTCTGTGAGCCCTGGATTCCTGGAAAGCCTTGTCCTCCTTATTGGAAACACAGCAGGTTGAAGAATCAGGGATTTTCTACCCACTCCTTTATATGAACTTTTCTGCACCTTGGTATTGTTTCAGAAGGACCAAGTGACCTGAACAGAGATGTTGGGCTAGAAAAGGGTTTTAAACCAACTTTATTTTGTGAAGTTTTAGCCTTGGCCTTGCATAGTAAATTGATTGATTATTGCTGAGTAGGGTTTTCCCTTCCCAGAGAGAATCCCAAAATCAAATTTACCAGGAGAAGGTGGGAAAAGCAGAGCTCAGCATTCAGACAATCCCCTGCTGTCATTTCTCTCAGGGCACAGGCCCCTGCCAGCAGCATCCCCCTGCTCTGGATGCCACAGCACAGCCATGGTCCCCTCCCCAGACTCTGGAGCCCCCCAGGAAAATCCATCTGCTGAGGCTCACTGGCTGATGAGGACAGGCATGCAGTAATGTGGACAAAGCTAAAAATGTGGATTAAGAGGAGCATAAGAAAAATGATTTCATGGCATCTCCCACCCATGCAGAAACTGTTGTTATTCCATTGGCTGTGTCCCACAGTCAGCACTCTGCAACCTGAGGGGCTCCCCAGCTTCCTGGCTAGCACCATCCAGCCTCAATCATTTCCTTTTCATCCTTCCTTTGAAATGACAAATATTATTGACACCTTTCTTTCCAATGGTGTGCAGCATTTTCTAACAGCTTTACAAATGCCAATCCCACTCACTGCAGAAGCCCCACTGATTCCCTCCTTGCACTTCAGTATTGGCTCTGCTTTGAAGCTATCCCACATCCCACTGTGCATGTGATAGACACTAAAGCTGCTGCAGGACCCGTGCTCTGGGGTTTTGCTCACTTCTCCAGAAGAACAGAGGCTCTTCCTTCCAGCACTGCAAAGTCCAGCCCTATCTCGAGGGCATTTGCAAGAACTATAAAACATTCAGATCACAGATGATTTATTATCTGGGAGTGGCATCAACACCAAAACCCCTTAATTCTACTCTATATGCAAGCTGCACAGAACAAGCATTGTTGTGTGTTGCACACTGGATTAAGGAAAACCCTGAGCAAATGCAGCACTTGACAAATTAGTGTCTGGAATTGGGGCTTCCCGTGGCTGCTTAAGAAACACACATGTTCCTTAATGAAAACGGGTACTTGATTTGTTATTAATTTTTCACATCCTTGGACAAAAGCCAAAATTATTTCAGTGAGTATCTGTATGGTAACAGCCATAGCCAGAACTATTTCACACACAGATAATTGCTGAGGAAGTTTCAAAACACTGGAAATTATCTTCTAACCTACGTCCAAACTTCTATTTCTAACCCATATCTCAGCTATAAAAGCTGTTGTCTTTTTGGGTTTTTTTTTTCCCCTTTTTAAATATACTTACTCATTTACAGAATTCTTAGTGGAAAATTTTGTGGCAAATCTGTTCTGGCAAGAGGAAAACCAAATTTCCTCCTGGTGCAACTCGAAATACTCCTCAAAATTACCTTTGCAAATGTGATGTGAAAACATATGGCTGCAATGAGAAATGCTGCACTACCAGTGCTGAAATGCACAGGAATTTCTCAGATACATTCAGTATATATAATAAGATATTTTGCAATTGCATTAATTTTGACAAATAATTAACCTCCAGTTTAAGAAGACAACTACATGTACTGCATTGTTTTACTTTTTTTGAACACCCCATCCTTTTTTTGTAATATAAACTTGTTATCTATTGCTTGAAGTGAAAAGGAACTCTTAAACCCCACATCAGCCTACTGAATGAGTATGGCCAAAAACCTATTAAGAATTTGTTCCACACCAGCCTGACCAAGTTCATTTAAAAGAGATTTTATTTCTTTAAAAAGAATGAAATTCCTACCTTTTTTTTTTTTCCCTGAGATAAGTGTGATTTAAAATAAATGAGCTACCAACGAGATCCTGGTGTTTATAATTGCATTCCCAGCAACTGTCACTGTAATGACAGCAAAACACTGCACATGAAGATACAATGATCCACCACACTGAAAGAGTTAAATTCACAATGTCTTCCCCCACTGCCAGTCCTTTAAGGAAAAGTAGAGGGGGTTTCTTTTGTCTGGAGAGGAAACTGTCACTTTGTGTTTTCAGGTTTGTAGAAAAGCCTTTTTTAATGTAAACATTCATTAAACTAATTTGAAGTTGTCATTACTCTCCTCCCCTGCTGCTTTATATCAGATTATTCCTAAGTGCTTGGTGAAGAGCCCCATAAACACACAGTCTATTTCCCTGCAGGGTATAATCACACAGTTTGCACTGTGATTTATGCTCTGTGGTGCTGGTGAGTGTCCTAAACTTTGAAAGGGCTTAGTTCTTCAGCAGAGGCACTACTCTCTTTATATTTAAACAAAGTTCAGCTAACCCTCCCAGTCTATTACAGACATTGTTTAGCTCTTTCCCTTCACAATAAGGCTTGTTAAGTGCTGATTAAATCCAAATCGG
Source organism: Serinus canaria (assembly GCF_022539315.1). Lineage (NCBI taxonomy): Eukaryota > Metazoa > Chordata > Aves > Passeriformes > Fringillidae > Serinus > Serinus canaria. Next base: position 15,093,757 of record NC_066325.1, on the reverse strand, counting down.
TGACACTTTTAATTAAGGAAATGGGAATTCAGAAATAATTGCCTTTAAGTTTCGGTAAAAACATATTACAAGTGTTGTTTTCCCTCCCCCCTTGCCACAGCGTCGAGAAACATCTCTAATTCAGAAAGGAACCGACCAGAAATCCGATTTGGATTTTGGCAGAAATACTAATTCTGACTCTGGATGATCTTCTTGGACGCCTTTTACAAAAGTCAGATCCCAGAGGAAGATCTGCAAGGCCGACTGGAGCAGAGGAAGGAAGATCATTTTGCTCTGGAGACAGAAAACCTGAGGATAGCTGCTGTTATCAGCATCTGCTGCGCTCGAGAATATCGGAGACTTGAGAAAGATAAAATTTCCCTCACAGATAAGATAACCAGTGATGATTTCAGCCTGCTCCACTAACAAATGTTAATCTAGAAAACACAGCAATTACTTCGATAATAAAACCCTCTTCAGCCCATCCATTCCTACACTTCGGGCAGTTTGTGCCTGCAGTGTGCCAATAATGAGCTGGAGATGGAGCAGAGTCCCCACGGAGCCAGAGCCACTCCAGCTCAGCTGAGGAGCAGGGTCCCACTCCAGGACCCTGGAGCTCACGGTGATGGGCTGTCCCCTTGTCCCCAGGCTGTGAAATCTGCCCTGGGCAGAGCCCCTGCCTGGGCTGCTCCAGGGGCACAGCACCATCCAGCTGTGGCACACCAACCGGAGAAGCCCCCAGCAGCAGCAGCAGCCTCCCTCTGCCACTGATGGGTTTTCAGGAGAGCCCACAGCTGCCCCCATGAGCAGGAATTTCACCTCCCAGCCTGACCAAGATTTCCCTCATCTGTTCAATCCCCCTGGGTTTTCAGGGCCTGGGGACCAAGAGCCAGCAAAAGTCCAGCTGCTGGCAGTCACCTTGCAAGCTGCTGTGGGCTCCAGAACTATTTTTGGCCATTACTGCAGATGTAATCCTGTGAAGTTCAGAGAAATTAGCAGGAGCACCATTTAGATGGGTATTTTAAAATAAAATTAAAATTTTAGATCTCTAACCTCTCCCCTTTCTGCTATGATAGCAGCTAAATCGAAGTCAATGCTACAAGGAGAGTACAAGGAGAGTACTCAGCAGAAACTACATTTTATTTTCAGTAATTTAAACCTTAGTGTCACCTAGTTAACTTAATTAAGGTTCTCTATTTTTCATCGTAAATAAGGAATTCAGTTAAAGAAAGTGTAATTTGGAGTATGTACACGGGACATAAAAAAGTAAATCCTAACAGCACATTTAAAGAGAGTAAAAAATAGGACAGACATTTAGTATGAAACACATTCCTGGCAATTAAAATCAGAATGTGCTTTTCTATTTACCTGCTTGAGACTAATGGATTCAGCTAAGATACATTTCACATTAATATCACATTGTATTTTCTAAACATAGCATAGCTGTTAACATATTTATAGGTTAGGAGTAGTAAAGACCTGTACTTGGATGTAACATTTAAAAGAAATATTTGTCAGAATACCAAGAAAAGCTATTCAAACAAATTAAGCCTAAATGCTAAAAAGAGCCAGTGACAAATCCAGAAGTGCACGAATGGCACTTTAAATTCCACAATATCAGCGTAAACTGATGTAAACCTACCCACCTAGGGAAAGGAAAGGTGAGAAAATAGCAGGAAAAACAACTAACAGAAAGGTGTAAAAAAGATTATGTGTGTGGGAAAGTTTTATCTGACACCTCTCAGATGCTTTTCCTCTTAGCACACCTTTTCTCTCTTCTCCCTGTGAATTCCACCAACTCATACTAGGTAGAATTGATGAGCAGTTTAATTTGGCATATTCAATTCTAGGAGTCTTTAAAAAAAAATCCTAAATTGTTCACTATGCTATAAACATTTATCAATCTGACATGGCAAGGCTGGGCCCCCATTATTATCCTTTTGTGACCTGCACAGCTGGTCCAAAAAACAGTTGTCTCCAATTATGCCCACAGATAATGGTGGGTAAATTCAGCTGTGCAGTATTAGCTCAACCTAAATATGATCCCATTTGACTAATTTCCTAATTCTTAGCAGGGTGCTTAAAGAACCTATTATCATGCAGACTCAAGGAACACAGAAGTCTGGTTATTTGCATCTGTTCTGTGAAAGGCATTTATCAACTGTGCCACTAATTTGTTACCTACACATCCCAATCACAGGCACTCGCTGCCGAAAATAATTGCATCTGGAATTTGTTTTAACTTCTAATGTTGCATAAATGGGTGTTTGTTTCCAACCAATATATCTTATAATTAAACAGCTTGAAATGGGAAAGGTTGAAATTGGGTCAAAAAAGATATATTCCTTCATGAAATCATGTGTGTATTCATTAACCCAGCTGGAATGCTGTTGTTGGCACGGTTGCTGCTACTTGACTGAACTGTGATCATAAAGGTTGTTAAATGGGTTAAAAATAAGGCAGCAGGAAAATGGAAATTACTTGCATATATAACCATGCTTTTTATGGAGAAAAAAAAAAAAGCAAATTGTGCACATGGTTTGTATGCTGTGGAGCACAACCTGACGTGCATTACACCGGTTGGGTTTTTTGAAATCTGATTAATCTTCTCAGTAGCCTAATATAAACTCCTAGAGCTGCAGGCATATTGATATTTGGATTTTCTTCCTAAATTTGCTTCTCCCTAATCTTCTTCCCGAGCACATCTGTTACTAAATCAATCTTCAGTGTTTCTCTCTGCAAACTTCACACATCTACTTGGACTTTCTTTGACTTTCTCATGCCTCCCGCTGAGTCTTCTCTCTTGTACAATACACTGGTGCATAGCAGCCCTCATCCCATGTCCTCTGCAGGGTCTAATGCAAATTTGGACCCCATTTTCAAGAGCTTTCACAGATTTCATTCTGGTTTTATCCAGAAAACTGTTGTAGATGTATTTCACTTCCTTGCATGCTGCCATACTTCTCGTCTCTCCTTGCCTCTCAATACATTTCCTACATTTCTCAACCAGCCAAACTTCTTTGACTCTTTTCCTCACCTCTGCCATTACTTCAGGAACTTTCCATATTCAAGCACTTAATCATACTCCTACTTTATGAGCTGCCTGAATTTTCATACCTGACCCACTTGTAATGCCTGCATTGCCCTCTTTGTGCTAAGCTGACATGAATATACCATGTTAAAGGTTTACCATTTTTAATTGCCTCCTAGAAATGTGGTATTTTTTCCAAAGTGGATCAAATTTCAGATTTTAAGGAACAGAATCTTCTGCAATTACAAATAGAGAAGCTACAAACAAAAGGTCTGAAGGCATTGTAGGGACAGAGGAAGTGGCAATAGGAAGGCAAGAACAAGCATGCATCAAAGCATTGATAAAGGACAACCACAAGAAACCTGGCTGAAAGTGATGGGAAACAGTGGAATTCATAAAAGAAGCTATATATTCAAAAAGGGAACCTAAATCAAATGGTCTGTGACCAGATCCTCAAAAATAATCAATAGTGGTGTGGGAAGCAGTGCAGAGATGCTGCACAGGCATTTTGTAATGCACAGACATGCACTATCTAAAATGAAGGTGATTCATTTTGGCAGGGTTCTACCTCCTTCAAATATCACGAGTCTTAAGAGAGAAGAGTTGCAGTTGGAGGACCTTGGAGTGGTAGTAGACATTTCAAATGATTTTTAGAGGGGGAGAGATGGAAGGGGAGAAATCCTAAAACAATGAAAAATAAGATGAGATTCAGTGCCCAGATAGGAAAGTAGAGATATCAAAGACTGACCCATCCTGCTCACTCCAGGGGAGATGGATGATAGGTGTGACCAGCCATAAATGCAGCAGCCTAGCAAGGGAGCTGGGAGGCAATGACATTTTCACATAAGCTCCTTTATCACCCCACACGCATCAGTCTGGGCTGCTCCTTGGTTTCTTTAGTCCTACCTATCATCCTAATCCTTCAAATCTCAAGTCTCTCTCTTTTCTCCCTGGCCAGTGGTTCTTATCCTTTTCTACACTGAAAATAACCAAAACTTTACTGCTTGACCCCCGGCTCTACAGTCTCCACCCTCACAGTCTTGTAACTTGATCCCTGAACCAGACTTCACCCCTGCCTTCCTGATGGAGCAGTAGGCTTCACCTCATTCCTGTGCAGGGAGAGCTTGTAATCAGATATAACCCAATCTGCTGATTACCTTAAGAATTCTCTAATAAATAAATGAAAGCCCTTTCAGTGCAGTTTGGCAAACCTACTGACTCGGGTGTGCTGTTCAGGGCAGAGCTGTAACAAAAGCATGCTCAAAGAAAACTTTCATCCTTCTTCAGACATCCCCTTGCACACGAGCACATTCCTTATTGGTTTCCATCCTGACCTGGCATGGAGATTAATTTTGCTTTGGTGATGATTTAGCCTTTGATCCCCTATTGAGCCCCAGGACAAACTGATAGTTGTGGGGTTGCTACTGGGATACTAATGTTTTGCTATTAGGAGATTGACTGACATCCCATCCTCATCTCACATAAATCCTGTTCTCAATATTGATAATAGCTTTCAATTCCTGCTGGCGTGAGCAGGAGCTGACTGGATAACCAGGAAATGAAAGACATAACCAGCCCCTTGAGTGATCCTACCCCTTGGAAAAAAAAAAAAAATAAAATTGATGAATGACAAAATGCAAATACTGCATTGCATCAGAGAGACAATTATCAGCGTAACCTAGAAAATGTAACTATATATCCAGTATGCATGGGGGAAAATGCATTTTCCAGTTAGGTGGTATTTGTCTGATTTTAGCAGTAATATTGCATTCTACCAATTATTTGCCTGCCAGTGAACAGGACAAAGAAAGGGTAAAACCGAAGATGCTGGTAGTGACCAGGAGTGCTGGATGGCAAGAGGTACCGTGCCCACACAATTATGGGTGTCACAGGGGTGTAACAAGATCTTGGGTGGGATGACTGCCAATAAAACAGAAGGGAACTGGCCACCACAGAAATTCTGCAGTGACCTTGTCCTGCTGGGCACCGTGAGCAAAACAGGACTCCCAGAGCCAGTGACTGCCTAAGCCAGGGTGTTTGTACAGCAGCTCACAGCAGCTCTCCTTGGGAATGGCACAGTGCTCATAATAAAGCATGATTCCCACAGCACAGCCGCCACTGAGGCTGGAGATAAAGGGCATGGAGCACATCAGTACTAAGTGCAAGCTTTGAGGAATTTGTTTAGGTTAAATTCCACAGATTTTAGGATGGTGATAATAATGGTCATTATGGACCAAGCACTTTCCAGAGAAAGTGCCTTGAAATTGAAAACACACTAAACTAATGCTTAGTGAGAGCAGTTGGTAAAGTGTCACTTCTGTGAATTACAGTTGTCTTCTTTCTTCTCTGATAATTTGCCACAATTGCATCCTAATGCTATTTCATTGATTTCTACTCCACTTCAGCTCCCTTGCTGGGCTTAGTCAGGGTGACAATACACAGACATTAACCTGCTATGGGGACACCTACTACAAACCTTCCTGGTAGAAAAATCCCATGGAATTTAAAAGGAGTGGACTTTAACACAGTTCTACAGACACTCCTTTAGAGATCCATGGGATTGAATCAGAAGTCACATCAGCCATGGAAGTTACTGCTCTCTTAAGCTTTCAAGGGAATTCTGGTACATTCATCTAAAAAGATAATGCAGAGAATTTCTTGGTATGTGGGAGCTGTTACTTTACAAAATGATCTGCCTTTGTTCTGCATATCTGCTGCTGCTGATAAGGCCTTTACCCTCAACCTGCAGGCCAGAGACAACAACAGTGTTAATCTGAACTAACACACTTTGACTGGATGGCTGCTCTGGTGAAGCTAAGAACCTTTCTTCTCTGCAGGGAACTTCATTTGGAGAGTGGGAAATTCCCAGGCAGCAAACAATGACGCCAGGTGTTTGAAGAGAGATGCAGGAAAGCTCCCAGAGGCAAGAGAAGATGTGGAGATGAAAGAGGAACCTTCTGAACTGGGAGAAGAGCACAATGCACCTTGACAGGAAGGGTTACAGAACAATCCCAGTCAGGGCATCAGCTGGTTTCAATGGCCAGTAAAACTGGGGGGACTCCCAGGTTCAGATGGCAAGCAGTGAGTTACAGAAGGACCCTGGCACAGCTGACCAACACTTAAAAAATGCTTGAGTGATGAGAAATATAAAGGAAGTGAGCCCAGAATTCACTTTTGTCAACATCTGTGTATCTCACCATTAAAAATAAACAGCAATTGTGTCTTAGAGCCCTCTGCAAAGTTTATCTTATTTAAACGTTGTAGTAACAGAGATGAACTACAAAAGAAAACTTGTCAAACCATAGGAAAAATAAAGACCTGTGGGAGAGAGGAAGTACTGGAACTTCCAGCAGTGCTTCTAACATTTTGGGTAAATATTTATGAAGTTCAGTCCCCTCATGGACAAAACCATAGAAATAACCAGAGTTTCTATAAGAAGTTTCAGAATCAATGTTTGTGCAGAAATCTTCCATGTCATCACGGGCCTGGGCTCTGGCAGGCCCTCAGACACCCACTTCTCCTCCCTCCCAGCATTGGTATGGACAATTCCCACCAAAATATTTGTACAGCTTCAGGATCTGCATTCCCAGGCCTCTAAACTTAGACTGGTGCCCACCTCTTCCCTCTAGGCCTGATGTCACAGCCATTACCAGGGAAGTGGGGTGAGAAAAAGGCATTCCTGTTTGAGAAGTATTTATTTATTTTCTTTCACAGCCTGTCCAGCTGGGTTGGCCACCACAATACATTTTGCACTTCTCCACTAGTCAAGCGTGGTGGCTTAATATTAATAGCACAGGATCTAAAGTCTGCATTTGTCCTTGTGAATGACAAATTCCTGGGCCCTAGGACACCAAACTAGGTAAGACATATGGAAATCTCATGCACAGGAAGATCAACATTTATATTAGCATGCATTTGTCTACAGATTTTCTATAGCTACTCTGTCCTTTTTCCTCAGCAATGACATATAAATACATCATAAAGCAGTGAACCATCTTAAGGGAAAGTACGTCTCTAAGACCAATGACCTTTCCTGGAAGCTCAATGGCAAACTATCTGGAACAAGAAAAATCAACAATCTGACTGAAATTACTGCATTATGCAGACACAAGGGAAAGATTCTGAAAAAAGCAGGTACAAACCCAGAGTGAGGTTTTCACAGATGTTACCTTACTAGGGTTCCCACTATATTTGACAGGATAAGCCGGAAGAGAGCCTATTTTTGGATCCTGGGCTAAGCTGTTAGAAGCTATTTTTAATTCTACAGTAATGATCAGTACTTTCATTTCCCTCAGCAAACCAACAAAAAACCCCAGAAGACAGAGCCATAAAATAGGGAATAGCAGGCTGCAGGGAAAGAGCCAAGGAGTTAGCTATAAGCTGCAGATTGCACAAAGAGAGGACGATGGACGTAAAAAAGGAAAATTTTCAAATCAATTTGAAGTGATTGTGGATGTCACCAAAAATAGGCGAGCGTAACAGAGCAGATACAAACTCCTACACTTGTGATGATCTGCACAGGGTTTACATTTTCCACAAGTGAAGCACTCAGCACTCCATATGCATGTCATGCTCAGATGTATGCAAACTAGCTAGCTCCCAATTTATCCATAACTGCACGTTCATACTGTATCTCATTAGACTTGCAGAGACATTTGTGGGGGTCCTGTCCCCCACACCACAAAACACAGCCCCTGTCACACGTGAACAACACAAGAGTCATCCCTCCAATTTTTCTTGTCCTTCAGTCCACACCACAGATAAGCAGATTGCTGGTTCTCTACAACATTTCCCTTTGCTGGGCTCTGGTGTTTTAAAGCTCTTTGGTTGCTTTCCTTAACTGGCAAATTCCACTTCTGAGATTCAGGCTGTGAATTCAGAAAGCACACCTTGAGAACCTGGTCACAGGATTAGCTGTGCCATTTGCATAACTGTAAACTTAATGTCACACTTCCAGAGCTTGTATCCTCTAAATTGCACTTACTGATGAAATACAAAATCCTCTAAAAGGGTTTTCCAACCTAAACCAATTTGTAAAGTTGTTTTTTTTTTTTTTTATCTAAAACATTAAAGAAATTAAAGTGATCGGCATATAATTAGATTAATTATTCATATCTTCCAAGTTGCTTTAATTCTAATATATAAAAAAAGATTAAATATTCACTCAAAGGATTAAGAAAAAAGTCAAGCAGCAGCAATACATTTACATTACCTTACTGTGCAAATTATAAAACTAATTAGTCTAAAGTTTCACAAAAATGAATTGGATCTTCATTCACATGCTGACACAACTTTACATATTCAAAATTGACACCCACATTATTTTCTCATGTTTCTAGTACGACTCAGCCTCCTGGCTCTGCAACTGCCTTTGTGCTGGAACAGCTCTGCTTTTGTTCTAACTGGTGAAAATTAAATCTTGACCTAAATTTATAAAAAGCTAAAAATGTTTCAGTCAACCGCATGAAAAGTCCAACAGAGCCTCATTATAAATCTTACAGTGGTACTGTTGAAATAGTCTGAAATAATTCTTTATGAGAATCTAAAGATTGTTTTGGTTGCTTTTTTTGATGCTTCTTTCTGATCTAGATTTCTTTATTCTGAAAGTGCATGTAATTTCCAGGGTGCTGCACACTATTTTCTCCTCATCTCAAATCATGGGGATGTTCATTAAAAGTCCAAGGCTGTGTACTATAAACAACTCTATCCCTCTTTGAAAATTGTTGTTTTCTGAATAAGAAGAGATTTCAAAGTACAATGAGAACCAAAAAAAAAAAAAAAAAAGGATTTTCCTAGACTGCATTTTTGCTGAGATGATGCTGTAGGGCAGTTTCTAGGAGGTAATGAGTATCCTTAAATATCACTAACACTCTCTATGGTCAGATATTCCTGTTCTGAGTAGGAAAAAAAAAAGAAAAAAGAATAATAATAAAAATATTTCCATTGGCACATTCACCACTGAAAAAAACCCCAACAGCAACTCCTATCTTGAAGATAATGTCTGTTTTGATCGTGTGGGCAAAGAAACAGATTGTTCTAGTTTCTTAAGGTTGTTACTCACCCTTATCTAAGACACAATGAAACCCATTGCTTTTAACAGTTTTCCAAAGAATTGCTTTACCTATTTTTAGCCACATAAGCTATGTAACACTTCAAAAGCTGGGGGTGCTGTATCAAAGAGCACTTTTTCATTCCAACAAGGCCTGTAGGAAGTTAAGCAAATCACCTTTAGAAAATCCTAAACAGGGTATTCACGTCTGAGGTGTCCAGCGATACCCAAAGACAAAAGCCAAATTTTTCAGAACTAAATTCTCTGTAAAATGAGGGTTAGAAACATTCCCTGGACTTACACCCTGTTGTTTTGTGCTCTCAAACAGCTGATCCTGTTAAGGGCTGCAGAGCAGGGTAGCTGCTTTTCAGAGCTGATCAAGGAGGGGGCTCTGGGCTGGGAGAGTTCTGCTCCCACACCTTGGTTCTGTGGAAAACACAAAAATGCATTTTCCATTTCTGGCTGTTGGCTCCAAGTGTGGCCCAGCACAGCTCAGAGCTGCAGCCAGGCTGGCACAGACACCAAGGGCACGCCAGCAAAAACAGGCAGGCTTTTCCAAAACCCTGCTCTCCAGAGCTCCCTTCCATGCATCATGCAATTAACTCCTTGATGGGGTTAGGAAGCAATATTTTGTTCCAACTGATGGAAAGATCTTTACGTGATCAGGCAGCAATCATCTTGGATGGGCTCTAATAGTTCATTTCAACATGGAGTGCCCAGCTATTAGGCATCTGGAACTTCTGATGATAATAGGAAAGATAATTAGGCTGGTTCACTGACAGCAGAAGGAGCACTTGCCCTGCCATGAAGGCAGCTAAAAGTTTAAAGAAATAAGAAAAACTGGAAGGTAAATTCACTAGAATAAGCAGTTGGTACTTTAGAGCATAATTATCAGAAAGAAAACACGTTGTTTAGCATACTTTATGTTAATGGAGGGCCAGCATGGCCCACTGTGCATAATTTAGCTGAACAATTGATAAGAAATTTTAATACATATATATATATATGATTACAGCTACAGAAAAAAAAGACAAAACACAAGAGAGATCATAATAGGCACGCATGAACTCTGAAGGCCTAATTACATCACGGGGGAGGGTAAGCAGTTACTGCTGAATCAAGCAGAAAATTGGGGTAATTTGTAAACAGGTAGAGCTGTTATCCAGGTGTGCCAGCATGTGTGTGGGGGCTGGCAGTGGGGCCTCGGACCCAGCACTTCCATCTGCACTGCAGAGCCAGCAGCACAGAGAGAGCTCCCCTCAGCCCAGGAGGGTCAGAGGAAGGGCCAAAGAGCCACCCCTGCCTCCCACTGCAGCCCCTGCCCCAGCTCCAGCCAGCAGCTGGATAACAGGGTGGAGCAGGATGGTTGTGGGAAATGGAATACTGTCAGTGGGTGAGAGCTGTGCTGGGGTGGGTGAAGCTCAGAGATAAAGCTCCCTGACTTGGTGTTCTGCCATCAGTGCACTCCCTACTCCACCAACAGGGAAACATTTCAGATGTGGCTCCCTGACAGCAGAAGGAACCAGGCACAGGTAGGATGCTGCCAGCAATGATTGGTGAGGACATGGAGAAAACAAAATTCTCCCGCCCTGGACTGGAGAAGACAGGATTTCTTTAGGAGGCCACTTATGGGATGGAGAAAGGGAAATCAAGCTGCTGGGACTTCTAGCAGGAAGGATGCTGAAGGTACATGATGGATGGATGGATGGATGGATGGATGGATGGATGGATGGATGGATGGATGGATGGATGGATGGATGGATGGATGGATGGATGGATGGATGGATGGATGGATGGATGGATGGATGGATGGATGGATGGATGGATGGATGGATGGATGGATGGATGGATGGATGGATGGATGGATGGATGGATGGATGGATGGATGGATGGATGGATGGGAGATGCTGCACTAAGTCTTACAAAGAGGTTTGAACTGTTTTTAGACAAAAACACTTCTTGGAACATGGTATTTTCACAAGTGCCTATTGCTCTCTTTTGGGGCAGAGTGGCAGAGAACTTAAAACTTCTCCTGGAGCCTTCAGAATAGGAGTTTGAGTCTCACTCTGACCTCCACCAACAGAGGAAGCTGGCAGGGGCCACTCAGAGAAGCATTGCAGCTGCAGGCTAACCTGCAGCAGGACACTTTCATGCACAGACAACCCTTAACCCTGAACCCCTAACACAAAAAATGCAGGAAATAAAAAGCACTTTAGAAATGCTTGCATCTCCAACCAAGTGCTCACACACATAGATTTGGCCTCCTGCAGGTTTCAGCAGAAGCTCACAGAATAGCTCCTGACAGCACTGCATGTGAGATATTCTTCCTGCTTTTGGAGAGGCCTTTCCAGCTGCAGCACTGTGGTGGATTCCTGGCAGGTTTTGCTAAAAAAGGCAAGAGTGTGCAGCCCTGCCATGCATGCACTGCAATCCTGGCAAGCCCAGGGTGTGTTTTTTCCCCCATAAGATTCACTCACTTTCTCACCAACAAAACGCAAAGCAAACCCAAAATGGGCCTTTATCTTTAGAAAGAGTCAGAGTCCCCTGGAGCAGGGACAGCCCTGCCAACACCACCCTGCAGGACTCATCTGTGTGTTTTGATCATCAATGATCATCATCATTTGGATGATCCCAGGCCATGCTCAGGGAGCTGGAACCGAGAGAAGCACTCTAAGGTGTGTGAACTCTTTGAGTTCATGGGTATTTCTGTTGCATCTTTGCTGTATTGTGTTTTTATGGGTCTCCAGGATGACCAGCCCCAGCCACCAGATCCCATCTGAAGCTTGCAGTGGTACTTAAGGATGAGGAATGGGCACTGCAAACTGCAGAAAGCCAGGACTGTTTTCTAATGATTTTTTCTTACATTAAACCTCCCTCCATCTGTGCCGCCTTGTGCCAGACAAACCAGTAATTATCAGGAAATCCTTTCACTTTTAATCTACATCAGTATGAAGGCAATCTCAGAGCAGCCCACAGTGACTGGAAGCTATTATTTTCATAGGAAATAATAGTGACTGGAAGTGATAACTCAGAGTGCTGAGTGTGTGTGTCACCATCAGATAACATGCCAGGCTGCACATCCCACCACACCACCCTGGTGTAGGGCCACGATGGCCTTCATTAAAGGGGAAAGACTGAACCAGGCAGGGGAGGCTGTGGGGGCTGCACCAAACGTGGAACTTCCATTCATTATTTATGGGCATAAAAATTTGGGGCCTTGAAATTGGCAGCATGAGAAGGTCTTTTAATTTGAGCTACGATTCTCTTTTGTACTTTCAGCCATTGACTATGTTTCAGATAAACATTCATTCAGGAGGCCAAGATTACAGTGTGGAAAAAAAATATATATATAACAACCCAAGGATATTTAGCTCTCCTCCCACAAATTCTTCCTGGAAATATTCTTGCAAAATCCTCTGCCCACTTGAACAGTATGCTTATGATTAACTGCAGATGAGCCCAGCAGCTTGCACATGTAGTTAATTTGCTCTAAATTTCCATGCTGTATTATAACACTAATGATCACTAATAATAGACAAACCCACAGTTTATTGAGTAAGTAATTTGAGACATGATGACTTTTATCGTGTGAATAGGATCAGGCTGACCAATTTAAACTGGGCAGAAAAAGATAAATAACGTGTAAATCAATCACACCACCAGCACACTCAGTTTCTTCACAAAATTATATGGATTGATTGGTGGAAGGAAGGCCCTGCTACTTACTACTGCTAGGAAAGGAGTCAATAAACTTCCCTGCTCAGGAGTGAAAGGCCAGATGTGGAAGGAAGTTTATCCCTAAACTGGAGAAGTGATTTTTGTCCCCTGACTGCCTGGGCTGAGATGAACTTGAGGCACGCCTTTGAGGAATAATGAAGACAGGTAACACATCATGCAGCCAATAAAGAAGGAAACCATGCTAAACACAGAACTATGTAACAAACAGTCATGCTGCAGCCTGTGGTCAAAGCTATCCTCTAAAATCATGTAAACAAGATTGCCATCACGTGCTGTCTGAGACGGCTGCTCTGGAACTAAAATAGATGCTTCTGTTGTTTGCTTTTCTTTCATAGGAATTTTTAGTTTTGATTGAAGCATTTATTTTTAACTTTAGAAAACACTGAAAGTTCATTAATTAAAAAGCCCATCTAGCACATTTGTAATTAATTGCTGTAAAGAATAGTTAAAAATAGAAATACCTAAACTACATTTAGCAACTTCAGGAATGATTAGTGCACTGAAATGATGAGAACTTGCCTGTGGCAGTGGGACTTGCAAGGTACTTTGAGAATTTTGAATGAAGGTTTGTTTAACATAAAGAATATAAGGAATTTTTAGAGAACAAAGGGAAGCAGAGGAAGAAATTTCTTGGATGATTCTTTCTTTGGACTTGGCTAAATGAGCTTCAGACACAGACTCCAGCAGAAGGCAGCTGCACATTCACATCTCCAGAGCCTGCTAATAATGCTCGGAGGTATAGACAGAGCAGAAAGTTTTAATATAATGTCTCCACAGTGCTCTTCTGGGAATAAGAGTTAGCATGTGAATTGAACTTGCACCCAGTTATCTCATGACTGCAGCTTACCCTCAATCACAAGACAAAAATACTAGAAAATATACTGTGGGGAACAATTCTTGATTGTTTCCAGGGCATGGATTAAGTGTAGCCAAATGACTCTTTAACTCTCAGTCTTTTATGGCCAGCAGGCCAGTCAGATTCTTCATGTTTAAACAGAAAACCTGGAAATGGATCACAAAATATTCCACTTTCTTACACATTTTTACCATATTGTTCTCAAAATACCCTTTTTTTTTTTTTTTTCATCTAAATGCTACTTATTCCGTGTATGCAAATGTAGTGTCATGTCCTGGAGTGATGCTGTTCTGATAAGTCTAGCACATCAGAATCCATCAAATCTTGGAATAAAAACAGCCCAGATTTGTCTATTGTGCTTCTCAGGAAAATGTTTTGTTAAACACTGAAAATTCCCTTCACTGAAGCAATGAGATGCTCTCTCAGAAAGGGACACTAAAGAGAAGAAGAACACTGAGAAAAAGGAAAGGATATAAAAGAGGCTCCAGGATGATTTAGTGTGTGGTGTTCCTGCCCATGGCAGGGGCAGTGGTACCAAATGATCTTTAAGGTCCCTTCCAATCCACACAGTTCTGTGATGATTCTGTGCTGAAACAAGACAGTTTAAGACTTCTAATTCTTTACCTCTCTTTAGGCAAAATCACTTCTAGCACCTTCAGGAGAAGGTGGCCAGCTAACTGGCCCAGCTAACTCCCAGCTTTTACAAAGTATTAAATACTGACAGCGCTGTAGGAAAATGGCCAGTTTGGTTTCCACACTGATTCTTCTCTAGAAGCCCAGACTAGATGGGAAAAGAACAGCTTTGAGCAGCCTCTGCTGCACTAGAGGAAAGGACAGGGAGCAGGACAGCCCGTGCTGAAAGCCCAGCTGATATTTCCCAAGCAGAAAAAGGCTGGAATCAAACAAGGATTCCCCTTGGCAGCAGAGGAGGGCGGGCTCATTGCTACAGCCCTGATCTCAAACCAAAGGAAAAACCCTCATCATTTCAGTGCACAAATAAATGAGATGCAGCAAAGAGAATCAGACTGGATCCACTAGCAGCCAGCCCAAAGTGACCAAATGCTGCAGCCAAGTCCTGCTTAAAACAGGAGAATTTGGCCATTAGTCTGTGGATTTGACCTCTGTAGAAATATGAGAGATGTGAGCAATGCTCCCCTCACCCTGTTTGCTCTGGAGGTGGCTGCACTGCCACCTCTCCCTCTGCAGTGTTCCTCCTGATGGGCAGCCAGGCTCAGAGCAGCCACTTGTCTCTTAAAGGGTAATTCTCCACTCACACAATTTGAGAAACACTTCGCACCTTGTAAACTTTTAGATGGCTCTGCTGAGCCAAAATGGACTCGGTGTTTTTAAGGACTCGTGGACCAAGTGTGCCTGAAGTATGAATGAATCATCTGCATTCAAGCCATACTACTGGCTGTGAAATTTCTACTGACTCAGTGCACTGTCAGCAGAATACACTTAAGCATATCCTTATTTTTTTAATTATTTAACAGATTTTAAGCATTAACTTTCAATGAAAAATACCAGGATAAAAAAAGAATTTCTAATCCAGAGTAAACTCACATCTTATTAAAAATAATTAATTGATCCCCTGGTAATTCACAGGATGCATGCTGTGTTCCTGATATCTCTTTTCTATCTGTAAACACAGATATGGATAATTAGTCTGACTTGCCAGAGCCCATGTTTTCCTAGGCCAGGTCAGAGTGGGATCACCTAAAGCCATGGGATATATCCATACTGATGGGCAAGCTCAGTCTCAACAGGGCAAGGGAGCTGCCCTAGCTACCCCCCTGAGCAGACCCTGTGGATCCTCACCAAGCCCTTCCTGCCCCACATCCTTCCCCAACCTGCAGCCCAGATTCACCTGGGTCCCACACTGCCAAACCCTCCTGAGGAACCCATGGAATTATCTCTGGAGCCTGGAGCTGCTCTCAGAAAGGTCCTCACTGCTCACTCCCACCTTCTCCAGGGCACCCTCCTGCCTCAGCTGTGCTGACCCCACTGCTGGGGAGGCTCCGAAGGAAACCAAACCTCAGCCCAAGCCTACACTCTGGAATCCCAGGAAAAAAGAAGGAAAGAGCATGGTTTGCTTGGGCAAAGGCACCAAAGAACATCTGAGAGTAAAGCAGCCCTCAGAAGCAGCAGGATTTCCCAGACTGCAGGCAAACAATTCCCCCCAAAACACCTCTGGAGTGCAGCCTTTCCCTCAGGCTGCAGAAATGTCCTTCCAGAACTGCTCATTCCTCTTCTCACTGATTCCAGTATCACATTTCTTCAATTCAATCATTTTTAACAGAAGCTGGTTTATCTTTGCTGGCCTAGAAATTCAACCAGAACTTCAAAGTTCTTTCATTTTTTTGTTTTCCCCTTTTCCCTCCAGCTGCAATAGAAGATCTTGCAGGTGTAGTGTTCATCTCTCTGTCCTCCATGGACACAGATGGGAACAGGGGCTTTGGTTACCCTGCTGATCATCCTGTGGGGAAGAAGAAACCCTCACCAGTCTCTCAGAGGGGTTGCCTGTCCTGTATCCACTGAAGTAAAGAGGAGCAATAATTTTATTTTAGCATGAAAATAAGATCACTGGGAGCCCACACTGACTGAGCCACAATTTTGCACAGTAACTTCTAAGAATGAAAGTCTTGAAATAATGACAAGGTTGTTCCAGCAGTGGTTCAAGACCTGCAAAATACCTCTTGGGCTGGGTGAAGTTTCAGAAAGAGACCATAGATTTCATTTCTGTACAAGGATTCTTTGTGATACTCATTTGGAGAGTCAAGGTATCACTCTTCCCAGACTCTCAGCTCTACAAGGGTCTGGGGAAACAGTTTTTCATTCCTCATCCTTTTAGCACAGCTCACCCTTTCTCTGCAGATATTTATTTGGCTTGGGTAAAAGATGTAGCTATAAAAAACAAAGAAAGAAAAAAAGTTGTTTTTAAAAACAAAACAACATTTTAAAATTTGTTTTAAAATTAGTTATTCTCAAAATCTTAATGAATTTGAGCTTGGCTTGTCCATGTTAAAACTCCAGGGCCTCCATCCAGGGACTTAATACCTGCAATATAATTTTAAAGCTGCTAAATAATCCCTTTATGGCAGGTAACAGAGTACTGTTGGGCTTGGAAAATGGAATTAAAATTAACTGGATTTTTAGCAATGTGAAGATGTTAGAATTAGAGTTTTGAAGGCAGTTAAGTACATTAGTGGGAGGGATAATTAAAAATTACCTTCCCAAAAGAGGAAATCCTATCTATTACACATTTGTCAAAATTTTGGATTGGACAAGTGAGATCACAACCTAATTCCAGTTCTTTTTCTATTTCTGCAGCAGTTTGGGGGGTGCCCTGTACCAGAGTCTTAGATGATGTGTCAGCATGCAAGTTATGCAACCCTAAACATATTTTTAACTGGATGTTTCAATACCTAATCTGAATTTATTGTGGTGGGTGGGAGCACAGAGACTTCTAAAGAGGAGCCAACACCTCTGCAATGGCAGCTCCTGCCATGCATCTGCTATCTCAGGTTCATTCCCTTCCCTTGTCATTCAGGGAGCAGAGCACACCAGGAAAAAGTGGCACATTTGATGCTTTCTAGACTTAAGATCACATCATTTCAGCAGCTCTGCCACCTCCCTGGGCACTGGCAACCAGAGTGGGACGTGGCTGAGCTGAACTTCCCAGCAGGAGCTCCTGGCTCTGTGCAGAGGAGCAGCAGCAGGAAGGTGCAGAGCAGATCTTCAGTGCTGCAAGAAGGAGTCTCAGGAGAGGGAACCAAGTCTCTGCCACCAGTTATTCTCAACATGAACTTGCACTGTAATGAAATTTCCCAAACCCCTTTGTTGGAGGCACTCAAAACAAGAATCTTGAGAGGAATGATGGGAAAGGGAACTGAGTGGGGATTCAGGAGGGCTGAACCTGTTCCATTTCCAGCTCTTTCTCTGTTTCATCTACAACCACTTAGTTTTCCTCAACTGATCCATCTTAAAGTGAAGATAACACTGTTCTTGCTCCTTTTTCAGGTTGAGATTTAGAGAGAATAAACCTTACCAGAAGGTTGGGTATTGTCTTGCCAGCTGTGCTACTGCCTTTGCTTGCAGCTGGTTCTTCTGGAAAGAAGAGATCCTGCACCCTCAAATTCATAAGGAAATATTTGCCTTATGTTGAAAGACTGGCTCAATCTTTTACGTGGAACCAAAATAACAGAACGCTGCAAAACTCTGCTACCAGAAAAAAATAAATTAAAAAATCACAATTATTAAGCTGGTGTGGCAGAAGGATAAAGTAATCTGGTCAATTTGCATCAGAAACACCAACATCTGTTTCCTCTGCTTTCAATATATTAATTTTCCTAACCTCAGCAAAGTTGCATAGAGGCTGCTCTTGGCTTTTTCAATCAGAGCTTCACCTAAACCAAGCTGTCAGTGTGGGAATTACAAAGTTACTGTTTCCTTCCAGCCTGGATCATGCCATTAATTCCTCACTGCTCTTCTCTATGTGCATCAAAAAATGTGTCAAACACATCCTCCAACACAAGAACATGAGATCCATCTCCAAATGGGAGGGGATTCTGGAGAGTTAATTCAACAATGAATAATCCACACCTATTTACAACTCCACCACGAGGATCTGTGAGGTTTGTTCTCAATGGGGACAGCTCAGGAATAACCCTCATGCAGGAGCTGGAATATGAATCCCACTACACATCATGTGGAAACAGCTGGCAAGAGGTCAAGTAAGCTTGGGGCTCACCCAGAGATGCTGGAGAGGGTTGGTTTAGCACCTGGTCAGCAGTACCATCACATGTAGAGGGTACAGGTTGGCTCACACTGATGGTGGAGTTTCCACAGTCACTGAAATTCAGTTTCATCAGTGTCTCCTACCTGCAGCACTCTCTAAACCTGAAAAACTCCATAAGAGCTGCAGAAGAGCTACGGAGTGAGGAATGGCCCTGTTGCCTGTGGGTTAATGAACCAAAACCACGGTGCAGCCAGCAGTGGAAAATCCCCCACCAAGCAACTGGGACTCCCAGAGCAGCTTCCCCACAGCACTGAGGGGTAAAGAGCAGAGCTCTGGATTTGGCCTTCGTCAGAGAGCTGGTGTGGCACGTGCCAGGGAATCATCATTGGCACTCTCTCAGCTCCTTTGTGGGGAGGCCTGTAGAGGCATCTTAACCTGTCACAGCTAATGGGTTTTGCTACAGATGCCAAGGCATAACATGGTGAAAGCATTTGAAGAAAGAAGCATAAAAATATCTAAAGCATTGATAGTCTCAGGGGCAATTAAAAAAAATGTCCTTTTCTCTTATTTCTTTTTCTTTTTTTTTTTTTTTTTTTTTGTCTGATTGGTTTTGAAAAGCTCTACAAACACTGGAGGAGAGTGAAGATAATGAAGAAGTAATGAAATAATTGAGGGGGAAAAAATGGTACAAGTTTTTTTAAGTAATACAAAATCATTACAAAGTCCTGGCTAGACATGCATTTTTAAACAATGGCTGTAATAACGGCAAATTAGGCTCCATGATTTATTCATAGGCTTTAACACTGCTCTCCATTGCAGGTGGTTCACTCGAGAAATAGAGCTTTAGGTGAGATGTTATTGTTTTGGCCAGGCAGTATGAAAAGTAACTGCTTGTTCTTGTGAATGAGAGATTGTTTGTCTGCATTCTGTAACCACATCTGGAGACACAGATTTCACTGCAGGAAAAGGGAATTCTGCTTCTGTTTGGAAAGGTAGAGAGAAACCTCCAGCAATAAATATTGTACTTTCAACTCTAAAACTGCAGTTGCCTGTTTGATATAGAAATCATAAAAATTTAAAGGAAGAAAACAGTATTTGATGAGTCTACAATCTTTATACTTAAAGGATATTCAGAAGACCTATAAATCCTCAGTGGAATTAATAACTGAGACTCTTGAAAGCTCTAAAAGGAAATATTAAATATGCAAAATCTTGGTGAAAAGCATAATTAAGGCCATAAATGCCTAAAGGTTTAAAGGGCAGGCTACGTCTCTCAAAGATTTCCCAGTGTAACATTTATGGAAGTGTAACAAAATACATTTTTTAGCAGCATTCTATATCACCTTTTTTTGCACCATTTTTTATCTTTTCCTTTCAGTGTTAATAAGTACATTTTAGAATACAATTTCCAAGACCTCCTGAATGGTTAAATGGTTAAAAATTTCACTCCTCCAACTTCTCAAAGGTGATAGTGTCTTCTGTGCAGAGCAAGTGGCATTTACTTACAGGGCTGAGGTTTTCCCTTTTCTTTTACCATTAATTTTTTTCCCTGCTCTTATAATATTCTCAGGTTGGCTCTTCTCCAATTTTCAGCCTTTATTTAAGGAGGAGGAAGCCTCCAGCCCTGACACAAAAGTCCAAAGACCCACAGTTGTGTTGGCCCAGCTGTCAGTGGAAGGAAATCTTTCCTCTTTGGTTCCAGGCATTGGAACATTTCCCATGAGTTCTATAGGAGACCTATATGTGTATATCTGTCCCCTGACCTCTCCTGAACACTTTCTCTTGAAACAAACTGAGAAATATATCATGTTGCCTACTGAATGATTGAGGACACTGTTTTCAGTAGTTCTGAATACTTGCACTTCATTTAAATATTTTTAAAAGGTGCTTGGTACCTTTGACTATCAACTTGTGTTTTCCAGAATACGCTCACTTGATATAAAAATACTGAACATCAAGGGGAAAGGAAAAGAATCAGGGTTTGGGTTGTTTTGTGGTTTGTTTTTTGCAATCATTTCTAGATAGAGTTTTTTTTCATTTTGCACCAAGTGGCTTGCAGAAATATAACCATTCATTATGGCACAGCCTATACACAGTTCCCCCTTTCCAAACTGGCACTTTTTCTTCATGCTAAACCCACCCTGTGTATTTGGAGCACCTTTCCTCTTGGCAGGGATTTCTGTTTGCTTTTACATCTAAGCATTTCTGCTCACAGCAGGTCGTGCAGTAATGGAAGTTAATATCACACAATTTTGATAACCATCCTGCTTCTTCTCTCTCAGTTCCACTGTGACAGGAATTTAGCAGCTAAAAAAAAAAAAAAATTAACCCTGATAGATTTAAAGATTAGTTTTGTATCATTTGAAAGAAATTATTCCAAGCCTCTCTTAGGCAGTTTCATTGCTTTGTAACTCAAGAGCCTGACAGAGTGAAGCAACTGAAGTGGAATAGAGAGATTCACATGACAAAACTCCAGCAAGGCAGAACAGGGCCCCTCCAATTCTGTAAAGTCCAAAGCTGAGATGTTTCTCCTGATAGGATTACTCACACACTAAACCAGCCCATGCTTTTTGCAAGACTCCTGGGACTGATCCAGTTGGAGATTTCAGTCAAAAAGCATTTTTAATCTTCCACTCCTTTTATATTGTTGTAATACCTATTTTTCATCAGGCACCAAATTTTAGGATAATGTGAGAAGAAATAGGGATATCTCAGCTCAAATGCAATTACAGATATT
Organism: Serinus canaria; assembly: GCF_022539315.1. Classification (NCBI taxonomy): domain Eukaryota; kingdom Metazoa; phylum Chordata; class Aves; order Passeriformes; family Fringillidae; genus Serinus; species Serinus canaria. The sequence goes on along the minus strand of NC_066325.1, from coordinate 15,072,629 downwards.
ACTTTCCACGAGTATCTAAATTGCTCACAGTCTAAGTTTTATAAATTATACATTTTAGCATAGAAAAATAAAGGAGAAAACAAAAGTCAAAGTATCAGTGATGAGGCAATTTTAAGCTGTGTCCTCCAGAATAATTTTGTTGTGAGCATCACTAGGAAGGCTGCAGTCTGTCAAGACAGAACAGATGATATATTGCCTGATAAAGGCTTTGTAAGAATGTCAGTCTTTTAACTGCATGCTTTGTTATCATAAATGCTCAGCTATGTATGGAAATATTATATTTAAATGGCAACCAAACTCTTAGGAACTAATTTAGCCACGTAGGCACAGATGCCTAAGTAATACAGGAGTGTATAGCTACGTATGGATTAGGATTAAAACAGAAAATAATGGTACTGGATACCATCAGAAGATCAGGAGAGCTCTCCCCTATGACCTTCCTAAGGAGGGGAGGAATTTTATGTTGCCACTGGGGGATATTTCATTCTACACCATAGTTATGATTCCCTGGATCACTGGACTCTCACAACTATTTAATGCCAACAGGAGCCTGATTATCAGGTTGTTATTTTTCTTTGCACAGCTGCTGTTCCCCACATTTTACACGTTTATCCATGAAGCAGTGAAACAGGACTCCCTGGACAACTTTTGAGGAGCTGGGCTGTGAGCTTGTTTGCTGCTTCACAACACCTGCTGTTTGGGCACTTAGCTCCCAAAGTGTCCTCCAGCTGCTTTCCTTCAGTTTGCTCTTGGTCTGGTTCAGAGCATGACATAAAATGCTGCCCTTTAATGGATGGGTGTTCTTCAGCCACGTTACCAGGGTACATCATTCCAGCTCCAGCACGGCTGACAGATCAGGCACGGAGATATGGGAGCCCACCCTGGGCCTCAGGTTTAGAGCATCTCTGGGAAATATGCTATTTCTGACACTCTTTTCAAAGGGAAAAGAAATGTGTGAAAAATGAGGGATTTTTGACACCCTTTAAAACTAAATAAAAAGGCAGTGAAACATCTGAGCTGCCTCAAACATGGCTCTGAGGGCTGCAAGGGGATGAAACATGGGATATCTCCCAGCAAAGTCAACACAATGGCATGTCAGATGAGCTGGTAAGAATATGATATATCAAGCTACTTTTTTCATATTTAAAAAGGAGCCATCATAGACCATGCAATAGGTATTTCTGACCAGGTATTCTTAACAAAATCCACTGAACTGTCAGCTCAACTTCACTGCCTACAGCAAAGCATGTCAGACAAGAATGATGCATGGCACTCTTCCTTGCAGTAAAAAAAAAAAAAACTAAATCAAAACATTTACCAAAAATTCAACCACTATAAACCAGGATATAAACTGTTAACTTACCATTCTATCCTATTCTCATTCTTCTGAGAGACACAACTGAAAAAGTAAAAATAGTCCTGACCAGATTCACAGATGAGGTGATAATTACATCCCTCCTACACAAAATACAGCTAAATAGAATGTCTTCAGGAAAGGAAAAAAAATGTACACTTCCACTTCAACCCATAGGACTGCTGTGTGATGATTCTGCAATTATTACAGAAGCTGGAGGAGCAAGTGTCACCATTCCTAACACATGGAGCCTCGTGGGGCTCATGGATGTGCCTGTGCCACACACTCCACCAGCTCTGGTGGAAGGCAGTGAAGTGCCAAATGCACAAAACTCATTTCTCCCCACACCCCTTTCCACAGCCCACTCAAATCCCATTTCAGAACCATCCCCAGGTGAGTTCCTCTCATTCTCTCCCCATTTAAAAAGCCTGACCTCCCAAGTTCTTTCCTGGTGCAAAGAATATCATTAATAAGCTGCTCAATCCATCATACTGACCTGCATTATTTTAAATTAAAGTTAATGGCAGCAATGAGAAGAGGATTATAAGGTTAAAATATATGTACTGAATATCTCTGTACTACTTCTTTTTGGTCATATAGATAAAGATTACATGAAAATATGGCTTTGCCATGGCCAAACCATCACTGGGAACATACATCATGAAGGTCAATTCTTCTGTGCCAAGCTTCTGGTGCCTGGTACCAACAGATCTCAAAGGTCTGCAGCAGTGTTGTCATCCTTTAAACAGCTACCAAGCCAATCATATCTTTAAATTTTAAAAAACAATATCTATTTTTTCCCTTGTGACACTCAAGATTAGGAAAAGGATCTCTCTCATCAGGTAGGAACATTTTGTTGTAGGTAGGAAAGGAGTCCATACAAACCATAACTCAACTCACAAAATTACTCCTTCTGTTCAACATGGAAAAGGTTGTTGATAGCACATAAACAAAAAGTACAAGACAAAACCAAAACTAAAAGTGACAGGCAGCAAATATGTGGCATATCTTCCCTCCCTAGGGAGCACTGACATAAAGACAAAAGGCTTTGGAGAACTGCTTTTATTCCACTGTTGTAGAATAAATATCTTCTTGTGTACCAATAATACCTCATAAATCCATTGTAGGAGTAACTAACACAATGAGCCATCACAGGGCAATTGCAAGTAAAGGATTACTGAGGAAGCTGCTGAAAATCTCTGACGCTGGACACGGCCCAGTGATGCACAAACCCAACAAATGACTTCCCAGACAGAAACGCACCTTTGCCAGCCTGGGACCCCAAATGCCAAGAGCACCACATCAGGTGATGGCTGCATCCCCAGAGACCCCTGCAGGACTCACAGCCTCTAAATGACTGCCTGAAAAGCATTTCAGGTGCCATCTGACAAGGCAAAAACCCTGCAGGTGGTGTAACACCAGCCACTCCTCTGTTCAGCCTTTCACTTCCTTAACCCAAGGAACCAAATGGAAAATACATCCCAACAAACAGCCTGCAAGCAGCTCCCCATCTATTATACAACTGAAATCATAAGAAATGAGCTTGTTGAAATAAAAAATGAACTTGCAATTGCTTTGCTTCACATAACTCCCATATGTTTTTAGACATGTCTTGAAAGACAACTTTTTGAGATTAAGAAATGCCATGTGATACACTCAGTTCTTGTCCACTGAGGACTGGGCCCAATCACAGCTAAAAGCTTCTGCCACTTAGAATATGAATGGAGAACATCACAGCACAAATGGAAAAAATACATGTTTATGGTTATGAGAATATGCAAATGTGCTGCCTGGGCTCCATAATGTCCTTGCCATGCTCATAGCTTTGAATTTCTCACAGGGGATTGAGTTTTACAGAGGAGAGGGCAAAGGGGGAAGGCAGCTGAAATCTCTTCCAAGGGAAAGGCAGTGATATTCCATACCTTCTCTTCCTGACTTAGATAAAGTAGGACCTACTAATTATTCTGTTCTCTGTTTTATAAGAGAGCCTATTGCTGAAACCTCACAAACTGAGCAGTGATGTTTGGGTACTGGAAAGGGACCTCCTAGCAATAAAATGAGGATGTTCTCATCCACAGCTGTTCCCCTTAGTTGTGGGGAATGTGAATTTCCTTTCAGCATGAGGAAGATTTGCATTTTGTGTTCCAGACAATCACTCTTTGCTCATTAAATGACCCAAGGATGAGTGGTCCAACGTGTGAGACCCAGCTGCAGCACCAGATTTACCTCGTGTGGTCATCACTCACCATGGAGGCTTGCACAGCTACTCTCCAGTTTTCCTTGTCATTACTGCATTGCATGGGTGCTACAGATTCCATGTGTTCTTTCTTTTTGGTAAAAGAATCTGAAAATGGTCTTCACATTCTGTATGCAAGACATGAGTGAACGCTAGGTGAGGGTTAGGGAATGGCCTGCAATGCAGCATAGTCTGGTACCCTTAGGAAAAAACAGCCTTTGGTGTAGGGAAGCACAGGTTATGAAAAAGATCAGATGGAAAAGACAGCTAAATGAATAGTATCTCTCACAGATTTGTTTTTACTGAAATTTTTATGATCTTCAAAAAACACTTTTTGAAAGAGACAGTTTGTCTAAGATGCTATTTTACTGCCAAGTCATCAGTGTCTGCTGCAACAGATGATATCAGATACCCTCCACAGAAACTAGAAAACACAAAGATTCAATTCTACATTAGAATGATTTTACACTGTATTTGTAGTATACAAATGATGCAAATTTGCAGTATACAAATGAGTATCTAAATGATGCAAGTGTTTTGTTTTATGACCACTAAATTCAAGACTTCTCTGCAAGTCTACCTTCTTACCCAAGTGCTTAAAAATCCCTCAGCCTCTTCTGTACTCATCATCAAGTGTCACTTGCACCTCATACTACACATATGAATTTTTCAACCAAGAGCACTGGAGAAAAAGAACTGACTGCAGAAAATAATGACCACATCCAAACCATCTGTTAGAAAAAAAACCCAGAATGACTCAAACCAAAATGATGAGAACAAGAGGAGACTACAACTAAAAACATATAACTTATCACTAGCACTTCTCTAAAATCTTAAAAGTAGCAATTTGAGCCCCAGTAAACATATAAAGAAGTAAGCAATCTGTTTGTCTGTGTTTAGAGCACAAAAAAAGGTCTAAAAGCAATAAGCTCTGACAAAAAAAAAAAAAAAAAACAAAAACAAAAACAAAAAAACATATCCTTAAAGCATACCACTGAAAAGGCTTCTTTAAATCTTCTAAAACACATCTCCTGAGATCTGTGGAGATCAACATTTTCTCTCTTTTTACTGCATATTTTTTTCCAGTGTGAAAGAAATGAATGAGAGGAAGGCTGCCTGAGATTACAGAAGGAATAGGAGGTGGTGTGGAGGGACTCCCTGCTGAGAAACAACCAGTTGTGGGAAGGACTGAACTCCCAGGTGCTCAGTGAGCATGGGAACAAACCAGAGACTATAATTTTAAGGCTGATCCCATGTTATATCCAATTTTTATTTCACAGAACAAGCTCCAACTATTACAAAACCTGTAACAACTGGGCAGCTGACTCCTCACTGTGGGGACTTTGCCAGCACAGAATGTGGAAGTGTTCTACAAATGTAGGTAAATATTAACAAATATTTAAATAGTTTTAAATAATATTTACTTAGTTTGGAGTTTTTTTGGTTGGTTGACTGGTTTTAGCTTTTTGGGGGGAGTTGTTTGTTTATTTTTTTGTTCAAGTAGGGAAATAAGGGTGAAAGATGAGATTTAGAAACTCTCTAAATCTCACATGACAAATAAGTGGTCACACAGGGCAAGGGAACAAGGAAGAACCTATCTGTGAGCAAGGCTGACATCTTTGCAAGACATCCTGCAAGTGGTAAATTATCCTTCTGCATGTTGGGCATGAACAGAAATTAGATGATGGAGTGGAAAAAGTGGGCATCCATGAACAAGTAGTAAATTATCTGATATACAAAAGGCACTACTAGAAATCACCATGTTCTCCTAACTGTTGAATTCTTCTTCAAAAATTTGCTACCAGTTCTTAAAAGAGTTTTCAAGTGATCAATTTGAATTTGCATTTTAACTTAATTTGTTTCTGAGATTTGCCACTCCTTTTCCTTTTCCATGGCTTCCCAAAGCTGGAATTCACAACAATTCTGAATGAAATCCCTTTGGGTCTCATCACTGGAATCAAAGGAAAACAAATGTCTGGGGGAAAAAGGTTATTCTGGAAATGAGGTCTGCTGAAAGGAGCTGACACACTGCACAGCAATGCAGCTTGACTGCTTGTAGCTGTCACTTTCCTGTATCTTATAAAGGAATACAAAACTATATCCTAGTTATGGCAGCCAAAACAAGACTTCTTAAAAATAAAAGGTCTTGAAAGCCATTTGGCCAATTTATACATCAATTAGGTGAGACTCTTACTCACTGTATACTTCCTATCTAACTGGTAAATAGCAGCTAGAATACTGGTATTTACCTTGGCTGAGGACTGATAAGCAGCTTCTGAAGGCTCAAGAATCACAATTCCAGCCTTTCTCCATGCTCAAGAAAGGCTTCTCTTTAATGACCTCACTAGTTTGATTTCATAACATCTCTGCATGGCTTTTCTTGATGTACTTTTTCAGTTTTTCCCTTCAGAGAGAAGATCACTATTAATTTGAGTGAGCTGAGGAGCAGCTCAGATGGATGGGTTTGGTCACTCTCCAGTGACACCCATGCAGTTTATTACATAAGCAGTTTACTGCAGTCAAGTCATTGCACTGCGTCCAGCCTCAGAGCAGCCTCCTCAGCTCCTGTTTAACCACTTCCCTCCAAACAGGTGAGTGTGCTTGCTAGAGAAAACCTTTACCATTTGTTTCCAGCTGACATCTCCTTTCTTCCTTTTTTGTTTTTTTTTTTTTTTTTTTTTTTTGTTATTGTTGTTTGTTTGGTTTTTGTGTCATTTTTGTTAATATACCGTAGATGATTACATAAGTGATTTATTACAGGAACCTCACTGTATGAGGGGCAAAACTTGTTTAAAAGAAATCCAACAGCTACAGTATTCCCTTAGGGCAAAATGTACTTCCACTTAATTTCTCTACAGTGTATTACACACCATATAATTGCTTAAAACAGAAGCTACACATACAAATTTTGCTTGGCACCAGATACCTGGCTTCAGAGAGCACACTCAAGTTACACGCTGTGTTTTGCTACAAATCCACTGCACCACCTAAAGTATTTCAAAGAGATCACTAATAGAAATATTTTGAACTACCTAAAATAAATCACCAAGTAAGCAAGCCACAGTATTTTGCTAAAGGTTATATTAAAATAAGCCACAGTGTTCCTGAAAAATATTTTATATGTGCGTGGCTTTAGCATTCCTCATGCCCTTTTTCCAATGTACTAAATAAAATCATGAGACAAACTTCAGAGATGGAAAATATCTGCTAGAGCATTTAGACCATCCCAGTGCCAGTTCAGGATTTTTTCCTTTATTTTCTAGTGTTTTGTCAAACCGACTTTTAAATACGCTGTATGTTCCAAGTAATGAGATTTCCACTACTTTCCCCTGGGAAATACATTTATATAACAACTTTCTTCCCCAAGGATCCCAAAGTGTTTTATAAAAATATACATACAAATCACTTCCCCACTGGAGTACAATCACTTACGAGGCACAGGGTGGCAGCCAGGAGGGAAATGACACACAGCACTCTGCAAATTTATAGCAGGAGGGAAAATCCTGCCCAAGGACAGAGGGGCAAATCCCTATCCTGACAACAGCCAGGAACTCACAAACATCCACAGACAGCAAACAGAAGTGTGGTTTCAATCTGCTCCTGCAGAAACGAACTTGGGCACCTTCACAGGCAAAGGATATCTTGGACAGATTTTGAACACACTGTCATGAAGACCTGGAGTAGCTTAAAGTAAAGATGTCATCCTGGTAGGAATACCAGAGCAGGGACTGGATTCCTGAAACAGCTACTGGCTTGAGGACTGTGCTTGGATCATTCCATCAAACTCCCTCTGACACTGATGTCCCCCAGCTATCCCAGGTCCACTCACAGCCCAGGTGTCATTTATTTACTGCTCAACACTGGCAAAGCAGAGCCCACCCATAAATGCACTGGGGCTGCTGCTGCTACCCCTGGGCAGCCAGGGAAGGAAGGGGAAAAAGGAATCCAGAAGGAAGGAAGGATGGCTTGGTGCTGGTAGATGCCTGTGTTTGAGACTGAGTGCCATTGTGCATTAAAAGATCAGAGTATTATAAGGGCTAGGAAGCAAATAATGCCAGAAACTACATCATATCTGGAAGGTTAACAGTTTCCAAGTTCAAACCCTTTGGGTGGAGTTCAGGAATTTTCAGTGCAGATGGTTTGTAGGCAGAGGTTGAGGGTAATGAGAGGGTCAAACCTCATTATCAGCATTGTTTTAGCAACCTTTGCTCATCTTAGGGGGAGAATGAGAGGAAACAGGACAGCCTGTGGTCTGAATCTTCCTTCTGTTTGGTTTTGGGCATGAGACTTTTAACAGGCCTCCAGTCTCCCTGCTCACTGCCAGTGCTCAGCTAGGAACCAGTCTTATTCACAGGACATAAGTGATATGTACAATTAGAAGATTAGAGCATCTTCTTCTCACTGGAGAGGCCAGATGCAGCTTCTTGGATTCCCTCCACCTGGAAGCACACAGGGTATTGGTAAAACTGGACTAATAGATTCTGAGAGAGACCATGTTAAACAGCTCTGAATCACAGCCATGAAGCATACTTTTAGGACAGATGAACAAAGGAAGCATTTCCCACCTCCAGGAAAAATGGAGAATTTTCTGCACTCTCATGGTGGGACACCACATCAGGCAATTGACTCTTAACTCATGAACTAACAATGAAAAATCTTCTGCCCTGCTCTGTGTGTGTTATTAACCTGAAAATCAAACCTAGCTGTGGTGCATAAGCACTGCCACTCTGCCAGGCTGCAGAACCATGTACCAAGCCTAACCACAGCCTGGCAAGCTTTCATCTGTCCTTGCCTTCAGCCACCACCAGAGATGCACCATTCCTCTCCCTTCATCCTCTCCCTGATGAGCAGCACATTACTTTCACTTAAAATGCAGAAACGAGGTCTTATCCCAGAAAGAGAATTTACCAGGTCCACGTTAATGCTCCTCCTTAGCAAATCCCTGTCCCGTTTGGCTCTCTCTCCCTGTGCCTGCAGCTGCACAGACAGTGACAAGCCATTGATCCAGTGCTACTGAGAGTCTTTGTGCAGAGGTGAGTCTTTGATCCTTCCCAGTGTTGAAGGAACACAGATGTCATTTCCGAGGGCTTTGCATAAGTTTCAGGCTTGTGGGATTATGGGTGCAAAGCACAGTTCCTAAATGTCTCCAGTGCTGCCAGGACAGCACTGATAATGGGGGCATTAGCAATGCAAAGGTGGGGAGCTGAGTCATTTTCCTGGGGAGGAGCCCAGCTCTCCCAAAGCCTGCTCTAAACCATGAGCTGATAGTGCCAGATGAAAATGAGCATGAAATGTTTTACAGACACAGGAGGAGAAACTTTGGCCACCGGGACACAGAGGGTGCTCACTGTGGGTCGGGATGACTCCAGACAAGGTCCTGGTTGCTGTAAGCACATGGCTCAAGCAGGTCTGAAACAGCAGAGGAGTTCATGTTTCTGAAAACACTGGATCACCACACTTTTAATCCTGACAAGCAGACACCTACATATTAAACTCTGCTACAAAGACAATATCCAGGCAGACAGAGGGCTGCAGGAAGAGGTAAAGTGCTTCAGCAGTTCTGCACAACAACAAAATGAACAGCAATACATTCAGGGTGCTATTGAGTTGTAAACTATTACTACTCCATTTAGGGGTTAGAAAGTCTGCAATGTGATAGAGCCAAGCAATATCATTTTTCCATGGGCAGAGTCATGCAGATACACACACCCTCCAAATTCATTTATTTACATAGTTTTGTTTCCAAAGATCCCCTACCATGTGTATGCTGAGAAGCTGCCCAGGCCAGACAAGCAGATGTTCTACAGACTTTGGATCCTGACAGCCCATTCTCCAACCATTTCTGACAGCTAAAAAATCAGTCAGTGCCAAAGCAGCATATTTAACTTAAGGGTTGCCAGAAATCAGATACCCACGCCTGTTTTCTTAAGGAGTACAAGGATATGAAAACCAGGAGTAGCATCATCCACTGCCAGATACATTTACATCTTTCTCATACACAGCATGAATACCATGTGAGTCCATTGTGGTTATTTGTCATTAAATTAGACAGAAGTGATGAAGTAGGCTGTGGAGAATTCTAAGCTATGCAAACAATTACAGTGTTCCAATGGCACACATTCATATCCCGTACTGTCTCAAGGAATTAAAGGAATACTTTAAAAAAAGAAAGAAAAAAAAAATCAGATTTCGTGTCAATTACATCACCCAAGTGTAAAAAATCATGGCACTCAGCCAAAAAAAGAAAAATAAAAAAAACCACACACACACACACACACACACAAAAAAAAACAAAACAGAAAAGACACTCTAAAAATTTACTAAGCAGTGGAACAAAAGAAGAAGGCAACCAACCCAAGTGATGAAAACTCCTTCCATAATGCCTAATTTATAGGAATTAAATCTGCTTCCACAAACACCAGATTTTATTTTCTGGATAAAATGATAAATGTATAAATGAAAGTGAGTTCATTTCCATGGGAGAAAGCATAGCTGCAGCACAGAGAGATGATTCACTCTTCTCTCAGTTTGGACTTAGAATCATAGAGTCAATAAGGTTGAAAAAGACATTTAACATCATCAAGTCCAGCCACCAAGCCAGCAGCACCACCATATTCACCCCTAAGCCACGTCCTCAAGTGTCTGCCTTCATCCAGGGTGGACTGAGGGATGCTGATCTGTTCACCCAGAATGTTTTTGCTATTTAGAAGTTTCACAACAAATGACTGTATGGAAGAGCTGGGAAGAGGAAGGAAATGTTTGCTACTTTACCAGGAATCTGTCAGACAAGACCACTGCTTTGCACGTTTCTGAACCCCTGTTACCTGTAGGTGAGCAGCAAACTTGCCCCCAGTGCCTGCCAAATTAAACTGCAGCTCCTTGAGAGCCCCTGTGAGCAGCTCCTGTGAAGCACAGTGCTCATAAACACCTCCCTGCAATTCACAGAGATCTCTTTAATAAATTAACAAAGCTGTCACAGAAGTAAAAATGGGAAATCATTTTTTAAAATAGAACCATTTAAGATCACACAATTTCAGAAGCCTTTTGCAACATCTTATAATTCCTTTAGGCCACTGCAGGTCTCCTTTACACTTGTGACGATGCCCCTTTCAATTTGCATTTAAAAGACAGTAAATTGCAGGGTTCATAAACATTTTTATAGTGATTTATTGAAGACTAGAATGTCACTCCTGTTCTTCACACTTTAGCAGTCCTGGGAATCGGCTGCAGGGCTGTATGTGTAATCTTGCTTTACCCATAAACTATACAAGAACAAGGCAGTTCTGAAACCTATTATTTATTTATTTTTTTCTTGCTTAAAAGACATTGGTGGAACTATTTTACATCTATATTTATCTTTCAGTTATAAGATGACCCATTTTATTCAGCCTTCAAGTTATAACCAGGTTTCCACAATTTACAAAGTACTTGGTTTGCAAATTAGAACTGTTCAGAGAGAGGATTGCATTATGCCAATGAACAAAGGATTCTTTCTCTTCTCTTTTTAATAAAACACACAAAATCCGCAGAATATTGGATTTATTATCACTACTAGATAACTTTACCATACAGGAATGTACTGAGATTTTTCTTTTTTATTTAAAACCTAAACCACAGAAATGCTCTCTGAAACTTCAGCTAGAGAATATTCTAAGGTTCTGCTCCTTCAAAGACAAAAGCGAAAATGTTCATTGCAATTGGACCTCTGATACTCCTATCCTCCTTCACAGGCAACAAAGTCACAAAAGAAGGTAAACAGTGCCAAGAAGTGTTGTTTATAAGGGCACTGTGATCTTTCCTGCATCCCAGTGGAGCTTTACCAGGGGGAATCTAGAAACCTCCCTGCACAAACAGTGCAAGGAAAAAAAAAAAAACAAAAACCAAAAAACAACAAGGGAGAGGAAAAAAAAAAAGAAAAAGAAAAGCCTGCACCTCATTTGCCCTTCCAGTGACCAGGAGGGAGTATTTCTTTCTACTTTTTTCACATTACAATAATGGCTTCACAGCTCTTGAAAAGAGCGCTAGTGCACCAGCAAATGGTGCATGACACGCTGAAGCCCTGGTCTTTGTCGCAACAGCTCCGCTCCAAAGAAAGTCCTTCCTTGCCTTCTTTTCCTTGCCATTAACTGTGATGAAATGAGTTTTTCCCCCTTTTGATTCCACCCCCCTCGCTGTCTATTACAGTCTGACCTGATTGCACTTATGCACAGATTATTTCATAGAGACATCCTTTTATTCAGGTTTGTGAGTTTGCCTGCAAGGTTATCTGTTCACAAAGCAACGCCTCATTCCTCGTACTCATTTTTTTTGAAATCTGATCTCATTGATAAGAACAAGACCATTCGCATTGCATTTGTCAGATAAGTAGCTCCATGCCAGAGTAATAATTTTTTGTGACTATTGTCAGGGCTCCAGTTAAAATACATCAACCGATAAAAATGCAAGTATTGTAAAAATAACCTTGCATCACAAGTGTTGGCCCTCCAGTTTTTCCAAGGCACGTTATGTCCTTTCCTTTAATAACAATTTATTATAGCCACAGCATCTTCGCTTTTTCACAAGAATTATTTTTAAGAATTATTTAAAAATATTCCTGTTCTGATGCTGCCATTGGTAGCACTGAACATGAAATAAAGACGTGGAGGGGGTCAATGTTGCACTTATTGGTTGGATGGGGTTTTGATTAATTCTAACCAAATTTACTCAATTCCGATGTGCGTTCCCAGCAATAACGAACAGACAGATCTCATCACCAGCGCGAGCAGCAGCGCGGGGGGGACACGGACAGAGCCGCAGCTCTGCTCCAGCACTGAGGAGACCTCGGGACTGCCAGGCAGCTGATTATCTCCAAGTTTGTTGGTGAGAGACCGCTCTGCCCCGGCGCGGCGGAGCTAAACCCAGAGAGGCAGCAGGAGAAGCGCGCACCGAGGTCAAACCCCCGCCAACGGGGAGAAACCGGCGCGGAGCGGAGCGCGGCTCCCCGCATCACCTTGTACCCAGCTCACCGCCTCACCTGGAGAGCGGGGCAGTGCTTTATGTAAATATTAGCAAAAAGCGAAGGCGAGGAGCCGCCTTTGCTGCGGCTGCCGCGGCGGTGGCAGGCGCACAAAGGAGGGTGAGGGCCGGAGCGGGCAGCGCCGGCAGCGGCAGCCGCATTGAGCAGCGCCGGGCCCGGCTCGGTCTCGGCGCGATGCTGCCGCACACGCGGGCCTGCAGCTGATAACGCTGTAATAGTCCTCCTTTGAGGACCGGGGCTCCTGTGTGCTGATTACCCATTTATCACACCTGGCAGCCCTGCTGAACTATAATTACTCTTCTCTTATCCTGCTGCACTGTCATGTCCGAGAGGAGAAGAGAGGCAAAGGCTCCTGCTAATGACACATTACCCTCTTGACAAGCACTTGAAGGTTTTATTGTAAATATTCAAGATATAAAACATCTGAGATTCCCTTTTTAATTATAAAAAGCAATTTTCCGTGCCTCCCTCCGCCACCAATAGTAAAGTTTAGGCGCCGTTATCCTTCGCTTCCTGCAAACAAACCCGGCTCCTTTGTCACCTTAACTCATTGCTGGGAGGGAACTCCGGTATCTCGGGGAAATTATCAAATGGAACGCCTGGAAAATGTGCCATTCGAACACACATCACTCTCCTACAAAAGTTACATTGCTTCCCCCTACCCCCCCCCCCAAAAAAAAAGGGGGAAATGTGCATTTATATTAAGAAATTAGGAAGAGGAGGAAGGAGAGAAAAAGTCCTGAGCAAATGGGTGGTGAGCGAGTCTTTCATTGGGTGGCTCTTGGGAGATGTGCCTCTTATTGAGAGGAAAGGTCTTGCATAAACTAAAAATTAAAGATATGTGAGGTGCTGTGGTTTATCCAGCCTATTTATTGGTCTCCAGATGGAGGGCTGTGAAGCCAAAGACTTATTCCCCCCTGCTCTCATTATCAGCTGTGAGTTATGGAGGTTAAGAAAGCCATGGGATTCCTCAAAAGAGTAGGGAATACTAAACACTGTGATGTGGAGAACTAAAACCTGAACAATCTTTAATCTGAGATATACAAGACAGTTGTTAATACTCCAGCCTCTACAAAGATTGCATCAAACATTATTATATGTTATATGTTGTTATATGTTACGTTATATTATATGTTCATTCCTACACCCAGAAGGCATACAGTGCTCTAGCAAAAGAGTACAGAAGAATTCCTGGAAATCTTGGAATTTGCCTAATCTATAGTTTTTCATCCCATAAGCCTGATAGCTAGGCTGATTTCACTCTCAGCTAAAGAAATGCCCAAACAGACAGCAAAAAAGCTATAGAAAAAAAATAAGCTGAAAACAGAAACAAATCCATTTATGTGCATCCACAAGTCCACCAAGAAAACCAAACTGCAATGTTAAAAAACAAGGAGTCTTTAAGCATTTCAGAGGGACCTGACTGAAGGCAGGGCACTGTGCAAAAGGAATCCACAGACATTTCATTCCAAACCTTCTCATTACCCTTCTGTGCAGCAGCAGTCTGCTCATACTTGGCTTATTTACTGATCTTCCTTGAATTCTAAGAGTTGCCCACAGTGAGAGGAAAGATGATGTGACAGATACAGGAACTGTCCATTAGAAATTGGTGCTCTGGGTCCTTGCCTAGTTTGCTTAACAAGTGTAATGGCTGTGATGGCCACCCTGACAAGATTAGATGTGGGTTCCTTGAGAGGGGCACAGCACCACCTCAGTGATGGCCAGGGAGCAGCAGTACACGACATGCTGCTGTGGGAACTGCAAACATTTAATGAACATAAATGTCCTTCCAGATAGATATTCACAAGGATGGAAAAGAGCAGCAATAAAAGTCTCTCAGACTCACACATAACAACTCAAGGCTGTGCTTGGATTTAAAACAATGGATACGGCAGCTATTTTCTAACAAATCACATGGATTTGTATATGTGACTGACTGCTCTGTAAAATACATTGAGATAATTAGATAAAAGTTATTTGGTGCTATTAGAGGTGAATGATTCAAACTAATTCAGACTACAAAGTACTGAACCCCCAAATGCCTGATCTTGATATCCTGTGGTTCCTTCTTTGGGGTGAAAGAATCAGGAGCACTTCACACGCTCTTAATGAAAGAAATTGCAGTGGTCAGGCTTAAAATGACCATTTTCTCCATCTATTCACAACGATTTGAGGTTCCTAGACTGAAATATTAACAGCCTTGCTGAACCAGAATTATTCTGCTCCTCTCGCTTTCTGCCTGCTTCTGTCAGAAAGCCACGGAGCATAGAATGGCAGCGCACAGCTAACCAGATAATTGATATCTCCCCAGCCTATTCACGGTGGGAACCTGTCAGTTGGAGTCTAAAGACACATAGGCACGCTATGAAAATGAACTTACATAAGTCTCCCTGTGAACTGAATGCAGCCAACATTTTGATGTTTAATTGGCTGGGTCCGGTTTACCAGCGCACACGTGTACCGCAGGGCTGCACGCCGCACTCCGGCTCCTCCTGACAGATCTATTTAGTCAGGAGGAGGTGGATTTTCCCAAGGTAATTGCTCAGAATCATGCTTCCAAAGTCAAACTGATTCAAACTTTGCTTATTCACTCCTTGCAGACACACGAGCAGGACTGTTTGAAAGCAAATGAAAAATCCATAGATCAATGTGTGGAGCCTTCCCCACACAGTGCCACGGAGGGAGCCTATTTCAAACAGGGCTGCTTGTCAGCAGCAGTTACTGCCAGCATCTTTTTAAATATACATCTTTCAGAGCAATGCAGGTCTTTGAGATAATGAAAGATTTGCAACTACTATATTATCCACTGAGAAGAAATACACAGACTCAAATTGAGCACACTCCCACTCGTAGGTCCCTACTAAGTATGAGGAAAAAATAATTGACAGTGATTCAAGTATTTGTGAATATTTTTTACCCAGACTTATTCTCCTAATTAATAGGGCACGTCTGATAAAGTGTGATTTTCAGAGACTTTTTCCTGTGGGCTTAGTGGCTCAATGTGAAAGCATTTGGAAATCATTTCCTTACACCTGACATGGCATACACAATCCCAAATTACTCATTTTGCACCTCTTTGGCTTCAAACCAGCAACTTTAAAAAGGCTTAGACTGTCTCATCACTTATATGTCACAAAGACTAGGGATAAAACTCATGTTTTACTTGTCTGCACAGCAGAATGGGTTCTAGGTCTTTCTATTGCTGAAGCAAATACCCACTCGTATTTCCTAAAGTTTCTCATCAGTTTAGACAATCAAGACATATTTGACTCTATTTGCTCTCTCCCCTCAAGACTATAAAGAAACTGAATGATTTCCAGAGACATTGGTCTCATTCTGAATCCAAAACACAGCACTGTAACAGGTACTGGGAAGAAATGAACACAATGCTAGCTGAAACCAGGACACCGAGTCATGACTCAAAACCATTTTGATAGAGAGGCTTCAGCACTTGTGCTACTCCAGGAAGGACAGCAGCTTACAGAAAATTTTAATCACAGGGGGAGGCAAAACCTGTGTTACACAGGGTGTTTGCACCACAGCATCCACCCACAAGCAGCATTCTCCCCCCAAAGCTTGGATCAGGACAGCATTCCCACTCTGCTGACAATGGCTCTGATAACTTTGAGAGGCAGTAAAACTTGGACAGAGAACACCTGCAGCTGTGCTGGGGAAAGGAAACACAACCTCTTCTGCACCCCCTGGGTTAAAAACCTTTATGGTTTCTTGGTTGTAGGTGGTGCTGTCACATTTTCCCACCATACCCTATCAGCTTGTCTTAACTCACCCAGGATTTAAGATGACACCGTGGCACATCTGGAGGGAGAGCTACAGGGACAATAGGGAAGGATCAGCTCTCTGCTCCCAAAACTAAAGCTCTTCTTCCTGACACCATTCCCAGAGTGTCCCTTCAGGCCCTTCCTTTTCCAAGATAATTACACAAAGGACTGAGTGGCACACACAGCTTCACTCCATCTCCTGGAGCACAACAAGCCTCCAAACCTGCAGGGCCTGCTTACACTTCAGGTAAACACAGGAGTACTTTTCCAATTTATGCCAGGTTTTTTTTCCTCTTCTGAAAATATAAGCTAATGGGAAAAATATTTTTGCACATTATTAATGCATATTAATGATAAAACTAGTGAGCATTAGTTCCAGAAGGGCACATTTTCTGTAATGATGAAGAACGATGGATAAATTAGCATTACACAGCTCCACAGATCCATTTCTGGCCCAACCATGATTAAATTAACTACAAAAAGATACTTGACACAACCAGTGTGACACTTGACTGAATTTGGGAGTCATGTAGGGATCTCACTGAAAACCAGGATGATAAATAAATCCATCTTATAACAGTGACCACCTTCATGTGTATTATTTAATACCATGGGGTGCTTATTCCATTGTTAACATTTCAACAAAACAAAATAAATTGTGCTTTCATCTCCATCCACAGCTCTGCTAATAAACTGGAATTTTTCCCAAATGCATGGCCTTGAAACAATAGATTCTTAAGCTTTTCACAGAACCAGTTTTTAAGATGTTTTAGAGATTCCTGCTATCAGTCTCTTCACACATATTAATTTGACTCATCAGATACTCATATTTTACCATCTGATCTAGAAGCTGGTTAATCAATTAATTGGTTTATTCCTATATATTTCAGTACATTTTACTGAGTTCAATAGATGACTGCTTTATCAATTCATTTTGTTAACAGGCTGGTTTCTTCATTGGGCTTAATTTAATTTGATTTCATTGTAACAGCTGACATATGGGGATATTAAAAAAAAGGGTACTTCTGCACAAAAGCAACTTCTTGGAAGCAGGATAAAGACATTCGGAGAGCTGTGCTTTCTGCTTAATTTTTTTGCCTCTAAAAAAACAAAGCTACTTGAAAGAAGAAAGTTAAGAGTAAGTTAATTGCTTAACAAACCATAAAAAAACATAGAAAAGAACTGAAAAGAGAACAGGGACACTCCAACTAGTGAAAATTCAGGACTATTTTTAATAATTTGAGTTCTTAGGGGCATAAGAATTATATATCAGTTTAAAAGCATGAATAGTGTTTTGAACTTTACAGAAAAAAAAAAAAGAAATCTGTTTCAATTCTTTTCTCCCCTGAAAAGATAATTTCCCCTCAAAGGCCACAAGCTTCCCATAACATGTTTTCAGAACTACAGAAGTGAACACTCAGAGTTGAAAACTTTCATTTATAGAGCAAAAGGCAAAAGGAAAAAAAAAACAAAAAAGAAAAGAAAAGCCAACACCCCATCCCAGAAATAAACCTGCCATTGTCATATCCTTGTGAGACTGCAGGATAATAAAACCTCATTGTTTTTTGTTTATCAGATGATAGAAGTTATGAATTTTTAAAGGAATGTCTTTTACACCAGACAGGTTATTTCTGTGGGCTAATTTTTCATAGCCACTTTGCATTGAAACCTCCGGCTTCACGGAGATGATATTTCTAGAACAATTCTATTTTTCTTTTTTTATCACCTTAGTAGTCTTTTCCCAGCTGTATCCACAGGGGAATGGAAATACCCAATTGCAAACGTGACAGCGCTGACTTCTGCAAAGTAGCTTAATTACTCATTACGAGATTCCATCAACAGAAGCTCCGGTCTGTGGTTTTGTAATAAGTGCTGTTATCTTCCCTTGGATTTTCATTCCTTCACAAAGGGGGATATGGCAGTGCTTTCCACATCCCCATTTCATATGGAGAGGAATGAGAGAATTTTAATGCATGAATTTGATGTCATTAACAATGCTGACAGCTGTTTAATCCCAGAGGAAACAACAGCTGAGTCCCAACTGCACCACCAAAAAAAAAAAAAAAAAAAAAAAAAAAGAAAACAAAACGAAAAAAACCCCAAATTAACTCTTCAGTGTATCTCACTGGAGGTACACTATGAATCAAATCACCCCTTACTTACACTGTTTGTCAATTCTTTAGTAATCAGTTACCTCGACTGATAACAATAAAAGCTACTACTACACACTTACTGCTAGATTTTAGTTCCAAAAGCACATTTATTAAATGGTCCTCTTCTAAATTAACCATTAATTAAAATTTAATTCCCCTTCAAACACAATGTGAAATAAACCAGCACAATAAATAGTAATGATAATAATACAAACTAGAAATATAGGTGAAGCTGAGTTCTGAAAAATAATGTTGATTAATATGAAAGGGATGGTATGAAAATACATTTTAAATGGATTCTCCAGCAGAAGTAGAAAATACAACATGGGTTATGCTGGACTCTGTTACTGTCCAATTTAAAATAGAATGTTCACATACAAGCCAATGACAGCAAATTTGCTTTTGTTCTGTTCTCTCCCTCCCCCCCAACACACACTCACTACAAGGACTTTTTAAGGGTACAGAATGAAAAGGAGTATTTCTAATATGTCTATTTAGGTTTTATACCCACACTTTTTAAATCCATCTCTTTTTTTCATTGGTTATGCCATCATTTGCCATGTGAATGTTTTTTTGAGTTTTGCTACTGACTCAAGTACTAGAAGACCCAAGCTCTAGCTGATTAAGACATACCTTCCCAATCTGCAGCCCTCGTGTAACAGATAAAGCTTCCTAAGCCCTGCCTTGGGAAGGCTCCCATCCCTTCAGAACACCAGACTTTAAACAGATGTCCAAAGTGTTCAGGCTAGAAACAGCAGCATTATAAGAATTGAAACCTCACTCTTTGTGTGACCATCCTCTCCCTTTAACAGCAGCTGTTCCCCTTCACCTGGGAGTGGGGCTGCCTCTGCAGGGGGACAGGGCCACCCCTCTCCTCCCACACCCCACCCCTGATCCCAGGGAGGGCTCTGGGGACAGGGATGTCCCAGGGGGACAGAGCTGGCTGAGCTCTGAGGCCTGGGGAGGCAGCAGGCTGATGAACTCCAATCCCTGCATCATGAAGAACACAAAGGTCTCCCTACCAGACTAAACTCTGGGCACAGCAAATGTGCTGCTCAAATGCTTCACAACAAGATGTGCAGTCATATTTTCTTGTGGTTAATATGGCAGAGGGTGAGGGAAGAACAGATTTTTACCTTTTCATGTTCAGAAACAGCTCATTCTCAATAGGGGAATATTATGTGACAAATGTGCCAGACTTCTTTTTTTTTTTTTTTTTTTTTTTTTTTTTGTGGTAATATTGCTCTTTGCAAATGGCACACATCCAATCCAATTGAATGTAATAAAATGAAACAATCTGTGCCATCTTCAATGGGTTTAATCTATACCATGTTAATGAATCCTTAAACAGACGAGCATGATGTTTTCCTGAAATACATGTAGTTATACTGTGCTCAGTGTACTTGTCAGCTTGGAAATAATTTCTGCTTGAGAGACCACCTGCTATCATCACCCTATTTAGAAGCAGCTCATATTTATTTGGAAAAGAGAAATAATAGTTAAATAAAGAAGCAACTCCTCTTACCCAAGCAAGGACAGTAAAATGGCTTGGATCCTCTCTGCACACTCAGGGATATTTATTTTTTTTTCCCTCTGCACCAGCTGCTTCCAAAAATTTCTGGTACATTTGTACTAATGCAGCAATAGGCAAAAGCTGCTTGTTCTCATCTCCCAGTGTTCCCCCATTTCCTTTCTGATAAACTAAAATATTGGAGTTGAAAAGATGAAGTGAGTTATGTGACAGGTTTCAGGCATTATGCAATATGGGTTGCATTACACTGTATCATATAATTTTAAGTGAATAAATATGCCAGAAAAGCATATTTGTAATTGATGAAATACCCAAATACTAAGTACACAGTATATGTTATTCTTCTATTTAGACTCTGCAAATGGAACAAAGAAATATTATGCTTCTCCTCCCTAGCACTTATTTGCTGAAAAGATGGAGTAAATTTAATCAAATTTTCCTAAGAAAATCCTTAAAATAAAACACATTTTTCTGGCAAATACTGTTAGCAAAACCACTAGTTTTCACCCACAAAAGAATAAAATAATTAATCAATCAATAAGGTTGTGAGAAACTGTGTGAACACCAGGATAGGTTGTATAAAAGGAGACCTAAAGAATGTTTAGCCACATAAACCCAAAATCAACAAACCCTCCAATTATTTGTGCAACTGGAGGTGCACAACCTGTCCTGCTGACTCTGTGATGCTAACAGGATGAAATCTGGGCTCATTTTGAGTTGATGGGATTTTCTGGTTTAGTAACCAGAAAAAAAGTGCAAAATAGTGTAAAGTTCACCACCATGCAGAGGAATCAAGAAATACAATTTTCACTCTTTGGACCAATAGCTGATTAAAAAAGAGAGCTAGGAAGAAAGAGGGTAAAAGTTCCATGCCAGTTGTGTGCTAATCAGAACCACTTATTTGGAAAAGTGAATTTTTCCAAGGCACAATAAAAATTTGTCTATGTCATAGATAAGGACATTTGAAGCTCATACTCAGTAAGAATGTAAGGTGTGGACTGTATGTTTGTGGGGTTTCTTAGTTTCAGTGTGTGCTGGAATGTCTTCATGTGCAGAGAATGCACTAAACTGATGCTGGTTTGAACATGAACAGGTAAAAATGAGTTTTTACACAGCTGAGGAATCCATAACTGATACTGGCCCCCAAAACTGAGAAATTTATTGTTTTCCTTGAGATATAACATTAATTTTATACCAGCCAGCTGTTGGGACCAGGTTCATCTCGTTGTTCAGTATCTTTGGCAGGAAAGCCCCTCCTACCTGACAGCTGAGGTGACAGGATTTAATAGATGGTTAGAAAACTTTCCTTTCTGAAACTGAATTTTCTCCCTGTTTGTATCCTCATATTTGTGTACAATTTTAAAGGTGGAGGGAAATACCACCACAAGAAAGTTCCAGCTAAGAAGACACTGCAGTAACAATGTGGAAGAGCCTCTGTGCTGCTGTTCTCATGGAACAGTTTTACATGACACAGTTTTTATGCTCAGCATGAACACATTAACTATAATAGGTTTTTTGGGGGAAGAAAAAGAGTTTTTAGGGGGTTTTTTTCTCTCTTTAAGAATACAACTGCTCACCTCTGTAATGGGTTGCTGCCACAACAAGCTTTACATCAAGTTATCTTAAGAAACCACACGGAAATGTCAGTTCTGTTACTGCTAAGTGGCATTTCTGATCCAGCACATCCCAGGAGCTGGACCTCAGAGACATTGCTAATTTGTTTCCTGGTGTAATTCCAAGTGTTGGTTTTGAGCTGAGAAAAGCTGTATTGTGTTTTCTGTGGGGACTTTTACAGAATCCTTCTCTGTGTGTTCAAAGGTGGAAGCTGAGATATTGAACTGACAGTACCTATGTTTGTATGATTGGGAGTAAGGTTGTTCTCATCACAGAAACTCTTCCTTCCCCCACATAAACTCTTATTTTTCAGGGCCATGCAAACCCAAATCTCACCCCATGCTTCCTCTGAGATGATGAAAAGATTAAAGGCATCCATAGAGCCACCAAGATCACAACCCTGAAGACAAACCTGGGACCTTGAATTCCTTGCTAAGGGCATATAGGTCACAAAAGGCAGTGGGTTTCTTGTCAGGATTCAGTCTTTCAGAGGATTAAAAGAAATCTTGAATTAATAAACTAAGATCTGATCTTTGGAGACAAATAGAAACACAAAAAATAAAGGAAAAATGCTGATAAATCTTGCGAAGTTCTAACATAAAGTCACTCAGACGCTTTCTTAAAGCTACCACACACTAAGCAGTGGGACAGAAATCTTTGCTGTGGTTTTAGTAGATTCTGAAAATCTCTTCCAGACAGGATTAAAAAAACCAGATGTGCTTTTTTTGTTGCATTTTTATATTTCTGGTACTATTCTTGTCCAAACTAAACAGACACATTGCTTAAACACATAATAACTTGAAGATGCCTTCTCAACATCACCAACTGAAAATTTACTTTAAAAAAGTTTGTTCCTCCTAAATGCAAAACAATTTTCCTTTCCTTCCTAAGCAACAGTAATTACTCCTGCTTGCTTTTCCCTTCTGCATACCTGAGTTTTATTAATTACCAATAAATTCAGCAGAGTTGCATCTCATTTCGGGAATTCTTTGAGCATCAGAGATGATTTCTGGCCAGGAATGACAGAAAGCACACTGCACAAAACACTTCTGCATCAGTAATGGAATATTTTACAAATAATATTAATTCATATTATTTTAAACAGGAAAAAAATCCTAGGATTTTGATGAGAATTATCTAGGGGAAAGAATGGCAGTGATGGAAGTCAGGCTGTCAGCAGAGGTCACAGAAAGGGACCCTCAAATATTTCTAAATCTTAAACATGTTGCAACCCATCAAACTTGGTGTAAGATTCTAAAATGAAAGATAAAATTACATCAAATCTTGCTGTCCCTGTGCTAGAAACTAAAGTCAATTGACTTTCAATTCATGGATACAAATACTCATCCAAGACCCACACTTTCAAATGGTGGTAGATTTACAAGAATATTAATATTTCTCTGACTGTGTTAAACTTGTTCAGCTTACTGTAAAAGGGGGCAAAAGAATGATGATTTGAAGAAAAAGCAGACTAAGTTGGTGGGTGCTATGGGTTCTATTGAAAAGTGTTTTTAAATTATTTCAGACTCATAAAATCTTTCCATAGAGAGTGCTTTGGAACTGCAAATTAAATATAGAGCTTCTATGAACTGTATCAATTTTTCCTGGAAGCACAGATTTCCATGGGGGTTCATACCATCTTTTTTGTCTGTTACACCAGCTAATAATGCAGTGAATTTGCAGTAATAGGGTAAATGTTATTTTGATGACATTATCTGATTAAATTAAAGATGACATTAAAAGGACCATTTCAATGGGAATCAAAACCTCAAAAAGCAACTGTGGTTGAACACTCAGTTGCTCTCAGACTTAAAAAGACAACACAGTATTTCACTCATCTAAATGAAAAATGAATTCAGATGACATTTGACTTTTAGGAAGGCACATCTTCAAACTATGAAATAATGATGTTTTAGAATTTGTGTTTTTACATGGACACAATTTGAATCTATTCACACAAAAAAGGTTCATACAGCAACAAAGATACAAACATGCAGCAAATGAAGCTAAGACAGGACTGAGAACTGAAATTCCATCTGCTGGCACAGTGACCATAAACCACCAGAACCAAAGAACAAAATCAAAGATGGAAGAATCAGCCACCCTCCTCACCATGGAATTTACCAAAATTCATAAAAACATGAGAAATCAACTTACACATGACTGAAGGGTACAGAACAGAAGAAAAAGAACATTAAGGAAGTTAAACTTAGTGGAGGTTTTCTGGTGCACTAAAGAAGTTGTAAAATAAACTCCTCTTATGAGCTACACGTTCACATACATAAATCAAGTGAGTGTTTGAAAATCCCTGGAGTTAAGCCCTCAGAGATAGAATCTGTCTAAGGAAACATTCCTGAGCAACGTGAGCGTGTTCTGAATTACAGAGGAACAAGGCACAAGACTGAAGGGATGCAGGGCTTGGGCCCCATCCTGCTCACTGCCAGGATCTCCTGCAGCCAGGGGAGATGGGGCATCTCCTCTGCCCAGACAAATCCCTGGGATCTGTGAGCTCAGGGCACACCAGGATGGGGCTGCAGTGCCAGGGAGGTGTGGGAACTCAGAACATCACTCCTGATGTCCAGAGCTACCGAGAGAACCCTTGGGGGTCTCGGGGGTCTTGGAATGTTGCCAAAAGCACTTGGTGGATGGATTTTGATCCATCGAGGGATGTGCCACCGATGTATGAGAAGATGGAACCTGTGGGAATTACCCGGGTGTGAATGGTGAAGGGGAAATGTAGTTATAGGGTAAATTACAGATTTTGGGGTTTCTGTACAGGGGGGTTGTGGAGACAAGATGGAGGAAACAAGGCACGTCACAAGACTCTTCCTCCTTCTTCTTGTCATCCATCTTCTGGTGTGGTGTTGGCACTTGGGGATTGGTCTAGGGTAGGAATGTATCCGGTGACGAGGGTGACAGGTATTGGGGGTAAAAAGTAAATATGATATCCGTAGTTTTTGTTATAAAAGATGTGCCCGCCTTGGGGGAAGGTCAGAGTGCCTTTGGCTGCCGTGCTGGTCAGATCCCAGTCGGGCAGAGAAGGGACTTTACAGATAAGATATAATAAACAATTCTAAAGACCGAAAAATCCTGGAGTCCAGACTCATCTTTTGAGACACAGCCTGCCAGAACCATCCTAAGCGTGTGTGGGGACAGAGACAAACAGCCAAACTCCACAGGGAGGCATTTGAGGCTGCTCTTCTCTGGGACCCCAAGGGATCTTTGTGCTTTGTGAAGTGCACAGGCCATGGGTGAACACACTGCAGCACCTCAGTGAGCCTGTTTGCCCCAAGGACAAACCACTCAACTCCAGTCACAGATGAGCCCTGCAGCAGAGAACCAAAGCCTCTCTGGTTTGGAGACTTCCCCTCTTTCTACAGATACTCACAAACCTGAATTTTCACTTTCTCCATAATTCCCATTTTTAACTGTGGACAAGTGTCCATCAGGAAGTGGTATGGGGTCAGGACATCAGCAGGAACCTCACAATTTCTGCAGCATCTACCAAAAATACAATTTAATTCAAATTAAGCCCTAAACCAAAAGCTTCATGGAAGCACAAGCCAAGAGAACACAGACCTTTAAAACACTCCTCTGTAAAAAGCCTTTATAAATTCACAGGTTTGCAGGAGCATGCATGAGAGGTTTCAAGAGAGTTGGGGGAGAAACAATTCAAGAAGTGATAAACAATTATAAATAGCTGTCCTTGCCCCCACCCTCAGTGAAAAGGGGTCAATCAAAATACTGCCAAGGGTCACCAGCTGTAAAGAGACAAAATATTTGTAGCATTTTGAATACTACTTCAAGATAATTATATGCAAAAAATTACTTTTCAGTAGATAATACTGTATTGTATTCCATGTTTATTACATCTTACCCACCAAAAAAATGCACCACTATAAAAAACCCACATGCCCACACAAAAACCCCTCAACAACAACAAAACAAACCCGACCAAACACCACACACCCCCCTCAGAAAACACCCAAAACCACTTACAACAGAAACCCAAGCAAGGCAGAACAGGTATTCTTTGACACACTGGCACATAATTTATAAGTCACAAACTCTTAGGGCATGAATTGTTAAGGACATCACAAATCTTACACTACTACATAACAACAATTATTGTATATAAAGACATTCTGCCACAGACCTTGAAAACCAGGGGCTTTGACCATTTCTAGATATTTGCTGTCAGGGATGTGTCCCCTCTGCTCTAACCCAAGTCAAACATTTGATGCCATGCTCCCCAAAATACCAGAGAGTAAATTTAAAACCTGGCAGCAGTTCCATTCAGTAAATCTAGGGCCATTCTTTACAACAGACCTGTCTGGCACATGGATTAAGCAGATGATATTTGCACACATGTATTTTCTGGCACTCAATGAAGTGAATACCATAATTCTTTTATTCTTATCACTGTGATAAAGTTGTTGGCGAGGAGTTTCTGTTAGAACTATTGAGAATAACATTCCTCATAAACTTAGCTGGAATAGCAGCCGTAACCAGAGTTGCTTGATTCCAGTCCCTCTTCTTCAACAGTTACTGATGTATAACTGAGAATTTTAGAGTGGGATAATTTGGGGTGATATGAGAAACAAAACTCTCCAGTGAATTTCCCACGGTTTTTATTGAAACAGTGAAATAATTTTGACAGTACTAAAATTAAACACTTTAATGAGTAAAAAAATTATAGACATTTAAAACACAGGATTTTCTGTGCTTTAAGAAGGCAGGCATTAAAGTTAAATATGAATATTCTGTATATATTTTCATGTTTCTTTTAAGGCACAACTTTTATGTTAAAGTCCTAAGTTTACCATTCTTTCTTGGCCAATGAGTACACATCAAAAAAATCAATGAAGTAACAGAATTGTTACCGTGGTCTTTTGGACTTACTTCACCAAGGAATATGAATAATTAAATGCAGTAAGATAAAAAATGGCACATCACTTCTATCTACCAATTCCACATCCACAGGGCTCACTCACTCCCTCCAGCAGTCCAGCAGCCACAGCACAGGTCTCTGGGACCCATTTATGAGGGTGTTTAATTAATGACTGCATGTCCAGCTCAGAAGGGTTATGATGTCCAATTATATTTTCAACTGCCAGCAGTAGAGCATGTACAGAAACTTTGTTACACCTAACCATGCTCTGAAATAAACCACTCCTGAAAGATAAAAATCCATCCCCCAAATTACCACTGGCAAAGAGAGATGGAGTATTGTCATCAGCATAATCAAGTGAAAAATGCTGAAATATGGTTTAAAAAATACTGATATTCATTTTGGGGAGAATAAGTTCACCTTACTTTGTGATGAAGACAAAAACTGAACTAGATTGAATCAAAATATTTTGTTAGGTCATCATATGCCTGAGATATGTGTACATCTTGAAACACATCTCCATCAGCAGTCATAAACCAAATAAACAGGTTGAGGAAAAATTACATAACTTTGTAGGATTGGTACTTCAGTGGATTCTCCTTATGACTAGAAAACCCAACTGAGCATCATGTAAAATTTGCAAAAAAACCCAGATTTTCAAGCAAAATAAAGGAGGATTCTCTTGAATTTGACAGATTATTTCAGGAAAAATCCATCTGGGCCATCACTAAGCTATTTAAACTGTTTCTCTGCTTACAAATTTAATTATCAGACTTTCATCTGTTCCATTCTTAGCTGCAACTGCTGGTACTGCCTTCACCAGATCCAACAGACCTACCTCATCATCTTGGTGAATATCTGACTCTCAGAAAAAAAGCCCAGGAGCACCAGCTCCACTTTTTATAGAAAATGGATAGTCAGCTCCTGGGGGAGAAGCATTTTGTCCATGTTTCCAGTGATATTCCCAAAGGATCCTCCAGAGGTACTGCCAGTAGTGCAGGTCAAACACCTTCCATGTCCTCCAGATGGAGGAAAGCAAGGCTTGGAGAAGGGGATTAGAGCCACAGAAATGTGTTCAGCTGTGAAATTAAAAGTAGGACAGCATGGCATGGCACAGTATGTGTTGAGCTGAGTCAAAAGCAGTACTTAGGCTCAGCTGAAATCTGAACACACTTGCCAGCAGAACAAATGTGTGTTTTGTGCCTGTGAGTTGACTCCTCACAGCAGACGTGGTCACCTACCCATCCCCAAGCACTCACTACTCTCCTCCCCATGCCCTCAAGCCCATCTGCAGGGCCCCCAGTCCCTTTCCAACCACTGATTCTGCCTTTCCTTGGAGCCCTGCAGAAGCACCTCCCCATCCCTTAGCCCCTGCATGCTGTCCCCTGGGCTGTCCCAGGGGGGTGGGAGGCAGAGTGTGCTGT
The DNA here is from genome assembly GCF_022539315.1 of Serinus canaria. Lineage (NCBI taxonomy): Eukaryota > Metazoa > Chordata > Aves > Passeriformes > Fringillidae > Serinus > Serinus canaria. The sequence goes on along the minus strand of NC_066325.1, from coordinate 15,044,631 downwards.
GTCCTGGAGCCCACACCTGCCAGCTGCCAGCCAGCAGCCACTCAGCAGATGCAAAAGCTGAATTTTTCCTACTTTCCTGCAGCAAGAGCACTAAATTGAGTCTGTGTCTGCTGCAGTTTGGGAGGAATGCAGCTACCTGGGGACTTCAGGGCTGTTTGGTGGAACCAAGTCTGAGTTCAAAAGTTAGTGGGAGGCACTGGCTAAAAAAACTGGTAGGCAAACTAAACAATGACCATGGAAACACAAAACCAACTGTCACAAAAGCACAGATGTCAACAAAAGCAGCACCCCAGCAGCAGGTTCCAGGCTGAAGTACAGTCAGAAGTGCACACAAGCATTGCACCGTCCAGCTAAACAAGCAGCTGCAGCATAGCTAGGGACCAAAAACCACAGGTATGAGTTCACATGGCTGCACATTTAAACTCCTAATACATTGTCTATCCCAAAAAATGCAGAGGATACACAGTGACAACAACGAGGAAGACAATACTGACTTAGAGAATAATTGCTTTGTAAAAATGAAACAACCTAACAAACACTCTGATCTCGTGGGTTTTCAAGGGTCTACACATTTTCCCTGTCATGTTCTGAAAAGCAGCAAACTGTTTATTTCTTTGACTTCTTGCAGCCTGTCCTTGTAAGAAAAAAGTTATTTAATTGCTAGTGGTTTGTCAGTAGCATTATCGTATGCCCACTGCAAGGCAAATCAGCCTGAACTTTACCAGCAAGGCTCTGAAATGGCTGAGAGCAGTCTAAGATGTTATTTTGGAACACTTTATATACTTCCCTCTTCTAGTTTGAAATTACATTTTCAATTTAGAATACACAGGAAGTAAAAGCTGTTATAAATAGCTGGTAAGTAAAACATCACATTTTATAGTGCCAAAGCCTGTAGGATACAGGGCAGGCCAATTACTACACTGAGCAATGCAAGGCATTATCCTCTGGCTTTATTCTAATAACTGGGTATCTGATTACAGCCCGTGCTCTGGCCTCAGCACTGTCCACATTCTCCCACACCACTGATGGCACATCTCAGAAACCCATTAACAGCTAATTCACCCAGGAAACCTGAGATTTCTGGATTGAGGCATGAAAATTACCATTCCTCATGCAAACGTCCAGTTGAAGCAGCTGTGCCCAGTGTTTGCTTAATAGAACCTTCCAAAAGAAAAGGAAGCACCTTATCACTCTCACCTGAGCTTATACTGAGAATCCTCAATGCACTTGTCCCACAGCAGACATAGAAATTTGGCTATAGGATCGATATAAATGCTGGAGACTTCCTGTACCCATCTTTTCCCTTTAAACTTTGAAATATTAATGTTTCCATACTGCCTCAGGAAAAAACAAGAAGTAAAAACTTAAATGGTTTCAGAAAATATAACATTTATCAAACTCATTTGCTAGACATTAAAAGGGTTTTGAATTTCTTTGGGTTTTTGCACTTCTTTTCTAGACATTTTCAGAATTTAAGAGAAGGTTAATTTCTTGTCTTGTTTATTGGACAGGTTAATTCAAAAAAGTGATTGGATGTTATTGGAACATTGAACCACAGAAGAGTTCTCCTTGCAGATCCATGCTGCACCGTCCAACAGCAATCACATAACACTGGGCTGGGCTGTCAGGTTTCACAGACATGGCATGAGTTTCTACAAAAGAACTCTGACATTGGTCAAGGAAGTTAAGTACCACAGCAAAAAAAAAAATGCAGTTCCAGGACGAAAAAAATTTAGGTTTCTACAAAATTTTGACTGTAAAACAGAGGTTTGAAAATTTATGGTCTGTGGGTTTGTGAAGGTCATTGGAGGGAAGGAAGACTTGTAACAGTAGTAAGGAAATAATTAAATTCTTGCTGATATTTTGGAGCACTGCTTGGTATTGCTCAAAGTAACTTTTTACAAGTGACTTGAACAGCAACAGCCCTTAGCCAGAGTCTTGGGACAGCACCAACCAAAATGCCTTGATAATATTACCTTTTCCATAAGCTGCTCCTTTACTTTCCCACAAGAATGTTATGTGAATACAAATAAAAGACAACGTGGTCCTGGCTTGAATGGGAAGTGAACTGTGTCCTACAGTCATAATTAGGGAGGGCAGTGGCCCATGAAATCTTTTCACCAGGAGAAGATCCACACCATAAAAATCTCTGCAATCCTGTGGTATATGGGGCACAGTTTTATAATCAATATTCATTCATAACACTCCATAAATGAGCGTTGTGTAACCTGATGCTGAATTTGAGCTGCACTTTGTTTAAAAAATGTTTTTGAGGGTAATCAAGGACAAAGGGTGGAGGAGTTTAGAGCTTGTCTACTGATAAAAGCCAACATAACGTGGATACCCAGCAAGAAGCTTTTCTGTTTACTCGAGGAGTACTGAAACCTTCAACTGGCCTTTACACAGTGAAGTGTTAAAGAGGAGATCCAGCGCCTTTGAACTAAATTAGGTCAATATTATATGCAGGACAGAATTTTATGAGGGTAGGGGCAGAAAGCTGTCACTTTCTTTTAATTTCAATAAACCATACACAGCATCTTTTAAAAATTAACTAGCTCATAAAAGTTCATCAGTCCTGAATTGTAATTAATTTCTGTGTGCAGAAAGATCATTTGCCCATAGGTGTTGCTTACTCATTTAAATCAGGGGCACTGCAGCTACCTGACAATTCTATTAAAACAGTTCTTGATGAATCCTGGCTTGATTTAACAGCTTTAGACACTGAAGCATTAAAGCAAAGTGGTGATACCCATATACTAACAGAGGTAAAACTGCTACCTGCCATTCACTGGGCAGGGGTTGAGGTGGAACAGTACATGGGGAATTCCTGACCTCAGCTACAGCATAAAGATCTTCAAAGCCTGACAGCAGCAGCAAAAAAAAAAAAAAAAGAAAAAAAAAATTTCACACACAGTGCCCTCATAATGGCTGTCAAAAAAAATTTAAAAAAAAAAAAAAGAAAGGAGAAATACACCATACATACACCTCAAAACAGGGGGGACAATTCTTGTCTCTCCTTATCCAGGAGAACCATTTTTATCCATTATACACAGTACTGTTCAATACCCCAGCTCAGCTAGAAAAGCAATTCTTCTGCCATAATGACATAACCAATATTATTATATATCAAGCCTTTTAAGAAATCTGAAGAAGAAAAGATTCCATTATTTCCCACAAGAAGCAGCTGCTATCTGCATCCAACAAACTCCTGCACAAGGTTCCCACATGTAATGGCAAAGTGGTTTTTTAGCCACCATCACCCTCCTGTTTACTCATAAAAAAGCACAATGTGGCATATTGCTGAACTGAATGCCACTTACAGCTTCAACACACATTTTTGGCAGGGCTGCTGGAAGGCTTCTTCTCCCCCTCCTTGCACACCCACGTGCTCAGTGAGCACAGGAGCTGCCCAAGCCCCAGCAGAGCAGTGCCCAGGTAAGTTTATACTCCTGCCAAGAGTTCCTTAGCCCTCAGCAAAACACATTTTCACTATCACAGGAACAAGTTCTCCTAAACCCTGTGGAAAGTCAACATCTAAAATGCCAAGCCTTCAGATCCAGGGCTCAGATACCCACGTGTGTAACTGGAGCCTCCAAACTTAAAAGTTCAAAGCTTTTGTATCTTTCCAAACCGGATCCAAGCAGGGCTCATTACACCTAAATAACAGTGTCTGCAGAAATTTCAGGAATAAATAGTGAGTTTGACCTTGACTTGATCTCTCAGTTTCCACTGCAGAGGAAGCTCTGAGCTTCGTGTTGGCAGCAATAGGCTTCTCTCATCTATGCTCTGGCCTTAACAGGGGCTTTTGTAAGCACACCCAGGAGAAAAAGAAAGTCATGTCTATAAGGAAATAAATACATTTAAATCAGAATTCTATGAATTACACATTGATACAATAATGAAACTCTTGTCATATTAAGATGGACTCTCTAAAAAAATATATGCATTAAAAACACTGAGCCACTTGCTCCCTCCCCACATTCATTTGTCCAAAAAATAAAAAAAGCCAGGTAGCCAAGACAAACATTTCAAGTTCAAGAAATGTCACCCCTTGTCTTGCTGCAGTCTGCCCTTTGTTTGCAGTATGATGTGCTTCCACTGGGGTATAAACACGTGGAAGGGTGTGGTAGAACAAGTTAATTTTTATGGAGATCCATGAGGAGGCAGAATTAAGCTAGCATAGACAAGCATGAGGTCTGACCTTTCCCAACTTCAGAGTTCTGGGGGGGTTCAAACTAGAAATTATTTATATAATATTTGCTTAATTTCCAGCTAATATTCTGAATTTAACGCACACTTCAACATTAGTTCATGCTTCCTTTTGTTCCATTCTTAGACACAGGCAGTTTTGCTTCCCTACCATCACTTTTATCTTTCCATCAGGCCTGGTCCAAACACGTTTCCCAAAATCAAGGCCTTTCTCTTTGGCTCATTACAGGTAATGACAAGTTGCTATCCTGAAGCATTCTCAAAAGTTTCCTCTCCGGAGCAAAGGGATGATTTCAAAGTATCCACACAAGTAATACTGTGTAATAAATGTTGACTTTTCACATCAGGCTAGTTACAGGTTTAATGGAGACCTGCACTTATCCCAAGTGGTGTCAGACTCACTGGTGAAATTATTGCAATGTTGGGTTGTGAAAAATACAGAAAAAACACTGACAACACAGAAAAAACTCTCTTCCCACCCAGTACAATATATAGGTGTTGGTGAGCTCAAAAGGCATCAGAGACAGCTTTACTAATGGAGCAAAAATAGGGTCTTTGAGCTTAAGAAGCAAAAATACCCATAAAATAGCACTAACCTTCCAGCCTTAAAAAATAACAAGTTTTTTGTCTGCACTTTAACTTCTCTTCCCAGTTGACCTCCTGCTACATAATGAGGCAGAAAATGCCCTGCAATATTGGGAGTGTGTAAGAAATAGTTGGCTTCATACCCAAACCAGAAAACTCAGTTAAACAAAGGTAAGCTAAAAATTCATATTGTCAAGCTTGCTCTGAATCTTCCTGCAGTTGTAAGATAAAAAGCACACTAATTATTAGGGAAGAAAAAAATGCAGACAGAAGATTCTCCCCCATCCCAAGAACACATGGTGGAGGATGCAAAAACAATCTATGGCAGGAATAACAAATGCTTTCTTTTCCAAGTGCTCTCCCATGATTTATGGAAGGTGTTCCTCACTGTGGGAAGATAATGCCATTTGAAATGGTCCATTTCATAAATCTATCCCCTTCACCCCTAGCTGCGTACAGGACTACTAGGAGCTCCTGAATCCAATAATGTTTCCATCCTCTATTGACACAAAAAAAAGGACTTTGTTTGGAGTGAGGTAATGATGCAGTTAGAGAGGAGCAGCGGCTAAAGCTCGCTCTCGGGGCTCTCACTGGCACAGCCCTCCAGCTGCAAGGCAGAGGGAACAGCACAAGCTGAGAGGAGAAACAATCAACACATCCCACATCCCCAATGTCTTTTTAGCACTAGTGGCATTAATTATAATGTTTGACTAATCCTCTGCACTACCACACAATTAAATGTTGTGCCTGAGTTTTCTCTTCATCCCCACAACAGATTTGTCACTGGGAACCCAACTATTTCCTACTCATCTGTTCAGCAGCCCAGCAGACCTGCTTGTTTCTCTGCAAGACTGCTTCCAGAAGATGCTCCCATGCCAAATGTGGTGGTTGCTGTAGAAAAGGACTCATCATAAACATCACTGAAATTCATTTTACTGATTTTTTTTTATGTTGCAAACAATAGCAGAGGGTAAAGAGGAAAATACTTAACATCCTCAGTATTATGGAGCAGTTTTGAGCTGGGACTGAAAACCATTAGTAGCAATGCTTGGAGAATGGGAGCACAGGGAAATCAAGAGGTAAAATATGAGATGAAAGTGTTTCTGGGAGCATTTGACATGTAATGCAGCCAACAGAAACATTTAAAAGAATTTTATATTATTTGTACTATTTAGGAAAGGGAAGATGGAAGCCCCACAGGTTTCTCATTTCATGTTGGAAGAGTGAGTTTCCCTGCTCGTTTTGCCTTTTCTGACACTCTGAACAGTAACAAAGTAAATGTCATTAAAGAAAATGAGGCATAGATCAGTCAGTTTTAGATACCAGCTTAGTTTTTGCTGCTGTTTTGAAGCTCAACACTGCACTGGCAGCACGGTCACAGATTTCATGAGCAAATTTTGGCAGACTTCTCATCCTGCTGAAGTGAAATTGTGTTTTGACCAAATTTCCCTCTGAGTGCTTGAGCAATGCCATTTTTCTACACTTTGCTACACACAGTTTCAGAGGCAGATGAATGGCCTTTGTAGAACATGAAATTTCCATGGCTTTGGCAAGAACTTTACAAACTATATACATGTTTTGAACTGTCACTTTGAGATCTTAATTTGCATATTTTGACTTGTGCATGAAAAGCAATTTCAAGGTCAGCTTCTGTGGAGAAATACAGGGTAACTCCATTAAAAGTCTACTGGCACTTTGCATATTTATTTTTCTTCCCTGTAGTATGCATGGGATCTCATAAATCAGGATAAACAAACATCAGAGGTCACTCATAGGTGTGCTCAGTGCATTTCCACACCTAGCAGGAAGGTGTTCTGCAAATACCAGGTTGCCTCCAGAGAAACAGCAAAGAAACATTGCTCCCTATGATATATATTTATTTCTAGGGTACAAGGTTGTGATGAAGTCTGTTGGGAAAGATGGGAAAAAATTAAAATTTACAGTCGTGGCAAATTTGTGGAAGGCAGAATCTCTCACAAGGCATGGAGCCCTAACTGTGCCTGCAGCACAGATTATGCAAAGAAAACAAAAAATGAACCACCAAACATAAGAAATCATAAAACACACAAAAAACCCCCCACATGCTTTCAGTTTTCATCTCTCTCTAAAGAGGTAAGATTTTATCAGAGATTGTGAAAGTTTTATTACAAACACTTACTAGATATATTCTGAATTTCTCTGGGAATGCAATCAGGTTGTATTGCCTTATCAACACAACCCTCCATCTCCAGGACTGCTGCCTTGGCTGCTGGATCTCCATCCTTTCAGAGCTGCACCACCCTTGGCAGCAATGGAAAAACCCCAAATGCATTAGAGTCATGAGCTTTTATGCCATACCTGAGGCTCCAGATTACAGGACTGGAACTCTAAAACACAGTAAAGCTGTAAAAGCAGCACTGCTAAAACAGAGGAGACAGGAACACCACAACTAATTAATGTGGACAGTAGAGATGACTGCTTTCCACTGAGAGAGGAGACAAACTGAAAAAGATCACATAACTCTAGGCAAAATTGTTGCTACATTGCCATGCCATTTTAGCATTTGGGTTTTTTGAAGTTGGTGACCATGTGTACAATATGGGATAAGAATATTGTACTTAGGGGACTTCTGAAAATTGCTCAATTTTGAAGTTTATTTTTGCAAGTAAATCTGGAGAGTATAGAGCCACTATTAAATGTAATTGTACAAACTGTCCTGAAACTTAAAATCTACATCAAAGATCTTTCATATAATGCTCTGACTGTACAGAAATATCAAAATATGGTCTTTGACTTTGTGCAGCATATAAATCCCCCAGTCAATTGTGTGCACAGAGGTTTGTAAACTTGACTGCACTAAAAAAGCCCCAGACCCAAAATCTTTTTATTGTCATGTTAAAACCTGCTTTTCCAGGAGCAATCATGGTGGATTTTCTTGGTTTTTTTTTTTTTTGTTTTTTTTTTTGGTTTTTTTTTTTTTTTTGTTTCTGGGTGAACCTACCAACCAGCATTTGAGATTTCACAAAAGGACTCTGCTGAACATGAGAGCTCAACATTTTAAAAACCTTTCTGGAAGAAGTTGCTGTGCACCCTTCATGCCTTCTCCAGTTGTGGAAGGCAGGAAGGAGCAATAACTTTGGAGATCTATTTGCCCTCATTTCACAACAGAGAATCTCCCATCATGAAATACAGGCTGCCTTCTTGCTGAGGGGTTGAAGGTTTGAATGGGTCACTGCTGCCAGTCTCCCCATGTTCCATAAACCCAGCAGACTTTGATACACAAACTGCCTTTATCACCCTGACAAACCCTGTCTTTTAAGGAGTGATTTGATGTTCATAATGATCAGATTTCTTCCCAGAATGAATTAGGACGAGTATCTTCCAACAGGATCATGGCCCCAAGGAATGATGGTGGGGAAAAGAGGGACATTCCACAGGACAGAAGTTTATCACTACAAATATCTGTCCATCACCCAAATGACTGTGCTCCAGAAAACCCTCTGTCTCCTTTTTGACCGAGTCAAGAGGAAGAGAGGCCAGCCCACGACTTGGCACAGAACAAGGCACGGGAGAACGAGCAAGCTGAGGATCAATACAAACAAAATAGAGGTGACATTAATTGCCTGGAGCATTAATAGACCATGTGAGAGAGTAGAAACCAGCCTAATTTTGAAAGCCAAGGGTGTTTGGCTGCCTTTTGTGCTTGGGTTTTGCTAGAATGGACATAAATGTCACTTTTGTCTGCTGGGCTCCGGCAGAGAGGCAGCAGCAGAAGGTCTCCCTGGGTGTTCCAGGGGGGTGGATGCAGCCTTGGGCACCCCAGGATGCACAAGATGAGTTAGTTCTACCACATTGTTGTTCCATCATTTTTTAATGCTTGGCAGCATGCTCAAGTGCCTCTTGACGGGTTCATTGTATTTATTCTAAGCTAAAAATAAAACCAAAACAACCAACCAATCACCAAACCCACCCAAGCCTAAAAATATAAAACATCAGTTTTCCAAGCTTGTTTTTCCAGGGCTACTTGATCTGTTACTCAGGATGAACCCCACTTAGACCATGGCTTCAATGTTTTTCTCTCAAGATCAGTGATTGCTGGACACTTTGCGATTCCGGAGGAATAATAAATAAACAGATAAATAAAATTCCATAGGAATTGTGCTGGCAAGCCCAAACGTGGAGCCTCAGCCTCTGTGAGTGGCCTTTGAGAGCCCCCTGTAGCTGTTGACTGGTAAGGATTGAGGTCGTTTTGTCAGTCTTACCACAAACTTTTACCTTCTGAATGCTCTCGCCAATGAAATCAGCTGGCAGAGCTTCAGTGAAGTTTGGGCAGCAAAGTGCAGGCTCTGTGCAGCCCTGCTGCTCAGGGCCCCACTCACCTCCTCTCCACCACGGCAGAATATTTATTTTAACGTTTGACAGTATCTATCAGATTTTAGAGAGCTTGTTTAATGACCTTTTCCAAAATCTTCCATTCATTTCTTCAGTTTCTCACTTTCTCTCCCTTTTTCTTTTTCAAATAAATTACTGTTATAAAAACAAATCCAGCAGAAGGGAAAATATTCAGTGCCTAGAAACTGAAAAATTGAGTATTTGCTTTTTATGGGGCACTGGAGTCTTCTAAAATACAGAACTGCTAGAAAACTTAAATGTTGAGGACAAAAAAGTTCACTCAGTAGCTATGCAAATCCACTACAGTTTTGAATCTCTTTGAAAAATAATTTAAATACTTGTGTTTCAATTTATGGCCTTAAAATGCCTGAAAAACACATTCCTACTTTTTAAATGGATTTTTTTAAGCGAGTCTTAAATACACTTTGATTATTTCCATTCTTGACATTATGCCTACTCAGGTATTTTGTACAGCAATTTGAAAGCAGAAAGGCAATTCCTAGCAATACCAACAGGTATATATTGATTTAACAAACACCTCCTCTTAAAGATGCACTTTCTTCTTCCCATGGAAGAGAAAATGTGAATTTAAACAGAATAAAGCCAAAAGCTAAAACACATTGTCTATAATGATTTCTTTGATGGAGAAAGCTCAGGTTCAAGTTCATTATCTTGGTATTTTCAGAGGAGTTTGCCTGCAGCTTTTAGGAACAACATTTAACTGAATTTTATATGTGAACATTAAAGAAACAGTAATGCACAGGTATAAAATAAGTGATCAAACTGAAAGTAAAGCGTACAGCTTTCTCCCTGTTAGCCTACACTGTTATTATCTTTTCAGAAGATGTCAAAACCTTTTCTCAGGAATTCTCATTTTTCATACATTTTGGAAGTAGGTACAATTACTTTAACAGCTCTCTATAGCACTAAGACATCTGTAGCAAAAACGGTTATTTACTTCAAAGCCAGAAGATTTTGCAGGCAGAAAGGAATGACAGGCAGAAACAGAGGGCCAGAGACACTGCTGCTGAACTTCTGTGCTTAATGAAACACAAATAGAAAGAATATTTTATGTAAATGTGTATTTACAAAGGACAAAATGCATTTGTAGGCATGTATACCATATAACCAGAGGCCATGGCAATTAGCATCTCTTTGCAATTCCTGACTGGAGCTTTAGTGTAAAAACACAAACTGGAACGTGCATGACGTTATTTCAGCCAAGTCTGGAGGAATAGACAATCTTATCTCACCAGAAAATCTTCATAGAAGCACATCCCCTAAAGCAGAAAGGCTCTATGCTCGTCATTTCTTTCAATATTTCTTTTCAAGCATTTGAATAATGGGCTTTACAGAACATCTTTTTGATACTCACTGATCTTTATAACTAATAAAACCCTCTTACCGGGCTTTGGTACTTGCATCTAGAATCCACAAAGTGTCTTTTACAAATATTACATTTCAAATAATAACCCTAGATAATTATACAGGGTAAATAACCTCGCCTTTCAAGCCTATATATCACTTTGTTAAATAGTAATCACAGCTTTAAGATTTAGATCCCCCACTCTAATGTCGTGTCTAAAAGCACGACATTAGAGTGGGGGATCTCTCTGGTAAAGGATCCCAAATTATCCAGCAACATCCCTTTCATGAAAAGCACTGATTAAACCTTCCTGGAATGGGCTTCTATGAGTTTGCATGTTGGTTCTCCCCTCAGCCAAGCCATGGGGCCAGCCCAGCCCAGCCCAGCCCCAGCAGGGTGGGACCCCCCAGACCCCAAATCTGCTGCCAGGAGCCTGCCAGGGCACAGCTGAGTCTGGGCAAGGCAGCAGGAGCTGCACAAACTCAGATCTCAGAGCTCCTCTTTCTTAATTAGGACTTGAAACAATAGGTGGGGAAAATTCAGGGCCAACAGCTATTATGTATTAGCTTTCATTTCTGTGCATTGATTGAGCTTATGTTGTTTTATGTGTGCGATGAAAGGGCAAATCAAAACCCATTTCTCTTTTTTGTCAATTCTCTTTCTCTTTTTCAACTATTTATCTTCATGTTGTATTGCAGCAACAGATGGCACATTAAAAATGAATTCACTTTTTGGGAACTGTATACTGAGCAGCTTATTCTTACCATCTAAAATGACAATGTAATTAAATTTCTTTTGGGAAGGTACCTATAAAATACAGTAACATAATGCCCACTTAAGGAACAAGACATTTTACAATAGCAGCACCTGGGGAAGAGCACAAGTCTGCTGGGGAAGAACACAAGTTTTCCTGGCAGAGGAATTCTTGGCATGGATATTTTTATATGAATTGCTGACCCAATTTAAAAAGTGTGATTTTATGTGTGTATATATATATATATATATGTATGTATATGTGTGTATATATATATATATGTGTGTATATGTATTTGTATAAACATATAGATATATCTTATCTATATCTTATTTCCCTCTCTGATTTTCATAGAGGAGTAAGTTACAAGTGTTTTCTACATTAATTTCTCCTGGCATATCAGCAAACAATTCACTGGATAATGTTATTCTTTTTAAAAATAGCTCCCAATAATAATAAATAACGAATAAATAACATCATTGCTAGCAAGAACTGTACAGGTCAGTTTACATGCAGTGCCATCAATGTACACTTAGCAAGGTGCTTAGGAAAAATAACCTCCTAATCACGTGAAAAATTACATTTGCAGGCTCATAACATTTCAAACCCTACTCAGGGGATCACATTTGAGGAGCAACAAGCCAGGACAACACACGGGTGAGAAACTTTCCCTGCCAGCATTAGAATGTTTGCCACAAATAGAAAACAATAGGTGAAGTTCCTTCAAAGCACAGTGCCTAATTTGGTGACAATTAATCAGCTCAGATAGGGGAATCACAGGCATATCAGCTTTATAGACCCAGCATAAACAGCAGCATGAAATAGATTCCTTTCCTATGATCAACTGCACCTAACAATTACAGTGATAGTCATTAGCAGGCTGTAGAAAAAAGGAAAGGGAAGCAAGTGTGTAGGAGGAGGGACAGGTCACACTGAAGCTGCCTTTTTATTAATCATCATTATAGGAAGGGAAAGAAGAAATATTAAGTTTCCATTCCTATGAAATGTATTAGTCATTATTTTTTAAACTTGATTATCTGTTTTCCGATCCTGAAATCTCTTTCGGGTGCTTGAGTGAAAAAAACAAACACCAAATATATTATAAAAAAACCCCAAACAAAAACTGTTCAACAGAGCAGATGCCCACAAATCACAGAGAAACCAGCAATACATGATGTGATAGTATCTGATATGTAATTTCTACCCCAGGACAAAGTTTCAGTTATACCACCTTTATTTTCTTTGGTTTTCTACTGCAGCCTCACTTTGCTACATTAGCCTCTCTTTAGGAAAAAAAGAATCAATCTGGGAGAATTTATCTTTTATTAGAAAAAAAAAAGAAAAAAATATCAAACCTCACTGCATCTTCACTTTTTCTTTAGGTCAAGAATATCAAAACTTGACAGTACTTTTGGTATTTTCACCTACCTTAAAATATTCCACTCGATAGGACAGAGCTAATAATCTCTGGGAAAAGGGAATGGATGGCTTTCCCACCACTAAAGGGGTTAAAAAAATACAGAAAACCCTACAGATATACAGGATCCTTAGCCTTTAAAATATTGCAATATGCGTCTGGGGGATTTTTTTGAAGTGCTGTTGTTGGAAATTTCCTGTGCCTACATGAAAGATGGTATTTAAACTGCTGCAACTTGGCCGAGTCAAAAGCAATTTGCAGGAGGACACTGAAAGGCAAATATATACATACAAGGGACAGGTCTGCTAACATGTTAAATAAACCACACTAGCACACAGAACCTGACAGCTCCTTTCTCAAAATAAATACATTTGAAAGTGAATGCATTGTCCTGTTGAGCCAGGCTGCGTTTGGCATCTCTGCTTTCCCTCCTCCCACCCCCCAAGAGCGTGCCAAGGATGTTTCCATCCCCTTGTTTGTCTGTCTCCCCTAATCAGGAGGCTGCTGTTGTACTGAGCAAGTCGGGGTATTTAGTGGAAATCACGATGGATTTAGTTTGGAATTAAGTAGATCCCCATGACAGGAAATATTAAGAGATGATGGATGTCTGACAAATATTTAAATTAAAAAACAAAACAAAAAAAAAATCAACTCACATTTCAGAAGGCAGTCTGCAAAGCTAGATTTATGGAACTGAACTTTAAACTTAAAGGAACATATTTTTCAAGGCTTTATGTATTAGCAACATTGCATTTCATTTAGAGATTAAATAAACACCAGTTTGAGGCAGTCCACCAGGGCTGAAATGCTTCATGGAGGCAGGCTCACAGTTTTGAGGTTATGAAATATGTCTCCTATTTTGACACTATTGTAATAGCATAGTTGTTCACTTTCCTTGTTTCCATGGGGTTTATGGTCCATAAAGTTTAATAACAATCTTAACAGCTGAACAGTGAGCACACATCTCTGGGAGGCTTGGGTAAGAAACAGGATCTGAATTTTATCCATGTAATTTTTAGTGGCAGCATATGTCCTTTCCTCACCACTGTCCACAAACAGCCACATCATTAAAGAAGGCACCAAACAGCAGTGACTCACCTCAGAAAAGAGGCCACACACCCTCATATCCTCCAGGAGCTGAGGAAACAGCCCCCAAAACACCAGCTCAGATTAGGAAATTGCTGAATTTCAGAAAAATTAAAGAAAAGGCTTGATCAATAGGTCCCACAGGAAAAGCATCCAGGAGCACCCACAAAGAGCAGTGGCCTTCTTCCATCTGAGCTGGATCCAAAAACCCCCAATGTCCTTGGGTGCACGCAGACCTTCTGCTCTAAGAGGTGCAGAGCTCCCTCTTCACTCATCTCTCTCCACTCCCACGAGATGAGGCAGCAAGGCTTCAGCTCCTCACAAAACTGGCCCCTAGGCTGTGCCTTGACTAATTGCTTTCCATAAAAAGGGACTGAGAAGGGCCTTTTTTGGTGCAAGGAGAGGAAGTGGCTCTCCCCAAAACAACACTCACGCCTTTTTTTTTCCAGAAAACACATAGGCCCACCCCTGGTTTTATCCTCTGAGGTAGCCCAAAACAGAGGGAAAAGGGCTAAACAAGCCACAGGAGACTTTGCACCCGAGGGCAGGTTCCCAAAACCGCTGCAACACACCACAAACCTCCATCTCACTCCAGCCTCTGACTAGCTCATCTTTGGGAACTCCTCTCTTTCCAGCTACCACCAAAAAAAAACCAACCAAAAAACCAACCAGCTAGAAAAGCTGGCAAACCTGAAAGCCCCAAAACTAACGTGGGATTCACTGCATCTCCCCAGGCATCAGGCTCAGGAGATGATCCAGGAGTGCTGGCTTTGCCTGGCTTTCACCTTGGCTCATTTGGGTTCTGACCTGAGTGTATGGATCTGCCTCAGGGACTGGCTTCTTTCCAGGGCAGGGAAAGCAGGGCCACTGATTTGTGATCCGGATCAGAAAGTAAAATTTGCATCATCATCATCATCATCATCATCATCATCATCATCATCATCATCATCATCATCATCATCATCATCATCATCATCATAACAATAATGGTCAAAATTTATCCTGAGATCTCTTTTATACAGCCTGATGGAAAGTTTTAGGTGATACAAGCCACACTGGTAGAAAGAAAAAACACTTTCTTCTCTACAGCTTGGCTTTGACTGACTAGAGTCCCAAATGTTGAACAACTGTGTTGATTCAAGCCAAAGATAATTCTGTCTACTGATAATTCCACCTGTTCCACTATTTTCATGATTTTTAAGAGTTCTTTTGGAAAAGAGAAGTGAAAGGGAACACTCAACTTTCAAACCTGGATTTACATAACAATTTGTAAGGAGGAGTTCTATACTAGTACAGAATATTAAATGAATTCCCCCTTTTTAAATACTTGAATACATTTCAACTTGATTGTGTCTCTTTAACATTTCAGCAGATCTTTTTTTCAATGAATTTGACACATCAAGTAATATCAGAGGAAATCTACCTAAAATATTTACAATTACTTGCAAGACATTTTCATATGAACCAGTAAATTGAAACTTCCTCTCAAAGGAGAGACATAAAAAAGTCATTTTTATGGTGGTTATTGTAATTTTAATAGGCAATTTCATAGGTAAACAGAAGTGCTTGATCTCCATTCACTACTGTATAACAGGCTGTGCTGCATATCTAATGGAATCACATGGATTTGTGTACAAAATGAACAAGAATTATAAATGGCTTCTTCTGTGATTTAAACTCTACATGTTTATGTACCTCAGCTACAGTGCCTGAGAAGAAAACACAACACACATTTGTGTCACACAAATGGGCAGCCCACTCCTCTGGGGAATAAAGCTTTAAGAAGAAAAGGCTCCAGGTTGGCACTGAAGCAGCTGCTCAGCAGAAGGAGCTGTGCACACATTTTTGGAGTAGCCTCCATCCCAGCTGGTTCACTGAAATGTGTGCAAGCTCAAAAGATCTGAAATTTGTGTGGGCAAATGACACTTTCATGGCTGGAGTAGATTAATGGAGTAATAGATTTAAAGGCTAGAAGGGATCATTATGATCATCTACTATGACCTTCTGCTTAACAGAATTTAGCCAAGGGATTCCTGCATCCAGCCCATGGCTCATAACTTCTGCTTGAGCTACAACCAATATCTTTTAGAAAGACATTCAATCTTGATTTAAAGACTTCAGGTGATGGAGAAGTTACTACATTCCCTGGTAAGTTGTTTTAGTGCTTAATTGCACTGTTTCTTTTTTCTTTTTTTTTAATTTTAAAACTACAATTTGTGCAGTTTCAGCCCAGCCACTTTATCTCCTCCTGCTAGATTAAAAGTCCTTTTCTAAGAGAAGTTTTC
Source organism: Serinus canaria (assembly GCF_022539315.1). Taxonomy (NCBI): domain Eukaryota; kingdom Metazoa; phylum Chordata; class Aves; order Passeriformes; family Fringillidae; genus Serinus; species Serinus canaria. Next base: position 15,028,558 of record NC_066325.1, on the reverse strand, counting down.
TCCAAGCAAAGAACATCATCATCTTTTCCTCACAAAGACAGTGCTGCTTTATTGTTCTGCTATGGGATAAAAGTTCTCATCACTCTCATAGGTCATTTCTGAAATCTCCAAACTCTTTACATGTGAACACCAACACTAGCACTTCTCAAATAAAGTTTAATTTATAGGGGTAATAACAGTAATAATAATACTGCAAGGATAAACTTGGAGAAGAAAACAAGCATGTAAGCCATTTGGCCTTTCTCCTTCTTACACATGCTCATGCAAATATCCTTTAGAGAAAAGGAAGAAATAAAAAAATTATCTAAATATGCTGAGTTTAGCCAGGCTGGAAGACGTAAGGATAGTCAAACAGTTTAGCAGAGCACAGATCTTGGGTTTTTTTGCCAAGTTATGTTTGAAGCAAGAATTCATGAGGCATGGGTACCCCCACAGTCCTCTCCATCATTTCACCTGGCCTGGGTCCCAGGCATGTTCAAGGAGGTTTTTAGGTGCTGTACCTGACCCAGGCATGCACAGGGGGCTCTGGAACAGGCTGCCAGCTCCAGAGCATCTGAAACTTTCTAACACTATGAAAATCCTCAGCTGCTTGTCAGGACAGCTTTATGGAAAGTGAGATGAGGTTCTGGCCCCAGCGTTTAACTACACTTGGCCGTAACTCAATTTCTCACAAATTGCAGTTTTGGCATGTTCTGGCTCTCTTGCACAACTGTGATACATGCAGTGGGAATAATAAATTATCACTCTATTACATGACAACAGAAACCTCAGTGTGTTTGGTTCCATGTGCAGGAGTAAAAACGTGGGCTGTGATTTCGTTGCACTTTCATTAGCTTGGAATCTCATTTATTTACATTGTTTAGCAATGGTGAGACTGAGAATTCATGGGAAACGTGATTGCCCTTATAAAGAATTTTCTGAATGAAGGTTTTTTTTTGGCTTTGAAAAGCCTGGATATCTGTAGATAGAATCCCTCTCCTACACTTCAGGCATATATTGCAGTGACACTGACAACGTGGGGTTTGGAGGAATGTCCACAAGTTCTACTTCTGCTTTGGATGTGACGACACACCTCTGAAAAACACAGCAAATGTGTAATACAAACACCAACATCTTTTTATAATTCCTTAAAATCTACTGTTGGATTCCACTAGTGCTGTTGGGAAGAACATGAAAACAAGAGGCATGCAATTCAAAACAACCTCTTACTTAGAGGGGGAAAAAAAAGAAGCTCTTTTCATTCTAAGAAGACAGTGGGTGGGAAAAGAGATTTCTGCTAGGGAAACAAGCAGTCACTTTCACTGAAAAGGAAATACTGAGTTGCTTTGTCCTGAGGTCTCAGTGGAGCAAAGCCTGATGGTTTAACCATGGCATATGGGTTGCAGCCCAAGAGAGCTAAAGAGAAAATTTGGAAGCTCGTGTCAAATTTTCTGCTCTCTGTATAGCTTTGGCCTAGGCCTCAGCAGCAGTCTCCAGGGACAGAATGATGTACTGCAATATAACAAGCTGCCTGACATTTTGAAATGCCTTAACCCCCAGCTCTCCATCCACCTTTCAGCCCTTGCAGCAGCCTCCCTTCCCACACGGAGCTGCACAATGTACAGCGCGAGGCTGCGCCGCAAAGAAAAAAGTTGTCATGTCTTTGTCCTTGAGGGTTTTAATCAGCAATGACTCCTGGCTTTGTTAATAACATTTTCAGTAATAGAAGAGGAAAGGCCAGTTATTGCACAGAAGGGGGTATGTGCATGTCTAATGTCCCTCACTCAGGCGCAGGCCACGTCTCAGCAAAGTCTTGGGATGATTTTCGAGGTTTTCCAAACCAGAATGCAGGATGGTGGGGCATGAAAAAGAGAAAGCAGCATTTTCCTGTAAATGCAGAAATTGCAGCCTCCTAGTACAGCAGAAAGCCTCCTGAATCCCTCACAATGGAAGCTTCAGAAGCACAAATGTGAATGTGGAAGCCAAACCGGTGCATGCAAGCAAGAAGAAATTTATTTTATGCTTCCAAGAACTTTCAGATTTATAACTGGCAGCTGGAGGACAAACCCTTAAAAACAGCGCAATAATTATATATGCAAACCAAAATCTTCCTCCCCCCTTGACATGGAAAATGTTGCAGAACCAAAAGCATTATTAACTTTAAAAACTACATTCTGTTACAGGCTTGGACTCCAATGGCCCAGCTCACAGGCTTCCTTTTTTCTAAAAAGTCAAAACATGGAGGGGTTGGATGGAGCTCCTCTCATACATTATCTCCCTAATGACTTTGACCTATTAATAAGTGGAATCTATCAAGTATACTCTCTCCTACAGTATTTTGTCAATCGTTATACGCCTCAATGGGGCCACCATTAAAAATCTGCCAATTAATTCAGTATTTAGGACACTGTTACTATGAAATATGCTATGTATCCTGCTATTTCTCATTATAAATATAGAAATGCTGTAAATTACAAGGTGAGATTAGTATTTTCTGCAATAAGAAGTGACGCCTTTTAATGATAATCGTTATATATTTTGCCTTTTCTCTCCTTCAGCAGGGTTCTCTTATAGCTGGACCATTCCAAGGAACAACAATCTGAATGCCACAGTGGATACTGGAAAGATATCCTTTTAACATCCTAATTCTTGTTTCCTGCCATTCTGTATTAAATCCTTTGTGCAGCAGGGTCGGAATATGCACACTAATTAATTTTTATTCTTCCAAGAAAGTTAACCAAATGTTTTTTCCCAAACTTTAAACAATGTCCTATTAAAAATAATATTTTTTTTTAAATTAGGCATCTTACACTGCATGTTTCCATACTACATCTGAATAAAATGCTTTTGCTGACCCAAAACAAAGCTCTTGCCCAAAAATGATTAATTGTGCCTTTCTGGTCAATCAAACACTAAATAAAATGAAGGATGAGAATCTAATGTGGATGAAAGTCTCTAATGGCATTTATTAATTTATTTAATTTTGATTTTTAAAAAAAAAAATGTTTGAGTAAATTTTTTTTTTAATGCCCCATGGATAAAAAAAAAAAAAACACAACTAAAACAGAAAAGGTATTAGCATCAAGTTAGCATGATTGCAATGAATAATGTGAAAAGTGCCTCTAATAGAGTTGTAGCTGTGGTTTCATTTATTCTAGATGAAAAATGACACTTATCAAACATTTGATCTGATGGACTATATATTTATGGAGAAACAAAAGAGAAGAGATTAACTGGCAAGAAAATCCATTTTGATTAGACTATTTAATGTTCTGTGTATGTGTTACAAATAACCCTCCTCCCAGGAGGATTCCTTTGAACCAGATTTCTTCAGTTATTATTTTTATTTAGCACTGAGACCATATGACCTGGGAACAGAACCTTTTAAAACACTTGACAAAAATCAAAAGTATAAGAACTTTTATCTATACTCTTTCCTCTGTAAGGAAAATCTTATTGCTATATGGGATAAACTTCTATTGTTTTTCAACATATTTTTTAATATTATCATTTTAAGATCTCCACTTGTACATTACTCAATGATATTTCATTTGGAATTGCAACCATTTATCTAGTTGAAGCATCTGTGTGTTTAACATATGGACTGGAAACTTTCCACTACAGCGACTGTGTTCTGCCAAAAAAGCCAGCAAAAGAAAATGTTCTGATGTAAATATCAGCAGACATCCAAGTTCTTCACAGCTTTTGAATCTTTAACCATCTAAGCAAAGGAGAGTTCATTACTACTGCGGTTTTGTTGAAAACAAAACTAAAATGAGACAAAATAAAATAAAATAAAATAAAAAATAGAAAACCAGCTAAAAAAAGGCCCTGTATATTGCAAATCCCCATTTTGGCAACCCAAAGAGGGAATATAAGCTTAAAGGCCTGAATTTAACAAACCTAATTATCAAGGCTTAATTAGTACCAAGGGTAAAGCTTCATGGAACACCTGCAGACTTAATTTATGTCCTGACAGAGAGGAACAAGTGTTAATGGGCTGTATTTATGTTAATACCTGAACCTTAGAGAGCCAGTGGGATAAAACAGACTATGCACTAGTTTTTTGTTTCAAGCTACAGAACAAACATAAAAGATTTTAATCTTAATATTAGTTTGCACATAAGTCCTTGGGGAAAGTATAGATCTATTTAAACTTTAAAATTGGAGATGCTGAACACTAAAGGGAAAGTAAAAAAAAAAAAAAAAAAAAGTAAGTTAATTTAAAAAGTGGTGTCAGTGCAGAAAATATCAAACCAAAAAGGGTCTGTGGCCATTTTCCAAGCATCCTGTGAGCAGATACTGGATTTTAAAAATCTCTTACACCACACCACTTATGCTTTCTACAACATGAACATAGATTTTATCATGTTTTCAATGCATAATACAATTCTTTTCTGCATTCAGAGGGAAGCCAAAAGGCTGCCCACCACAAGTGCAGTGCTGAGGGTATTGTCCCTGCCTGCTGGTACTTGGTGGACACCATCTGAGCTGGCTCTGGGCACATTTTCAGAGCAGAGCCCTGTGGGGAATGGGGCCTCTGACAGCCTCCAGAGCTCTCAGAGCCCAGGCTATCAATGGGCCATATGGTGCCACCAGTCCCAGCTCTCCCTGAGTGCCAGGAGAGTACAGAACATCCTAAATCCATGCTGTTCCTCTCTCTGTGTGCACTGAACTACCTTGGAGGTGGGGGGTTCAGGTAAGAATAAATAACCTGAGCTTTTCCCACTGAAGGAGCAATTCTATCCTAGCAACACTGGCTCATCTTCACTTCTGGCACTGCAAGTATCCCGGCTGAGCTCAGGAAGATGATGCTCAGGTGGCATTTTCTGCCCTGCAGTGCTCCTTTTCATCCCTGGCCACTCAGACCAGTTTGGAAAGATCCCTCCTGAGCGTGTGGCCATCCCCCAGGGAACACAGCCTGGCTTCACACCCCGTGCCAGCAGGGCTGCCCAGCAGAAGGTCAGTGAAAACTTCCCCTTTTTTCTCTTATAACTCAAAGTTTGCCTCTGCCCAAAGGCCTAAAACAGTTTTCCTGTCATTTCCTGTAAGGACACCAGGCCTGAGTCTCTACAGCTGCCTAAGGGAGAGGTGAGAGTATTTACAGGATGACCCACAGGAATTCAAGCTAATTTAAAGACATACCTCTTGCTTGAGCAGGAAGAGGGAGACTGGTTAGTGTCTCCTTCTACCCATGTTCTTCAGTGAAATGGCAAAAAATTCTTTAAAGTTCTCTTATCTTTTTCCTTCTTATTTTGTAATCCTCCTTAAAATATTGACACTATTGCTTCTTCCCTTATTGCTTTTTTTCCTGGCATTGACCACCCCCTGCCCCAGGCTCACTTGCCACATTTCAGGGGTGCACAAACCATCAGCACTTTCCATGGCTCGCCTGAAAACGTCCCTGAGGATGTTTGCAGAGCTGTGGGAGCAGGGGCCATTGCAGGGCCACGTTCCAGCTCTGTCAGCTGGGAAGTGCAGCAGACCCAGTGAAGCTGGGAGGGATTTGTGTTAGCTTGTAGGAGGCCCCATCACCCTGCATCTATCAGAGGCTCCTTCTGTGTGAGGATAAGCTTCCAAGGATGCAACTGAGAGCAAAACCCACCCAGAACAGGCTGGCTCTGTAAGTGTGGAGGGGACTTCTGCTCGCCTTCAGTCCTTAGACTTGGAAAGGCTTCTAAGGACAAAGTGGAGGAAGGCTTCTCCATCTCACCTGCAGCTTTCCAGTGGCCCAACACATCACACCAAACCTCAAGAGGAGCAAAGTCAGCCTCCCCTGCCCCAGAAATGCCTGAGAGCCTTTGCACCATCTTGGAGGAGCCACGGCCACTGGAGTGTTCTCCCAGCTTGGATCTCCAGGACATGAGCTCCTTGTACCTCCCAAGCTTGGATCTCCAGGACATGAGCTCCTTGTACCTCCCAAGCTTGGATCTCCAGGACATGAGCTCCTTGTACCTCCCAAGCTTGGATCTCCAGGACATGAGCTCCTTGTACCTCCCAAGCTTGGATCTCCAGGACATGAGCTCCTTGTACCTCCCAAGCCAACCACCTGGTGTCCTCAACACCCCTAAACTCTCCTACCTTGGAGTGATACTGGAAACATTTTCCCCACTTCAGAGTTTGGAAACACTTTCTGAAACATGACACAAGTACCTCACCAGCACCAGGAGGGAAACTCTCTGTTTTGCTCTCTCTTTGTTACTTGCTCTCCCTGTGTGAAAAGGAAGAACACCAACACCTGCTTCTCAGGGCATTAGTTCTTTCCATGGAGGGGTGCAGTGAAAACAAAAATATTAATGGTAGCAGCAAACTGCTCTCTCTCTCCAAAGATTCAAGCTTTACAAAGGGTCACCGACCAGACCAACCCACAACTGAATTTTGTTCAAAAATTATGCATTAAAAATAATAATAGTATTTCTACAGCCTCCTTTCACTACTTTTATCAATAGTAGTAATTACATCTCTTTTAAGCCCATTTTAAGCCCATTTTTACCTTGAAATGTGGTTTTCCAAACTGGACATTGCACATTAGCAAGGATCTAATATTTATGGTTACTGTGGAAAGAATTCAAGTGAGGCATATTGATTTTTTTTTTTTTTTTTTGGTGAGCAGCAAAGAAACCAATGCAGAGCACACACGAGTTCTCACATATGTACATGTGAGATGTGTGAGATATGTGTGTGCGTATTGAATCAAGATGACCCCCATAGCAGGGAGAAATTGTCCATCTTATCAGACAGAGAATTGACTTCATCTTATCAGAAGGCTAATTAATTACTTTATTGTACTATATTATTCTATACTATATTACATTACATCTAAAGTGAATCTGCCAAGCACTCAACCCTGCCCAAAACTGCCCAGAATCTCGAGACTGTCACCCAAGAGTCCTGACACACACACACAGGCCAAGGAAAGAAAACACCCTCACTCTGGGTCAGCAATCTCCGTACTGCATTCTACTTTAGCACAAACACAGGCACAGCAGGTGAGATAAGAATATTCTTGGGAAGAACTGTGCCTTGCTTTTCTCTGTGAAGAGAAATGTGGGGCTACAGGTGAGCAGACGTGTTCTGGGAAAGCAGCTGGGGCCCAGCGTTCCGGGAAGAGCGCGGCCGAAGGCGCGGCGTAGGATTGTGCAGCTCGAGTGTGCTTTCGTTTTGGTCACGTAACCACGTCTCAGAACAAGGTGCTTTCTCTGTACTCTGTAAAACTAGCCCCAGATAGATGACAAACGGAAATAACCCATTAATCAGATTGTCAATGAACGTTCTGAGAATTAAAATACAAATCCTGGACAAATTTAGTCATCGATTTCGCAAAGCATCTTTGGCATGGGAAGTTGGAGATCTTTTTGAGGTCTAAAAGGTTGATTTCTTGAGTTTCTTAAAAGCAGAAACAACACTTGTCATACACAGTTTCAATCAGGCTTCTTGTTCTGTTTTCTAATTTCATTTCATCCCACTTTAACATGGCGTTCTCCACCTCCCTCAGATCTTCCCACAGAATCAGTCAGGCAGAAGAAACACTTGAGTAGTTTGTGCAAGCATGATGGCTGAGCTGGTCACAGTGCTTGTCCTGGACACATTAACCAATTTTGCAGCAAAAAAATAAGGACAATTTTCAGATTGTGGTGTTTGACATTAATCCAAACTATGTTACAGAAAGCTGTCCTCAAAACCATGTATTATCTGCTACCAGGTATGGTGAAGCCAAATAAGAATAGGAAAAAAGAAACCAAAACAGCTCCTAAGATTTTATTTTCCACTTGGGAAATTTTCACATCAGTGAAATGAATAGCCGTTTTGCTTCAGTAGGTGCATTTCTTTTGGGGTCATCTTTTGCTCAGCAGGAGTGGACAAGGATGAAATGGGATTTATGGGGCTTTTAATTTTTATTCTTTAATGTTTCTATTTTCTTGTTCAAATATATTTTTATTTAATGCTTTGAAATATGGCTTCCCAGTTCAACCTCATTTTAGTTTCACAAAGTGAATGCAATTTATGTGTTGCAGTGAAAGAAAATACAAAAAGAAAGCATGAAAGTAGTGAAATTTTTCATATTTCAGACAAGAGCAAAATTTTTATCCAACCTGAAATATTTTCCATGCTTGCTTAAAAATCCATAAAATGAGCAATTGCTCATCAACTTAAGAGTTATATATGCGAAATCTCCTGCACACGAGTCAGAGCCAACGCATGACTGAAGATTTCTAACCATTTGTTAAATTTCCCACTCTGCAAGTGCCAAAGGATTGAAGGGTAAAAATGAACGGGGGAAGACCAGGTTCCAAGTCACTAAACTGTAGAGATGCCAAATCTCTTCTGTAGGGAGATTGTGCAGTTGCACTGCAGGGAGGAGAAACCTCCGTTGCCTTTACACCAACACAGGATGTTCGACGCTTAACAGAAACAAAACAGCAAAGAAAAGTGCAGATAAAGAGGAGAATGAGCAGCTCTACAAACAGACCACAAACTTTTATCCTGGTACTGTTGAGCTACATGAAACTGTGCATCAGCTGCTGATGTTACTCTGTCAAATAGTCTGTTGGCTTGGTATGCCCTTTAACAAACACGGGTGGAAGTTATTTTATGAATTAGAGACTTTAGCTACCGAGATAAACACACAGACAGTGCCTTCCTGTGCACACAGAACAGCTTAGTTAGACTGAAACTCTGACTAAACACATTCTGTCAGCACACAATAGTAGCTGAGTTTTTTATGTCTTCAAATGAAAACTCTTATCAAACATCATCTATACTATGGGGCAAATCAGATCCTTGTTGTTCCATTTATTTAACATTTGATAAAAATCAGTGATTTGATCAAACAGCAGGTTCCAGGAATCTTTTGGTTTGTTTGAAGTTTTTGTTAACGGAGAGTTTAAACCTCCATTATTTAATGTCTCTGCAATTATATAAATTTAATTTCAATTTGACTAGAATTTAATATAAAAGAGGCAAGTACACTGTATTGCAGTGAGCCATGTCCTACAGGTACCATCCAGTAGTGATAGGCAAGGTCACAAAGTTAATCTTACACTTCCAAAACACTACCCAGCTCTTAAATAACTCTCACATCACCCCCTGCACCATTTGCTGTTCACAGATGAGGAAAGCAGGGACAGAAATGGACCAGAACTGCTGTGTAGGGGTGCAGTAACCTGGAAAGATCAAAAGGTTGCAAGTTCCTGATTTCTCCACCTGGCCACTGCTTTTTTCTGCTGTTTGTCCTTGGTCCAATTGCTTATCATGAGGGACTCACTGATAAACTGCTCCTGTGCTCCTAAATTTTAGCAATTGTGTTCAAAACTGTCATTTCAGAGTGGAGGTGAATTTCCACTAGAGATAAAATTATAAATCTCTAGACTTCATAACATCTTTACCCTCGTGACTTTCACACTTCCCCATGGAGAAGATGCACAGGGGCTGAAGCAGGGTAAGGGTGTTAGACTGAAGATTTCAAACAGTGAAAAGCACCTTTCCTCTTCCCCTGGAGTCTGCAACACCTGGATTTTGGCTTGGAATTCTTTTTCTGAAATGCTGACTCAAATATTGAATGCACTTCATTTATCCCAAACCTTGTCAAAGGATTTTTTGTTAAAAAATGAGAAGTACTATTTTATAATGAGTAAACCTTTAATATATCTCTGTTGCACCACTAAAATACTCTGCAAATAAATAAAATTTCTTCTTTTTTTTTTTTTCTTGGCACTTTCCCCATCCCTGATCTGTACTTGTTCCTGGAATACACCACAAGTCTTTCACTGGTGCTAACTTCACCGACATGCAATTTATACAGCTGTAACAAACAACAGAAGAAAATTTTAGTGTCTTTATTTACTAAATTGCCAAAAATGTAATTTTTTCAGTGTTAATAGGTAAACCTGGGACAAATTTAAAATAAATTTGTAAATTATGAGTATTTTGGAAACAAAATAAAATTAAAAAAAAAAAAAGAAGAGAAAACTGAAAGAGCAAAAGATAGCAAGAAGACTGACTGTCTTTTTAAATTGCTACTGTGTCCACATGTCAGGGCAGCTTTGCCAGCTTCCCACAGTAAGCAAGCAAAAGCCAAAAAGCAGGAGCAAACATCCCCTCCCAGCTCCAGGCTCCATCCATGAACTTCCTGCCTTCTGTGGGTTTATGTCAATACATCCATAATAATTCTGATTTATATAAGCTAAGACCTTAAGGTTTAATAATATTTTCAAATTCAGGATTTTGACAATAATTATGTCACTAGAAATATCCCTTTATTTTCTAGATTTTTTTTTAAGCTTTTTGCCTCCCAAAGTATACACATACTGTCCTAAATTATGCTGCCTTAATCTAGAAAATGCTTACTAGTTTACCCAAACATCAGTGGTTTTATACAGCAAAAAATAATGGTCAGTAGTAAAATAAGGGATCAAAGTTTGATGAAAATCTGACACGTGGATGCTCTCCCTGTGCACACTGAGATTGCAGCTGATTGCAGCAACAGATGCAAAGGACCTGCTTGGCACCCTCTCTGATGTTACCAAGATTGCAATTATCATATTTCCTTTCTGCTCCTTGTAAGAATTAACACCCCATGCATCCCAGCTGCTCCCAAACACTAAACCACAGAAAACAAAAATTTATATCAAGGAAGAGGACAGAAGGAAATTTTTTAAACTCCTATATGACTGGGCATTAGGGGAGGAAATTACCACTCCCAACAAATTAACAGCCTGCTAAACACCACACTGCTAAACATCAGCACATTCCAGATTGTTATCCTTTTTTCTTCCTCATTTAACATAATCTAAAAACCAAGGAAGAATATATTTGGTTTCACTGCTTCAGCAGCAAAATGGACCAGGAGCATTACTGGTCTCACCAGCTTTTAGTTCCCCTTGCACACAAAATTTATATTTCTCAGTGTCAGTGTCCTTAGAAGAAGAGTGAGCACAGCATCAGGATCATTAGTCATCTTTCATGCTCTGGAGGTCCTTCTCGACCAATTTAGTAAAGAACAATGCTGTGCAAAAGAGACAGGGTGGCTGCTAATGACAGGCAACAGTTCAATATTTTATGCCACCTTAAAAAAGTTTCAGTAACTGAAGGTGTTCTCACATTAATTCTTTGCATCAATTATTGACAGAGAATTTAATTTAAAGGCAACTAGTCAGTAACCTAGGGGTACTGTTTTAAATAATTTATAATTGCTGCATGGGTGTAATCATATTGCTATTGATTAAGATCCAGTCACTTCTACCAGTCCAGCATGTCTCATGCTAATTAATTTTAGTGATATCACCTTTTTAACTCTGTATTCCCTGGTAACAGGAACTCATTATTAAAAAATAATTTAATCAGGAGCAATCTTTTAAAGTTTATTTGATTAGTACTTGCTGGGCCATTGAAAAAGAGTATTTAAATGCAAGTAAAATTAGAAACTGAAGAAGGATAGACAGACTGGTATTTTTAAGAGAAAGGCAAAAATGCTTAAAAAACCCCTAAGATTTTAATTAGATGTGGGAAAGAAGATTAAGAGAGAGTTATCATCATTGCCCCTTGATCACAAAGTTGTTACATGCATTAACTCCCATTTAAATCAATAGAAATTTTAGAGATCAGTTCCTTTCCAGTGAATTACAACTCTCAGTTTGGCCAAACCCTTTAAACAGCCCAATAAAATACACTCTAACATTCCAAGCCAAGAGTGGGAATTCCTTCTCAGTGGATCCCCCTCCTCCTCTCACACCACTCCCCAGCAGAGACTGATTCTTCCCTCCTCCATCCACTATGGAAGATTCCAGTGTCTGCTGCTGACATCTGGACTTTTTCAGGATGCCTCAAAGTTTTGTGAGTGCTACCTCAAAGGCACACAGAACTACCTCCATCAACCTTAAATCCCTTTTAAAATTTCCATCCCAGCAAAAGGAATATTTAGGCTGTTGGGGCTTGTGGAAACCTGCTGCCTACCCTGATTTATCTGCCATGGTGTCCTTATTTCTTTGGGCTCTCCTGTCCACTCAGTGCATTGGTGGTGTCCTGTCCTACTCCTGGACTGTGAACCTCCAAGCAGGAGCTGCCTTTTTACCCCAGGTGTGCATTGCTGTGGTGCTCAACAAAGCAAAAATGACTCAGCCCTTTGATGCTGCAGGAACACAAAGCACCTCAAAGTGTGTCAGGGCACATTTAGCTCTCCAAAGCCTGCTCCAGACACCCCATTCAGGATTTCAGTCAAATTTGTTTGGCCCAGACAGCCCCTTTTGATGTCACTCATTACTGATGATAAATGCTTCCTGCACACAGAAGGCTTCATCTTCCAACAGCAATGTGCAAACACAGAGCCTTCAAGGGTGGAGTTGGAGCACTTTCTTGTGAAGCCTGGTGAACCAATTCCAGGTTTTCCCATGAAGGATTTAACTCTCCCGACAGACAGTTTGTGACTGCATGGGAAGCACACAGTGAGAAGTCAATGCCAAGGGAAATAAAACCTTTCTGAAATCAGGTCTCTTGCAGTAACATAGAAAAATCATAAGGAAAGGCTTCAAAAAATCACACCTGCTCTGTTCTATCAGTGGCCAGCCTGTCATTTCTTCTAAGGGAAGCACTTTGCAAGGTCCCACGGAAAGCAATCCTGGTGTGAGCAGTTCATAAACATAACAATCCATTCCTGGGTGAAAAACAACTACACTGTTAGATGGAAAAATGAAAACTATCTCTCACAAACAACTTTTCCTCCACGTACTCCCTGGGGGTTTGAGTGACCAATCAATACAGAGTAAGAACCTTTTATTAACCAGTAAAGTAATTGGCAAGAAAGCTGCTAACCAATTGGAGTCACACACCAGGTCTGTAAAACTGTATAAAGACGAGGTATGTCAGTAAAGAATGGGCTTTTTTCACCTTGAAGAAAATGAAGTCTCATGTGATTTATTCCAATGTAGGTCTTTTCTCCAGCTCAAGGCAGTGGAAAGGATGCTACTGATTCCAATCAGAGCAGAACCTGACAAAGCTTTCCTTAATAAGCACAGATGTTTGGAAGGAAAGTTAACACAAGGATTGAAGTCCATCATGGAAAGGAAGAAACTGGAACACAAGGAAGAGGTTGCAAGAGAAGCACTAAACTCCTGATTTCTGTAACCTTTCCATGGAGATCAGGGTGCTGGCTGACAATTCCTCACATATATCCAGTATCAGCAAGGACACAGGGCAGGGACTGCAAAGACAATGAGTATAATCACATCTCCTGGAGTCAAAACATTTAGCCTATAAGTAAAATGACAAACCTTGTAATTTGAACTTGACACATGCTAGAAACAAACATCCACCATCTAATGCCACAAAGGACATGCAATCTTTGTCCCTGAAGACACCATTATGTAAATTAAATTGAATCTAGTCCACTTTGAGGTTTGCAATCAAATGGGTATTTTTAATATCAATAAAAATTGAGCTTTCCCCAGAGAATCCAAATCAAGCTGCTTTTGCAGAACAAAAGGAAAATGCTGAAACATATATGCTTTTAAAATAACTCAATGAATGTAAAATTGTTAGCAAAACCAATACATTCAAATCTACTATGACAAATAAACTGTGAGGAAGAATAAACTGATCTGACATTTGTGTTCTCTTAGAATAAAGAAATAAGAGAGTGTGGGGATACCTGGACACTGGGGGTCATAGCTGCAGGAGGCTCTGAACACCCTTCACTCTCACTGCAACCACCCTGACTTCACACCTTTGGGGAAAAAACACCCCAAAAATGCCAATAAGGATTGCCCATGATTTATTCTGTTCACATTTTAAGGAACAGGGATACAAGAGAGTGAAAGCTTCTCTTGTCTGCTAGAAATTATTTTCATATATAAAGTCGTTTACATAAATCTACTATTACACACGAATCCTAAATGAATGTAATATGCCATTAAAAATAAAGGAAGTATCAAAACAATAATTAGGCAAGTATTCTCTGTTTTCTAATAAGGATCAACCCCATTGCTAATCTACCTTGAATAATGGCTTTGTTAACAAAATTGCAACTGCAAAAGGTTGTGTTTGACAGTCACACCTGGTAGTATGAGACTACATTTCAAACAGTTTTGGAAAAAAAAAAAATACACTATTAAATTTACTGAATACCTTGGCTAGGGTTAAGTATTTTATGCAGGCATCAGCATCTTTAAGGAGTTCACCTTTTAAAAGGAGCAGGTTTTTTGTTGTAAATGGCACTGACACTACAACAAGAAAGTTCATTTCACAAAGATGATTCATTAAGAAATAAAATATTCATGGCTGACAGCTTGAAGGATCGCCATACAGTTTTATTCTAATGCACCTGTCCTCTTTGTCAAGTCCAATATGGGATGTCATGTCGCCAAAGTTTTATTTAGAAATTGTTTGTCAGAGTGAGCTTTCTAATGTGAATGAAAAATTCATTCCCTCATTAAGAAGATTTTCCATGAAATGTCTAGGATTTTCAATGAACACCAGGACATGAACCAATTACTGTTAAACACTTAAAGAGACAGTGTCCTAGCTCACTCAGCAAAACCCTTAATGCACAAGTCTGTGGGAAGAACTCAATATCTATCAGCAAAACACAAACGAAATATCAGTTTTATTTTGGTTTATGGGCTCCTTCCCGACTTCCACCTTCTTCCTTTTCCTTTTTTTTCTTTTATTTTAGGGACAAATGGAAAACCATGAAGTTTGGGAGTTCTTAGTCAAATGCACATACTAGATGCTGAAAACTTGTATATGACTTGAAGCACAAAAGCATGGCATGTATTTACAGAGATTCATATTAATTAGCTGACAAGATACGTGCATGTAAAGCTGCCAACACCACTCATCTGTGTTTCTTTTTTTGCTGAAGTCATTTTCATCCCCTGCTTGCCTTTTCCTCAAAGTTTACCTGCCCCAGCTAAGACAGCCAAGCCCTGAGCCTGGTGGATCATAGACCAACACACTGCAAAGGAAAAGGTTCTGCCAAATCTCTCCCTAAGGGGTCACTTTCCTTTGTATCTCACAGGAAAATTAGTAACTTGAACAAGTAGATCTTTTCCTTTCCAATAGGAAAGTTAGTAGCAATTGAAAATCTTGTAAGTTTCTGATATTTAGATGAATCCTGTTACTGGTAAGCAAGTGTCTCCAAGTAGGATCTATCACACTGCTCCAGCCACCCAAGTCCCCCACTGCTAATGAATTCTAAAAAAAAGATGGGAGGTTATGTCTATTTGGGCTCAGTTTTAACCTGTATGTGTAGCTAACTTTCCCTTTCTTGCACCTCTGGGATTTTTTTCTATGTAATCTCCCATTTAAAAAGCTCAGGCCAGTAACTTTGTGCATTGCTGCACAGAATACCTTTCAGTAGGAAAATGGTCAGGAGCTATCTACACCCTTTTGAATTTGTAAGTTTGGTTCTAAACTGCAGTAGGAGATATTCTACCAGGTGCAGAAGCATTTTCTTAGCAAATCAATATTAATTTATCTAATTGTTATGGTCTCAAGAGTCATAAGAGCGAAGCTGAAAGTGTTTATTCTGAGAAAAAGTTATTCAAATATTTATAAGACTAGACAATTTAGAAAAGAAAATACATATGGCAGAAGATTGTGCCATATTTTTTTAGCCATCCTTTCACTTATTAAAGACAAGAAGTCTAAATGGGCAGATAATGGGATCCTTAATTTCCTCATGCAATTTTCAGCTGAAATTCAAAGTTCAGTCTGGTTTTTGTGTCCTGAAGGAGTGGTGCAGCTGGGGCTGTAGAAGTAAGTCCTTATGGGAGTGGGAAGCTGTTATTTTTCCTTGACTAAATTTCTCAAGATGTTATGGAAATCTTCCTATCAATACTCTATATTTATACATGTATACAGATAGTATATTTATATGTGATATATATATGTACATCAATTTTTTTTCCATAATACAATTCCATAAATAAAAAGCCAGTTTCTTTAAGAGTTCTACCTAAGCCTAAGCACACTGAAGGCAGCTGTTCTGACCTTTCTGCCACGTGATAGCACTGATACAAACCAATCACCATCACGTGCCCCAGCTCATACAGTCCATTCTCTACTTCACATAGGTGAATTATTAAAAGCAAAAGCCAGAGGAAACTGTTAATCATTTTGTCAACTGCAAAGGTCACCCAGTTGTGCATCACAATGACATAATCAGAACTGCAAGGCGTTATTATTACAAACATGGAGAAAAGGAGCTGATACTCAGTTCCAAAACTCGTCTTGAAAATCCCTCACTCATAATTTTATTTACAAGGCATACCTAGAAACTGCAACTATTTTAGTCCTTGCAGTCTGATGGTATTTTTCTCCTGAAGTAAGAATAGAACATGCCTTTCAGCTACCATTCTTTTTTAAACACTGATTGTACTATAAGGTACAATAAATTATTGCAATAACCTTTCCCCCCGCTAGACCTAAGTTCAAATATAAGGGATGTCAGACAGAAAACGAGTTTGTTATTTTAAGCTTAATCACATCAGACACCTAAATTCTCACAGGCAGTCCAGCTGAGGTGCTCTGCATTTGGCAGGCTGGTTTCCCTTCTTTGCTCCCCCAAATTCCCCCCACCCATCACAGCTAAGGAAATCCATCCCTGACTCAGGAGCACATGTCAGATGTGTAACCCCACCCGTGAGTGGCCCACCAGAACCAAGGGGGTTTTGCAGGCATGTAAATGCATGTGTCTGCTGAAATCTTGGCAGAACATTCAGTGCTGCTGATCAGGAGAGGGTTATAGGAACCAGAACACAACAAAACCTTCTGCTGAACGAAGCAGCTTGCCTGCTAATGCAACGTTTTGAAAATGTACTGGTTTTTTAAAGGGCAAATTAGGAGTTCTGGGGCTCTCAGAACTAGCAAACACAGAAAATCAATTAAACTAACATGTGAAGCTTAAAGATATCACATTGTAAACTCATATTTTATGCCTCCACTTTAAGTGCACTTAGATGATCTCCTGGAGGAATTCAAAAAGTGTTATCTTATTTTGTGCCCAAAACCAGAAAAGGAGCTCCACTGGGCTTGCCAGGCTGTTAAAATTAAAATAGCTGTTTGAGCACAGCATAATACATGAGACGTTTAAGGCATTTTCCCCTAGAATTTTGGTTTATCTTCTTTAGTTAATTTTCTGAGATAAAATCCAGTTATAAATAACCTAGAGGCATTCTCAGGCTGCTGCTTGTGGGATGGCAAATCTTTAATAGCCAGAAATTCTGCCTCTTAGAGATCTCTTGAGGGAATAATAGTACTTTGAAAATTATCCAAAGGAAAATAAGCAAAAAGCATTATAAAAATTATAAAAACCTGTAATTATGCAGGAAGTTATACTATATTTATAAGCTAATAATGAACTGTCACCCAAAGGCCTTTTCCCCCCTTTTTAAATACAAACATAAAAATATTCATTGACTGTATTCAATTCAAACTGCTGATTTTCACCAGAATTGATTATATAAGTACATACTAAAAAAATTCTGCAGGATAAGCCCCTACAGACATGTGCCAGCCCAATAAAAAGAAATAAAACCTAGCAATTAAAACAGATGTGGCTGAAGGATTGAAGCAGAACTGCCCAGAACTTTTAATTTTCAGTACTCTAGAATCAAGGAAAGAGTTATACCCTGACAGCATGTAAAACAACTGAAATATGAAATTAATACTTTCTCTAAACCAAAGACTACAATAACAATATCCTGGCTGTCATCCACTGACTCTGTCTATAATTACCACAGTGCCTATGACTAGAAAAGTAGGAGGCAATTCAAAACAAAAATTGAGTCTGTCAGACTAGACACTGTAGGATTTATTCTTGTCAAAGATCTGCAGGCCACAAATCATAATTGAAGTTCAAGCAGTTTTAAAAAAAGACAGAATTTGTGGAATATAAGAGCAGTCTTTCTTTTTCTTGGTGGTTTTTTTTTTTTTTTAAAGGTCTAAAACTGCTATAGAAATCTGCAAGTCAATCACCTTGTCAACATTAGCAAGGAAAACAGTAGAAAGCCATTCTGACAGGCAAGGTAGAAAGGAACACATATTTGTAACATGATAGAAAGTAAATGGTAGAGATTAGAAAAGGAAAAAAAAAATCTGCCTAACTATTCTCCTTGACTTTTCTGAGGTTACAGAGGGTGATGGTAGCAGTGCAAATGGCATAATTTATTTGGATTTTTAGAGTGCTGGCAATGAAATTTAATGTATGAAAGGTAAGAGCTAAAAGGACCGACAAATGACCTAAATTTGAGTATCAAGAGAGAAAAGAAAAAGAAATGAGGAGGGTTTGAAAGGGGGAATTACCCACACCAGCAAAACCCAAATCTTATATTTTGCAGGTAATGTTATTTTGTCTTGCTACTTTTAACTCAATACAAATTATTAGACAAGTGAAAAATAAAGAACTTTAAATTAGAAAAAAGCAAAGAAAACATTTTCTCATGAGGAGAAAAGTAGAAGTCTAGAAAGACTGGCTAAGGAGCTTTGTTGTCACTGTACAAAAGGACAAACCCCAACATTTACTGCGTATGTACCTCACACTCTGAAAATGGTTCAAACCCTGATGATTCTGGTCCTGGTGTCTTCACCCATCCTGCTCAATTTAAAATGACAAAAAGGAGTTGTTTGGGTTTTTTCAAATGCAATTGCATTTTCTTCTGCTTAAAATAAAAAGTAATGGAACAATACTTTATCTTTGATGGACATTTTTAGAGATACCTTAAAAACTCCACCGAAGACATCGGATTTTACAGAGTTCCCAGTGCCACAGAATGCTGAGATTTCAGAATACTGAGGTACATTTACTTTTCATTGATATTAAGCTCTCATTTATTAACTTAATTCTACACTGTGGAACTCAAAGAGTTGGAAAAGCTTTTGTTTAAACTTCTTTCTCCCCAGGATTTTCAAAATTTCTGTGTAAGCTGTCTGTGGGTCCTTTTTTTGTGCACAGAGCAGCATGGTGAGCCTTTAAGCAACAGTTCAGAAACTCTCCCAAATATTCATTAGCTATTGCTCACACAAAATTCAGATGAAGCATTTCCACTACATTTTTCAATTATCCACAGTCTGCAACATTAGCTAAAATTGGTCCTAGGAAATCCATTGCCAGCAATGTGTGTATTTGTGTGTGTGCATGACAGACACATTTTTATGCTGATCTCTCCAAGAGCACACTGCAGACATTATGACCTCTCCCTTGGACAATAAAACAAACATCTCCTTATTCTATGAAAATATATAAAATTCCTAGCTACCAAAATCAGCCCAACTTGGAAAGATTCAGTCAACAGGGGGAGAAGTTTCTGTGAATGCTGGGACTGTGCTCTGGAGATATGAAATCTGGGCTGCCAATCTCTGAGTTCTCCTTTACCTCCTTAACAACTTTAGATGCATAAATAAAATCTAGGACATTCCATTTATATCTTTAACTTCAAACCAGGCATGAGAGAAAGCATTTTGCTGAGTGTCAAACTCACGCAAATACTGTGCATTAAAAATGCAGTTGCAAGACCATTTTTGAGGTTTTGGTTCCATTAATCACCTTGCCTCTAGTGGGGATCACTGGATTTCACTCTAAACAATTTCTGTCCATGCAGCATCATCTGCAGTGGAAAAGCCTTTCCAAGTTTTTCCCTCTTTCCTCACCAATTCTGGAAATAAGGGTAGCTATTCACACTATCAAGGATGAAAGCTGACTGGGAAGATTTGCAGAAAGATCTTAGGATGCTCAGCAACCAGGCAACAAAATGGCAGATGAATTTAAAAGTAGATGAGGGATGCACATAGGGAAAAAAAAACAAAATGCAACATCACATGTCTGTACCAAACTTAAAATACAAGGGCAAGATCTTGGGGATGTATTACAGTGATATTAGAACATCAGCTCAATATTCATCATACAATCAAAAATGAGATGGGAAGCTGAGATTTATTAGGAAAGTAGAGAAGAAAATAAAAGACACAATCTTGCCAGTGTATAAATGGAAGAGTGTCTGCAGCTTGGAGAGTGTGAGAAGTTCTGGCACCTTTACCTTAAAACACTATCCCAGCAGTGGAAAGCCACAGAGAAGGGCTAAAGAAATTCTTATTGCTATGGAATCACTTCTGTACACAATAAACTTCTGCATCTTCCTCCTCACAGGGCAGCTGTGCAGGGATGTACTTGTGGCCTCAGGACTGTGAGCAGCTTGGAGGGGGGAGCAGGGACAGACAGCCTTGCTCAGACAGGAACTGGAGGCAGCTTCCAAGCTGAAAACAAGTCAAAGAAGTCTGAATTTTTCATGCAATAAGAAGCTAGATCCCTCCCACAAGACACTGTGGATGCTGAAAGTTTACAAGGCAAAAATGAATGGAATTATGTTAAGCATTAGAGGCTGGGAGATACTGGATTTTGGGAAAAATTCTTTCCTGTTTGCTGTCTCTTTCCATGGATTCTGCTCTTCTCATTTGTTGGAACAAGTGCACTCAGATGGTTTGAAACTTGATCTATCCCTGTGTGGGCATTTTTTATGAAAAACTGCCACACATGAAATGCTTCACCGAGAGAAAAGGGGAAGGATTGGATTGAAAGGTGGGTGAGGACCCAAACATGCTGAATAAACCTGAAGAATGGCTCAAACAAGTTCTTGTGCCCTGAAGATTTACAAATAAGCATGGCTGTCTATATTTTATCAACAACACATACCAAAAAGCTAGGGCAGCCTTTTGATTTGTAATGTCCTTCTTTTGCTTTTTCACCAAGTTCTGGGCTAGCAAAGCTTGATTTAAAAATCAAACTTTGCTAGCCCAGGACTTGGTGAAAAAGTCTCTCCAGGAATGGCACCAGTCTGCTTTCTTACACCTGCAGCAAAAAGCACAGGCTTTCCCTAGGACAGACCCTTCCTACAGGAAAAAGATGATGCAAAATCCCATTTTTCTTCACCACATACTCCAAAGGATTCTCTGTTGCAACCACAGAGTGTCCCATATCCAAAATGATGGTTTCAGGCCCCTGGGGCACAGACCCTGTCCTTCATTACTTTATTGGAATAAATGTAGTTTTAATGCCTTCACTACAAATGAATCAAATGTAACATTTAATACAATAATCATCCTGAGGAAGAAATGGAGATTGTGGACTGATGGCAACACTAACCTGGGGGATCACTTCCATCTTGCCTTTCTTATGCATTTTTTACAGCTCTGCACACAGATCATTGCAAATGGAAACCCCTTCCCGATCTTTTTTCTCTTTTCTTTTAGCAAATGTGGGTTCAGCTGTTGCAGGGATCAAGGCAGACACACTCCTTGTTCAAAATGCTCTGTCTTGATTGACAAACACAGTACAGCTACCATTTTAGCCAAAGGAAACAAAATCAGATAATGCCATCTATGCCAGTCTGCCTCAGTGGAAACTCCTTTACTCCAACACAGCTATCCTGGGGTTGTCCCTTCCTTTTACACAGAGCTACACCATTGCCACCAGCATCCAGGGCAGGGTACAGAGCCAAAACCATCCCCCACAGAAAAAGCACTATGGAGATGTAGTTAACAGGAGAGCCCCTCAGTTTATAACAAACATCCATTTGGAAAGGCAGACAAACACAAAAACCCATCCCATAAATTTATTTCTTTGGGGATTTTGGTCTTGTTGTTGATCTTCCCATTCTCCTCACTTAAAATCACCTTAGAGTGGATATATCCCAGTCCTCTTTTTTCATTTCTAATCCCTCTTGGCATTCTTTAAAGAAAAAAACTTTCAAAAAAAAAAAAAAAGAAAGAAAGAAAAAGAGAAATAGAGAATCTTTCCCTTCTTGAAAGGATTTTAAACCTGAGTTTGAGCTGACTTTTGAAAAAGAGAGGCTTTAGTTATCCTCTGATACCAGGTCTGGTTGAACAGTGTTCAGTACCATTCAGCACCATGTTTTTCTGAAGATTGTGTCTTGGTTTACTGCCAATGTCCTTGATCAGAGCACAGAAGCATTTACTTAGGAAAATAACATTAAATGGCAGCCCATGGCAACAATAACAGCTCCACGGCCGGAATGCTCTCGCAGAGGATGCATGGGTGGCTCGATGGCCCTGAACACTTAAGTACATTTTTTTCCTTTCAATTCCCTCTGGTACATTAATTTTTATTGATAGCTTATAGCTATGGCAAGTGGTCCTGGTTTTACTAACTTGCAGGACTGAAGAATATCACTCATGTGGAAAAAAAATCCCAACATAACAACAAGCTACTTGGCCACCAGGCTGTGTGTTTATTTTTGAACCACAAGCCTTTATTAAATTGGAAAACCAATGGCTCTTCCCTGCCCTGGTTTATCTGCTCACACATTCATTTCTTTTAAAGATTAAAAAAACCATAATTTCTCTAATTCCACAGAATTATTCACTGGTTTGCACGGCAGACCTGGGTACAAAGTGGATTTGGGAAATGCACACTTTCTCCTTTCTCAATGTTTTCTTAGCAGGCTGGCTGAATCCTAAGAAATATTATGCAATATATAATGTTACATGGAAATGTAAACCTCAACAAGTTGCAGGGAGAAAGTAGGAGAGCACCACTTCACCACAAAGAAATTTGATACTGCCAAATGTTGTTTCCTTTTCCCTGCCTGTAACTTTGCATGTATCACACAGAGGCATCTGTGTCCAGTTTTATCTTAAAAACATGATCTACTAAAATGAAGTGGAAAACAACACCCAAATTCTCTGTTCCTTTGCATTAAATAACTTAATGAAATGAATTAATATAATAATAAATATATAATAGAATAAAAATTAATATGTTAATGAATTTAAATAATTAAATAAATAAAGACCAGGGAAAAAAGGTTATGGCATCCAAGTGCAGAGAGTTCCCAGTGACCATGGTCTGTGATCAAGGGTTTCTAGAGCCCATGCTGGAGGTTGTCCCCTGAACCCTGATGTTAATGGATCATGCTGAGGTTTGTTTGTTTTTTCCCACTGAAATCTTAAGGGGGCTTTATGTTAATCCAGAGTGAATCCAGTTTCTGCTATTTCTCCAAATGTGACACCAAAATGACCTTGCATTGTTACACAGCAACACAGCTGCAGATCAGCAGCCAGAAATCTGGAACACGTGGAAACTGCTGAGTCAAGCCTTTAAAAGTAACACACCCATTAGTAATGCTAATGATACTTGAAAATAAGTGTTAAAAAAACATCAGTGCCTTACAGCTCTCCCATTACAAACCCCAGAGCTCTTCTAAAATGAGTGTTCTTCCACTGAGCATGGAAGTAGCCCTGTCCTCGTGCTTGGTTTATCTTTCACTGCTCACTGAGACATCACCACTAACTCTGGTTAAACCTGCACAGGCACCAAGGAAAAGAGCAGAGCACAAAACAGCCACAGACTCACAGACTCATTAAGTTGGAAAAGACCTCCAAGGGTGACCAAGTCCAACCTTTGACCTAATACTATATTGAGAAGTGTCACACCTGCTCTTTTTTTAATATTCTCAGTTATCCCATGGCTCCAAGAGCCCTGGAATGTGTCTTTGACAGCTGTAGAGACTGACTTCCCAAGCTCTGGTCTCAGCACTTCTCTCTTTTTGCACTACATTATGCAATGAAATACCACTGGTCATGAGCTAAAAGGCAGAAAATAAAATTAAGATGGAAAATGGGGCTCATCTTCACTCTTAAAACCAATGGAAGTTTGGATCAAACTGTTAATGATTAGACAAATAAAAATTATTTCACAAGAATCTTCTTTTCCAATTTACCAATGATTACAGTGTTACATGTTAATTACCTGAACTATTCTCTATTTTATGGCATCTGTGGTGGGTAGCACTGGAAAAGAGCCTCATATTGGGATCACAGCAAGTCCAACAGCAGGACATCTGCCAAGGTAAAGGCTTTTTAGAAAATGAGAGATATAAGCTCTTTTAATTTGATAATGCTTCTAATTTTTATACTCCCATCTTCGTTTTGCCTTTTTTCCACATCTGAATACTCAGAAAGGATGTACTGAAACCTGACTAATCAGCATTTTCAGAGAGGAATCTGATCTCCAGGAGCTCTTTGGGAAAAATGATTGAGGCACATGGGTTTTCTAGTTCTGATTAGGAATCTGCAATCAAAAATTATGTTTACATGAAGAAACTTAAATATTATCAACAGCATTTAGCACTGCAGAATTGGCACTAATGATAAAAATTAAGTACTGGGGAACCACATTTTAAAATTCTACACTTGAAACAACAACAATTTTCCCTTTTAAACACAAGAGCTGTGACTTCCTGATGAAAGTCCCAGAGGTATTTTCTTCTTCTCTGGAAGGCATTTTTCCCTCTAATTAATTAGGGCGAGGGACTGAGGCAAAGTGAAAGGATGAAGCAGAACCTGACTGCTCTCTGCAGCTCTGGCTGCTCTTTATAAAGTGCAGAGAGAAATTTCCTTTGCAAAGGTGCTTTGCTGGGGTTTCAGCACCTCTTTACAAAGTGAGCCCCAGTGCTTGGCTCAGTGAAGCCTGAGCAGAACTGGCTCTCTGCAGGCTGGCTCCACACCGGCCAGACCCACTGTTCTGGCTCAGAGTGACTGTCCTGAGAAAGGGCTCAGGATCCCTTTTACTGCTTGCATTGAAACAAAATATTGATTGGGACTGCTTTTAATATGCTTCCTAAATTAATGTTTGGTTTTCTTTCTTTTCCTTCAAGGATTCCCAGCAGCTGAATTTTAGCAGCAGCTCATCAGCTCTGAAAACATTCTAGTCTCTATGTGACATTTCATATTCATGTGAAAAGAGAAATACATTCTAACTGAATTGAGAAACATCTTTTATAACAGTGAGAGATAAAGAGGGAAGAGAGAGATTGTTCTACAATCATATAAAAAGATCTTGGCAGATGATTCTGCTGCACTGAGATTGAGTAAGGGATACAGCAGATATTTTGTCACTTGTTCCCTGGGTTTTTGACTGGCTGGAGCAGTGAGGGAAGTGTTATCATTGACATCTCTGAATTGCTAGAGGAAATTTTATTGTCTGCCAGATTCCCAAATTGAAATCGATCTTCATTCTACCACTACCAGTTTTGCCAAAGTTTCTGCAAAGTAGACACAACAAAATACGGTAGCCTTTCAGGTTACTTCTGATTAAATTCACATCGTTTGTCTTGAAACAAAAGTTTTTTTTCTTTTTTTTTTTATCTGGCTGCAACATATAATTTTAGTCAGCTAACGCTAAATTAGACACCCACTCAGATTTATTATGATAAGAACATTCAGTAAGCTAATTTCAAGATGATGACTCCTATAAATTCTTATAATTTATTATTTAGTACTTTGGTTTTTAATCATTAAGTACGTGAAGACTTTGTAGGTCAAACCTGTATTAATGAAGACAGTAATCTATTTTTCAAACTCTCGGCTTCTCACCCACCTTTCAAATTGTAAATTAACAGAAATATCTTTAAACATATGTAGAAGAACAAAGGGAAAAATTGGGAGTATTTGCAGCCCCATTTAACTAACCATTTCTGAGACCGTGTCTATTAAATCCACTTCCTCACAATTTTTGCAATTCTTACCAAAGGGAATGCTGAAATCAAACAAAACAAAAGATAGTCCTTAAATGAGCAATTTTAATAATCAGAACAGCAAAAATGAATGGAAATTATGCCAAGATAAGCACTAAAGTTTTCATTAGATTGTTACATTAGCACAATCGGGGTCATTTAGAAGAACTTTCTCTTGCTGGCCACAGGTTTCTGAAACTTAAATATTAACCATATGAATTTTTTAATAAGCAAGTAAAGATATCAGAGGGGAGCTCCTCTTTCACTCAGCCCATGCTCAGCACAGGCTGTCTGATGGCTCCTCTGCCTGGGAGGGACTGGAGGGAGCTCTGCTGCCCTACAGGCCTCTGACCATTTGAAATTCCCATTCTGATTTTACAGATGCTGGTCTTCAGCACATATTGACCTTTTACTTATTGAGCTACATCTGTTTGTTTTTACATCTAATGTTTCATTGTCCTCCATTCTCTGGTGCCTTCATTCCCCGTGGGACATTTAATCCTTACAACAACACTGGACATTCTTTTCAGAAATGCATCAGGACTCTGAAAATCTGAATATATCACCCACAGTACAGCACATTAAACCACTCAGGAATGCTGTAAATCAGTTGAAATGTATTTTTAGGAAGAGCTCCTATAACTATTTCAGATCTCACACGCATGCATTTATCTTCCATTTGCTGTTGCAAACTTAGTGACTCATTTGTTACTGGGAATAATAGTTGTGTCATTTCTCCATGCAATTAATAAAGCTTTGTGCCATGGGTACCTAGTAAATGAAATTCACAACAGGAAACAAAGCCCTGCAGCAAACTGCATTGCTAGAGCTGCACCAGGTTTCAATGATTCACTGGTCCTTGCCCCTTTTAACCTTCCAGCACAGGAACAAATATTTCTGGGAAATACTTAGTATTGTGCATGCATGAATAAACAACATTACAAATAACTTTATTCAGACTGTAGACAGGCTTCTCTACTGTCAAAAATATATTTGGGGTTGATGGAAATCATGTGAAGAAGAGCCTCACTTTCAGTTAGATGTATGGAAAAGAACATGGAGGAATCCCAAAACAGGAGAAAGGATTTAAAGAATTGAATCCTTCAGGCACTGACTGATTTAGCCATAGAATAAACCACTGGTGATGATCATAGTGTAACTAAAGCAATAGACATTTCCTTGGTCCTCCAGTATTTTCACATTATAAGCTCTGCCAAAAATGATTGTGTCTGGAGAGTGGGTTGGGGGCCATAGGGGACAGGAAGGGAGAAGGAAAGAAAGGAAGGACCTGGGTTTGCTTTGGGCCAGGAAGAAAGAAATATAAAACTGTGAGTCAGCATCTCTGTGAGTGTCCTAGAATGAACAGGAGTAAATAAATAATCCACAGTCCAAAGGGAGGTGAGGCAGTGGCACTGGTCACAAGGAAATTAAGAAAGCACCTGTTAGTGCAGCCCCTGAGCATGGGCACCCTCTCTGTGCTGGCTTTGCAAGCACCAGCACAAACCCACTGCAGGAGGGCAGAGGTTTGTGAGCCAGACTGACTTCACCACCCATCTCAGTGGGAGTGGGCTCCAGGGACCTCATCCACACACACAGCACAGGGCAAACCTTGGCTACCTCAGTGCCTCCCCAAAGAGCCAATCCAGGAGTCACCACAGGGATGAGACACAGAAAACTCCATGGCCTGAACGTCCTCAGATCTCACTAAAGGGAAAGGAAGTGACAGAGAGGTCCACCAGCATGAAGAGATGAATTTAGACATTACCAGATGTGTAGGGGAAGGGCACTGTGGATGAGTGGACAGCATTGCAAAGCCTCTAACCTGCAGCACTGAATTCTGAGGCCAAGTGGAGCCACCAGAGCCCCTGGGCCATGGTGAGAGGTGGGAGAATAAGCCAGACATGTTCCCTCACAGTGCCCTGCACTGCAGGATCCAGGTCCTGCCTGAATCCTTCCTAAGACAACGCTCTATGTGCCCCTGAGCTCATCCATATTGGACCACATACAATCCAAATCCACCAACAAGGTCTTTAAAAAACCCAAAAACTAGAGTTTTCAACATTTGGATACTAATACTTTACACTTGGTGGGTCCCTCCTTCTTTTACATCCAATAGCAAAACTAACTTATCGTTCATTTACAAATCTTCATCAAGAATTTTACCAACAAAATGGTGGAGATGGCTAAATGCCGGGGGTGGCACTGGACCTTGCTGTGATCACTCAAATCTATTTTTTGAGTCATGTGGGAAGCCTTTGCCTCTTCTTTGTCTTAGGTTTCCAATATAAGCATTCATGACACGAGGAGAGAAAAAAATTCCAGTAAACAATGTTCATCTGCACCCCCCCCGCCTGGAGAAATCACTTCCAGCGAGCTCCATCACAAAGGCCATTTTGTTCTTGGCTTCTGCAACTGGAAGGATTCATGTCACAGGATTTTTAATGATGCTCTAATACTCCAAAATGCAAGTTTTGAGATGATGGAGGCCAAGTTCTTTTGTTTTCTGAGAAAAAAACTGCCCACAGAGCAGCTGGTTTTGGGCTCAGACCCTTCCTGCTTTGGTCTAGACCAAAACCAACAAATCTTTTCACAAAGGCCACTGCACAACTGTGAAATGATAACTCTCAGGCACTGTGGATTTGGGTCAGATTTGACCTAATGATCTAGAAGTGAAAGTCTCCTTAATCCCATTACTGACGCTCTGACTCATCCAGCTCCTGATTCTAAAAATGTCTGCTAAACTCCTTAAAAAGTTACGTTTTAATCTGAGGATATTAATTACATTTAAAATTATGACTCCCCCATGATTTATAACCTGGCAGAAAATACTGCATTTTCATGTGTGGTTTTGCAATTTTCGCTTCTATATACCTATCATTTTCCATTGTTTATTTTCCTTGATTGATGGTAGGGCTTTGGAGGTTTCCCATTATGAGCCTTATAATTATCACTGGTAATAGAGAAGCTCTTCCTATTATATTCAGTGAGACTGCCCAAATTATTCATTGTAGGCCATTGGTACAGGACTACAAGGAAATAAGAATTTATTTCCAGTCTCAGGCATATGCTAGATAAGAGGATGTATTTATTTCTCCATGTTTCAAAAGGATTAAGGTTTGAAAAAATAAATATCACTTAGCTTGTCAGCATGCAGAACATTATGGTGCTGAGTTTAAAGTCCCTTTCCTGGGTTAAGTACGACAAATCTAAAAACGGGAGGGGGGAAATCTCAACTATATCCTTACTCAGCTAAATAAATGAATACTATAAATTTCGGCTGTTAAGCAGGTTTACAGAACAGAATGCACAGAACTGTATCTTGGCTTTAACACTATAATGTGCTTATTTAGAGAAATGCTACAAAATTCCAGAAGTCCTTGACCCTTGGCTATACCAAGAGCTCACTGAATACATCATCTGGGTTTTGCTTAATTACACATAATTAGGAAATGCAATTATGCTTTCAGTGTTACTCTGCCATTAGGAGGGAGTGTAGTGGACAGCAATAACATCAATAGGATACAGTTCTTGAAATGAAAAAAAATTACGGTCAACCTATACCACCAGACAAAACACAGGAAGGCTACTAAACCTTAGCATTAAAAAAAAAAAAAAAAAAAAAAAGGCATTTTGCTCTTGGCAATAGGAAAAATACATGTTTTTAGAGGCATTTTCCAAGTCTTTTTGTTCAGAGCATCATTTAATGATATGCTCATTTGCATCCACAATCTGAGTGTCACCACTTTTTTCTCAATTACTTTGATATGCTAACTTTCTAACATATTTATGACCTTTTATCATTATTTCACATGCTAAACTTCATCCAGGCCACAGATTAGAGAATTACTTTAATTACGCCTCCTCTAAGAATTCAAACATTTTCTCTGTGTGCTCCTCCCTATGCAAGTGGTGCTCAGGCACCATGATTAGGAATGCTGCCTGCAATAAGCTCATTCCCAAAGCAAAATTTACATGGCTTGGTAACGTGGGAAGGCAGCTATTTCACGCCTTGATGACTGCCCACCAAAGAAAACTGAGAGTAGATGAAGGCAAGTTGACAAAACAGATATAAGGAAAAGAGATCTGATCATCTACTACATCACACTTCTGCTGCTTTTGTTTATCATGCTTTAACTGCCCATTATAGCAACCAGCTATAATGGAATAATTCACTCCATTAAATAGATGTGTTACTTGTAATGTTTGTTCAGTGCTGAGGAATATTTCACCAAAGTAGAAATTAATAATATGGCACACAGTCTTTCACTGGGCTTTGCCCTCCAAAACTCCCTGGGAAGACAAGGGTGAGGTCAGCTGCACTCATCCCTGAGGGGCAGTGCTGGCTCAAGAGCAAGGCAGAATTGTCCTCTTAGGCTGTGCTCCCAGCCTGCCAGGGACTCCTCTGCTGCCACTTGGGGACAGCTCTCCAAACCAAGCCCCATCTTGCAGGTCAAACTCTGGCAAAAGTGACTCTCCCAAATGCAGCCCTTTGGAGGGGACAGAAACCCAGGGACAGAGGATGCCATGAGCCACTGGGGAGTCACTGGGGTCAGCCCCTGGGGTCAGCCCCTGGGGTCACTGACCGTCCAGCAGGATGGGAGAACTCAGAGTCACTGTCCCATCCTTCTGCCCCCCAAAGCAGCCCCACACCCAGAGGCCTCAGTGGGAAGCACAAAATGCATCTCTCAGGGTGCATTCCACACGCTCCCCAGAGGCACCCCAGGCCTCTTGTCCTTGGTACAGTCACCCTGGCAGGCTGAAGGTGAAGCTGCTACTTAAGGGCAGCAGCATTTTTCAGATATCTTTGCTTTAATCTCAAGAGCATCCGAAAATAGCAACAATTCTGTAGTAGTATTTCAATTAATATTTACAGTCTCTTTCAGTATGTGGGATAAAGTCTTAAATACTACAGCAGCAGGCTGATTTTAGGGTTTTTTGAGGATATAACACTCCACAAATGTTATTGGGTTCTGCTATTAAAATATTAAACAGTGGCTGTGCCTTAAATACCAGAGGCAGTTTGAACTGGATATGCTCCCATCTTCCCCTTAGTGTTTAGCTCTGCTGCCATGCACTCTTAAACCATGTTTTGTTCCACAAGTTACTGCAAGAGCCAAGGAGGTGTGTGAAATAAAATCCTCTGTACAAAGTGCTATCAGTTTATCAAACTTTCAGAATTCCTTTGAAACATGCAGCCATCAGGCATCACATTTATAAAATAAATGTAATATACACTAGATGTAATCTAGGCTATTTTAATCTGAATTATATATCTCACTATCTAATATAAACTACTTACATGTTATCAGATATAATTACTGAATATATTTACTATTTGGAAAAGAGTGCAGCAGAAGATAGAGAATGAAGATAAAATGTAAGGGAATGCAAGTAATTAATTACTTTAATTGCTTCAAGAAGCTATGATGATGTTATTCTGCTATTAAAATAAGTTCCTTCTTAATCAGCCAAACCTACTGACAAGAATCCTTAAACCCTTTTTTACCAATAGCAATATATATGACAAACGTATTTTTTTGGAAATACAAGAAATATTTGATAATTAATTGCAATAAATTTATTTACAAACAGCACAGCATTCAGGATATGACTAAAATGGTGTGAAAACAGGGAAGCCTTTGAAAACCACTTCTTTTCTTTCCTCATCATACTCCAACTCTCTACACTGGACAAGATTTCAGATTTTAACAAACTGTACAACAAGATGTTTGGGGTTCAGTCTGCAAAGCTGTTCCACTGACACTGCTACACTTGTTTTTGTAATGGGTCCCATACTTTCCTTCTAAAAAGTTTCTATAAATAATACAAAACCAAAACCACTTCCAGATTATGAAAGGATTGTTCTAAGTACAAAGTGTTGTCTGCTACTCGCTCAGCAGACCTCTATTAAACCCCCACAATTTGGCTCCAGAAATAAGTGGAGGAAAACCTTGCTGCACCTCCAAAGTGTTCAGCTTTGAGCTGTGCCAGAGACCTTTGAACAAGCTTTATAAATGACATCCATATTTGTCCATTTTTTGACTTAAATTGCTTTTGGTTCAACGGCATGCAGCACTGAATTGCCTTGATGCAATGTCATCTGGAATGACATAAAACACAGAAAAAAGCAAGTTGCTGGCTAGGATTAGGAAAGAAAGGAGTCACGGCCCTCGTTCACTTCAGTAAGTGCTGGAGAAAATGAAAATGAAACTTCTGTTAAGAGGTAATCTCTTCAGAGCTCGATAAGAGCAGGTGACATTTTACAAGTCCCAAGTTTTTCATGTTATATTTAGCAGGTACAATGAAACAATTTACATAGAGTCCAAGGCTGCTCGTGTTCCTTTTCTCTTTTTCAGAGTAAAGGGACACACTCTGCAATTCACTGGGTTCTCAGCCTGCAAGCTGAGGTTTAAATTCAGTTTCACTCTTGTGCAGGGAATCTCCCTCACCATTGTTCCCCCACAGCAAAATCAAAGGTGAATCCCAGAATTTGGGAGGAATATTTTCACCTGCCCCAATTCTCTTCCTATCAGCAGCTTCCTGAACTATTCTTCCTTCACAACTAAACCTCTTCTCCCACTACACCCCAGGTATTTAAACGTTGTGGAGAAATTATTCTCAGAGATTAATAACTTTTGCAAGAGCAATCTCTGATCTATATGGCATCTACCTTTCCAAATATCCCATAAAAATATCCCACAAGGCAACTAAAAATGCAGTGTAGTTTTCTGCATATATTTTGATGAGCTCAGATAGGAACATGCCTGTGAATCTGAGACTTGAAGGACCTTTTAAGAGCACCTGTAATTTGGATGCTGACTGTTTGCATGGACCTAATGGTGGGAGTTCACATCTTTCTTGTTTTATGCACCCAAAACCAGTCTAGCCTGTTCATGGAAATAGAAGGAACACCCACAATCTAGGCATTTTAAAAGCAGGATAACAATGTCTTGTACACAAAAAATCCATTTCCATGAACTCATGGAAGGTTTTATAAAATTTAACCACCAATAAAATATTCAAACATTTGATTGGTAATTATTTTTGCAGTTAAAAATCCTTTGGAATAACACTAAATTACATTATATGGGATGTATCTAGCTAATAATTTAGAAGAACTTTATTCTTTTACAGATAACCTCAAATTACTCAGAAATTGCTGTAATTCTCCCATGATTATCACACAGTGATAGTTTTTATAATATGATAAAAGCAAGGAAATTGAGCTGGCATAAGCTTACAAGCAAAACATCTCTTCTTTAGTTGTTTAAATATCTATTTAATTGTCTGTGGTTTCCTCAAGCCTTAAAAACATCCCCTGAATGCCAAGACTGGTACAGGCAGGTGAGGTTAAGGCCTGCAGGAAGAGTGGAAGCCAGGTTGGGGTCAAGCATATTTAAAAGTACAGAGGCTGAATCCTGTAAATGATACTGAGAAAGAAATGCACAACTGGAACCTTGACCTCTTCCTCATTACCATGTAGTGATCATATTCAGAGTGCAGCAGGATTAAAGGAAGAAAATGTTTTCAAGACAGGCAGATTAAAACAGTTTCATTAAAATAGTGCAGCTCACTGTTTGGATTTCTTTTTTCTAGGAGTAAAAAGTCAGAATTTGATATCATTCTCACTTTTCAGTGTGCATTTTCCAAATCAGCCAAAGCAAGAATTCACACAAGTTTCATCATGAGTGGAGTACACAGCAGCTATCAACTGCTCTAGAAAGTTTGCCCCCTGCTTCCTATAAAGCCAATGTGATGTTAACAGAGGAAGGAGAAAATTTTTTATTTTCCAGCAATAAGGGCTAAAATTCAGTGCCCCTACAAGGGTGACTCAGGGCTGAAAACCTGCAATTTTTAATAAATGCAGATGTTTTTATCATATTATTATTATAATAGCAAGAGGCTTGTTGGAGGAGACAGAACATTTCTGAAAATTTGAGTGAACACAAATGGAAGTGAATGTTCATAAGCTGGCAATTCCTTCTGGCAGTTTTTACAGTTATGCTAATATTAAAATAGATGGCCTGACTTCTCTTGAATTAAGACTGATACCTGTAAGAAATTCAGGAATAAAAAAAAATTAAATACTACAATGCAATGTATTGTACCCTTACATATAGCACACAATGAAATATGGATAATTTACTTTGGAGCTTAATATCTTCAGCAGAACTACTGATTTGCAGGAGTCAATAAATATCCTTAGTCTGATATTTAAGATGGCAATGTCTTCAGCACCTAATAAGAGTTTTATCAAAGAAAAGTATATTAAATTTATGTATTAAATGAATGTCTCAAGGAGAGACAAGCAGTTCAGATTTGATCACACATGTTTTATTAGGTAGAGCCCCAGCTCTGTACATCTGCAGCAGGATATTCAGCAGCAGGATTGAGCTGCTGCTGTGAATGGAAACGAATGAAGCCTTTGCTTTGTTTCTGTGCAAATCTTTTATATTGATATTCTATTTCTGAGACAATGAGTAGCAGTTTTCAGTGATGAAACCCCATCTCCTGTGGCTGAACTGGCAAGCTGGGTGTGCAGGAAGGGGAGCAGGCAGTGGGAAGTCGTGCAGCCTCCAGCAAGAGGTATTTAATTCACAGCAGACACTCCCCAGGCACTGCCACGGGTCCCATGCCTGAAGTGAGACCTGTGTGAGTGAATGCAAACTGGGACCCAAGCAGTGACACTTTGATTTGTGCCTAGAAAAACCCAAAATACCAATTGGAGATTTCTTTCTGGAAGCCTGACTGTTGCAAGTGGAACATTTGTGAAAACTCTGGTCACACAAAGTTCATCCACTAGTCTCAGCTGCCCAGACAATAGAAGTTCAGAAAGCAGCCTCAACTCAAACAAAAGCAATGGGATTTTGCCTATCTGTAGCCATGCTCTCTTTTTTCCCTGTGGTAAGCATATGGTTGCATTCAAACTCAGGACATTTTTGTCCCAGCTATGTCACAGATTTCAGGAATGGCTTTGCATAAGTCACTTGGCCTTTGTTCAGTTTGCAGGCTGCAGAAAAAGCCAGGCTGCTGCATTTTTCTCTTTTTGCAGCAGGGAAATACAATACTCAGATGAGCATAATAATTTATGTATCAAGCAGATGTGCAAAAGACAAGATCACAACCTTTACATCCAAACCCTGCTCCACTAATAGTCCTAACATCCCATCCAACATACTTGCTTCAGTACAGTGATACATTTGTTTGCAACGATTGTTACATTGCTTTTGATTAATAATTAAAGAAAGATGCCTAACCCAGGAGGAAATCTTAGGGAATGACAGAAACATCCATTTATGATGGCAAGGAGGTAAAGTAGTACAGCAGTCCCAAGAGAGCAGCCACAGCTCAGATGTTACCTCCAATACATGCTGATGCCATCCTGCACTGTCAAATAAAAGTGAACAGCACAATAGAGATATGTGACCAAAACTGTCAGCACCAATAGGCACTGCAGAAATTGTGTTAGGAAAATGGATGTAGTAAGATTCAATTTTTGGATTGTGTAAAGGTTTAATTTGGCGACCTTGTAGGTCTGCTTGTAGAACAAGGGAGGGACCCCGCAGTATTTAAAGAAAAAGAAAAGAATAATACATTTTTTGGCAATGCATATTTATCTCTTTATTTGCAATCCAGCTGACTGAGGATAAAAACCAGCCTGCACAACATGATGCCTTTGTTCCAGTCATCCCTCCTCCTTGCTTATCGGGACCAGGATCACTGCTTGGGATGCCTCTGCACTCAGTCTGGGGGGCAGAAAGGGAAACTCTGGTTTAGAACTTTATGATAATGACATTGCCAATAAATCTGTGGCACCAACACATTTCCCTGCACAAAGACACATAAAAAACTGCACAACCAAGTCCACAGGTAAAATAGATGCAGAGGGAATTTCTATGTGATTTTACTCTGAACCTTTAGGCATACTTGTGCTTCACTTGAGGCATGTCTGCAGGTTCTGAAGAAGTTCCTGCTGAGGCTGCAGGCACAGCTTCATCTGTGTGAGGATTAAGATTACCACCCTCCACTTCTCATGAACCATGCACAGCCTCCAGGTGCTCGTCACTGCCTTCCTGCCTTTCCCCAGCAGCACAGGCAGCCATCCCCAGAAAAGTCAGCAATAAAAAATTATCTAATTCTTCTTGGGTTAGCACAGACTCAGCCCTTGGTGCATCATGGGTTTCAGCCTCCCAGGAGGAGGCAGGGCAGGAGGAAGGGGGCATCTGAGAGGCAGAGAGGGTTCTACTCTGTCCTGGATCAGTCAGTCCACAGCCTTCAAGGGCACTGATGTTACAGCAAGCAAAACTTTAAACCTTTCCAAGCACATTCATCACACAGGTAGACTCTGTTTTCCAATCTGGTGAGATATACAACCTAGGATTAATCAGCATGCATTGGAAACAAACAAACAAAAAAAACCAATACATCAAAATTATTTCAACCACCTGCACAATATCTCTTGATCGTCAAAATACATCTCCAGGCTGACAAATGGTAACAAGACTTCCCATTAGAAAAATCATGCTGTTGATGGACTTAACTGGTGCTCTCTGTTGTGGACTGCTGCTGCCTTTTCACAAGGCCACCTCAGCAACAGAGTGACAATACAGTGCAGAAGAATCAAATTTATCACACTTCACCACAGCCCTCCACGCTGCTGCAGAACACAACAATCCAGCAGGCTCGAGTGATCTTTCCATGCCTGCACTGCTCCAGCTCTCCTGCAGGTTTTGCCAAGGACTTTCAGGGGGCAGGAGATGCTCCCTCTTCCCCTTGTACTCCATTGACACTGCACAGCAGGTGTGGCAGCACAGGAAATGCACTGGGGGATTGAAAGTCACCACAGGGCGCTCTGCTGGTTCATACACTGCTTTCAACAAGACTGCAGAGGTGAACCTGAAGGCAGCTTTTTGCTCAGGAAGGGGAATTTAGGTTATTTATTTATTTACTTGCAATGATAGTGCTGGAGGACCCAGAGGCTGGCTGCTCATTCCCCTCTCCTACGCTCTGCTGGCTCCAAGCAGCAAACGGGAGCACACAGGCTCTGCCCTCTGCACAAGCCTGGTAACACTGCTGTGCACAGACCTTTGGAGAAAGGACAGGCAGCTTGGAAGCAGCCTTTGAAAAACACATCCCATGGAACGTGTGCCCCACCTGACAGGACACCGAGTCCTTGTTGACTTAAGGAGTTCCTGCAATTTACAGCTGTGCACTGCCATATATTCACCCCCCTGTGAGTCCATGAAATGCATTATTACTGGATAAACTTATGATGGAGTAGGTTCAAATCACAGTGTATTTGTGAAGAGTTGTTATTGCCACAGCCTTAATGACAATCACCATGGCTGGCTGTAATTATCTGTGCACACCAAGGAGAAAGGTGGCAGGGAGGAACTAGGAGAGATGACAAATAAAGCTCACAACAGCAGTAAATATCCCATGCTGGTGTTTACACAGAACGGACAAACAAAAGGCTGGTCAGCATTTGGTCATGTTTCATTTACTTACTTTTAAAACTACTATAAAATTATTTTAAAAATTGCTACAAGCGAAAGGATGAAGCTTCATGTGTGACTTTTAGCCTAGGAATAGAGCTTTGCAAAATGTCATTACCATGAACTGGAATGGAACTGTCCTGGGATCCTTTTTGTTTAGGGATGTGGGCTACATTGTGTTTCTGAGTGAAAAAAACACCAGTGCTTTTGGAACAATGGGTTTTAGAAAGAGGTGGAATGGAGGTCAAATTTAAACAAAAAAGAATAAATGAGCATTAAGAATGCAAGTCTGTATTTAGAAGCTGCAAACAGTGCAGTTTGCAATTCTGTAGATTTACTTGATTTTTAATATCTTTATAATCCAAAATTATTGACTGTGTAATGCACGTCCTGTTCTTCTAACATATTTATACAAAATCTGCTCTTATTTATATGAACAGCATTGAGTTCACATGACAGAACCTGCTTGGGACTTCATAATTCTTTATTGGCTCCTTGGTTATTAACATTTTCATATTCACAGATATTTCCACCCTTTACAGAATTACGACATTAATAGAGAAATAAAGTCTATACATACAATACTTAAGTTCTGCCTTATAATGGGTAAACCCAAAGCACTTCAAAGTCATTCTTATGT
The DNA here is from genome assembly GCF_022539315.1 of Serinus canaria. NCBI lineage: Eukaryota > Metazoa > Chordata > Aves > Passeriformes > Fringillidae > Serinus > Serinus canaria. Next base: position 14,990,924 of record NC_066325.1, on the reverse strand, counting down.
GTCTCAATTTTCTGAGCCAACTGCAGCCTATTTATTTAAGTTTAACCTCCCAGGGCCCTGACAATGACTAAGCACAATAGGGACAGTTAAGAAGGGCATAGGGAGAAAATTAACTCTGATTTTGCTTATTTTTGTTGGTTGAAGGCAGAACTGTCACCTTATTTTAATGCATTCTTATTCCCTACCTCACAATTCAGATAGAATGAAGATATAATAACGTGATAATCGAGTGCCTTCACAGAGCCCACCAGTGCATTACAACTCCAACATGCAGAATGCAAACATCTGCTGGCATCATTAAACCATTTCTATACTCTACATACCCAGACTTGACCCTGTGACCATTTCTACCATTAGATTTGAATGACCTCAGCAAAAGAGCTGAAAGGCCAGAGTATTAATTCACAGAACCACAAGCTCAATTTAAGATTTAATTTGAGATAACTAAGAGCAGCTGAAGGTGTATTCAAACTTATAAGTGCAGAATAAAAGATCTTACCCTGTTTTTCAAGTTAAATATAAATTCAATTATTTTTAACAGATTTATTCTTAACTTTACAAACAAGGCCAGGGTTCTTTTAGCATACTTCCAGCTTAATATCTGGCAATATGATGCTTCTGTTTAGCAATTTTTTTTTTCTAATTTATGAATGTCTTCCCTACAGGGATTTTTCTGCATTCTGATTATATCCCTAAGGAGGAAAATGCTTCATTTATAATCTATTCCCACCATACAGCTTTGAAACGTTCACTTTTATTCCAACTTAAATTAGCTAAAAGCCTTTTTGCTCAATCAAGATGTCTTTACATCTAAAAATCTTAATGTGACAATTAAAATATCTGAAAAGTCTTCTATTCAGTGCATCACAAGTGGTACAGTGTGGGAGAGCTGTCCCCATCTGGCTCCTTGGTAGGTTTTCCAGGGCAGGCTGCACTGATACGTTATGCAGGTCCAAATGCACACACTTTATGCACTTTATGCATTACCATGTCCACTGAACTTCCCAAATGAGCGAGCACAGGGAGTGCAGAGCTGTGGGCCAGGATCTGTTGGTGCACCTCCACATCACCTGCTCCCTGTCCCTGACCCATCTCCTGGAGACCCATCCTTATATCCCAATCCTAAATCTGTTCCATCCAGCCGCTTTTTTCCAGGTTTCAATGACCCTGCTTGCTCCATCAGCTCTCCCTGGAGGTGCAGGGATCACACAGGAATCAGTTCCTGGCTGTGGGATGAGCACAGCAGCCAGCACTGCTGGAGGGGACACCGTGGGGACACCACAGCCTCCATTCCCACGGGGACAGGGGAACAGGCAGGGGCCAGGCACCCTCCCCAGCTGAGGGATGACCCCACAGCCACTGGACAGACACAAACACCTCCCACCAGCACACTGGCTCAGCTCAGCAGCTCTGGCAGGACTTTGTCCCAGCATAACAATGCAAAATGAACATTCCATCCTTTACTGCTTTGCCACCAGCCTGCCATCCCTAAGTTCACAATGGAAAAATACTTGATAAATTCTTGGATTACATCTTTACTTATTAATAACTAAGAAATGATATAGATATGTCTACACAGCCCTCAGAGCTAATTTTACATCATATTTTTAAATCACTTCTGTTAAGCCAGGCATTTTACAGATGAGCAACTGCAAAGGGCGATGAGCTTTACTCACACCTGGCTTTAGTCTAGGACACAACAGAACAGAGTGCAATGCACATTGAGAGATTTGAAATCACCTATGGAAAAGTCAGGCATTATGCTGGAGTGAGAGGGAATATCCATAAAAATTACAGTGGCTTTTCAGTTCTCTTTAGGCCACAGTACACAGAGTGAAAATGCAGCTCAAATCCCAGCTCACCAAGGTGAGTGTAACACAGATCTGTTCAATGCAGAAATACTGCTCAGATTTTTCAGACAAAGAGCATCCCCTTGTCTGAACCCCATCACCGAGATGTAAGGGGTCAGGCACTCTGCTTGCTTACCTGAGGGGAAAACAAAAACAGGCATGCAGATCCATTCAGCACAAGATCATACGTGGCATATCCTACTTTTTCTTTTCCCATGTCTTCTCCCTTACACCCCTCCCTGCTTTTGAAGAAAAGCATTTATCACTTTGCTCCTAGGTGCAAAAAGTGACTGTGGCTAGGTAGGGCAGGTTAAAATTTTCTCTGACTCCTCAGCACATTTGTCATGCAGGCTGTCTGCCTGCCGAGGAAACCTTTTCACCTCGGGCTTATTGTGAAGACATACCCCATGAGAAAGGAAAAAGGTGAAAAATGATGATGTCACTAGGTTGTTGCAAGGTTAGCACACCCTTAAATGGAGTAATGGCAAATGAAGCAGCTGCTCAGCTCCCTACATATATATGACATTCATCCTCCCATCCTATAAAAGTGCAGGACTCGCTAAGGACTGAGCCCAAACTACTTGTTGACATAATTAGTGCTGGCTCAAGGGATCTTTCTAATAGCCAAGTTGGCTGTATTTTGCAAGCTTTCATTGGCAAAATTCAAGTAAACTTCAGCCAAGTTCTGTATCTATTTTGTTTGTGTCTTATGTGTTTCCCAACTTGGAAAAAGGAGCCAAAATATTCTGGTAGCTTTTCAGTTTTGTGGTAGTTGGTATTTTAAGATGTTACTGGCTTTTAAAACATACAAATGTTTGGGGGGAAGTGTAACAGTCTAGGATGAGATAGAGATTATAAACTCATGAGAAAAATATAGGAATAAGATTAATTAATGAGTCTTGGCTTGCTGCTGTCTTAACAGCAGACTTTCTGCATAAGCACTGCAGAAGGCTTTGAATCTCTTGTCCCCCCTGAGTTTTCCTATATCCAGAGAGAGACAAAATTTTCCCAAATAAAAGTAAGGAAATCAAAGAAGCCAATTTTATATAATTTCTTTTCTTCTTTGCATTCATTAAATGATGAAAAAAATTGTAACCAATTTGACTTCTGCAGTTTCATATAATTGTGTTTGGATCATGGGACAATGAATGTTTATTTGCCTCCTGTGCAATATTTGCTCTAGTTTGACACAATTCTTCAGTCCAGAACTTTTAGTTGCTCATAGGAAATAATTTATGCAAGAAGGACTTTTTTTTCCCCTCCATTTCTTCAGATGACTTCAAGTCTGCTCTACTTTGAAAACAGTTCCTAAATGTCTTGGTAAGCAAAACTAGAGAATGTAGTTTCATAGTGCAATTTTAATTTAAAGGGATGGAAATCAGTTAGCTGTGCAATTACTCTAACTGCAATGCACATTCCCTAACATTGCTTGGTGACAATAATCCACCCTTGGGTCATATTCAATTGTTTCCCTTTTATCAGTGACATAATGGGGGATTCTAGTCCTCACAGTAGTTCATAATGGTTTTACTAAAACACTCTTACAACTGTTGCAAATTTAACACATTCCACACAGCAGAGAAAAGGCCAGGTTGTAATCAAAGATAATTTTTTTCTTTTTTATTTTTAAGCAGATAAACATTTTCCCCTTGTGTATAAGACACAAACCAAACCCAGAAAGATCTTCGAGGTGGAAAAAACTGAGACATTTAGAAAGATTTACTCCCACTTTTCTGCTGTTATTTTGAAAATGGCAGTGCTAATGACTTTGTTTGTAAGATCTCATTTTCCACTTTCTTAGCCCTGCCACAGATCTGCCCCAAATGCTGCTGAAAAGACACCTGACAAAAACCCTGGCTCAAACCCACGAGGTACAGAAATACTGCAGAGATAAAACAAACCAGCAGGAAAAAACACTTAATGTAGGCAACAAGAATCTTTGTATAATTCCAGGTAAAGCACATACCCTAATTATGCATTTGCATATGCATTAATTGTATTTTCCTATGTAAAATATTGTGTATCTGTGTATAATTATGTACACTTTTTCAGGATTTGTGTGAGAAAAGAGCAGATTTCAATGTTATGTCAACATTAAGCTCTTCTATAAAATGTGTGCTTCAGCATCTGCCTTGTGATTAGTAACAGGCAAATACATTTGAAGTGTTTTTCTGTTGGATGACCAGAACTATTTTGAAAATAGTCCTTTTGATATGACATTCAACTGCACTGTGCCATGACTTCTGTATTGCATTTGTCTCAGGCACTGTAACTGTGGAAATGAGGCAGATGCAGAACTCGCCCTGCTGTTGGGAAACCCTGGAAAAGGATGGAATGCTTTGTGTTCCATGTGCCATCAGCAACCCCAAAACTCTGACTTCTACATTTGATATAAGACATTCTTTTCATACAGGTCTGTCCATTTTCCTCCCCCCACCAAGAGTATTATGCACTGACCAAACACAACATGCATTAATACCTTCTGATGAAAGAACCACCCAATCAAAATGAGATTATAACATTACTGCCATCATTAACAGCAGACCTTTCCTCTACTGAGACAAGAGAACCAAGTACAGGGCATCTCTCAGGGAGAACAGCAAACAGTCACATTCTTGAGATAGCATGCAATTCTCTGGCTTGTTTCATAAACTCTGAACTACATTTCAGGCAGGACATGACAAATGCCCAAGAGAAGAATGTGTGGATTCACTTTCACAGAAATTTCTTTCTAAGCACCACGAAAAATAAATAAAATAAATAAAATACTGTAAGATAAAAGATAAGGAAGAGGATGTTGAATTGAATCAACAGATTGCCTGAGAAGAACTCCATCCATCCCAGCAAGCAGTCCTTGGGAGCATTATTTAAAGTAAGGGATGTACAGGTCCCAGAGATCAAACAGATGCCAGCAGGAGGTCAATCATACAGTGAAATCATACTTACACCCCACACCACTATGTGTGGTGTTGCATTTAGTGTTCCCTGTCAAGAAAAGTAGGATATGGAAAAAAATCCTACTGAGGGCTAAATGTTGCCTTTTTTTCCCCTAAGATTTAGAAACTCTTGGCACAGCCTTTTGGGATTGTCACAGCTTTGTGTGCCCTAACTGCTAGGATGGAAATACAAATTGCATTTTTCACATATGCTTGACTCTAATTCTTATAATTCTCCATGCAACAGGAAAACTCTGCTCCCCTCCTGCACCTAACTAGCCCATCAACCTCACTGGTAACTGTCCCTAAAAGACAGTTTAAGGAGAACAGAAAAAAACATAAATTACTTTAATGCAATCAATGTATTAAACAGAAATGGCTTTAATACAATCACCAGGGCCTACCAGGGGGTTTGGCAATATGAGGAAGACCTGAAAGAATAACAAGTGTGGGCTGGGTTACTGTAAATTCACATAAAAGTCTATTTTTATTTAAGTTTGTGAGGACCAACAGAGTAAATCTCAATCTTAAGCAACTTGCCCATCTACCTCTTCAACAGCAGTGCTGCTCAGAATACAGAGGCACAGATTAATTATCTGCACTTTATGCAAAGTAGACTACAGCATGAATACTTTTTATACTTTTTACACAAATTCAACTAAAGAACTAAGAAAACCTTTTACATTAATTGCTCACTAATTTTGCCTCATCTTATCTCTGCTGTGTTAAGTACTGCTGCATCCTTCAGATTATTACTTTTCAAAATCACAGAATAATTTTGCAGGAGCAAAATGTTATGAATGCTGATAAATGGCTGAGAGTAATATGATTTGTGTCATTATTAGAGGATGTATGCTCACTATCAGAAGTGCTTTCATGACAAGGAAGGTATTGAAATTCAAAAATGTTTAATAAAACGTAAACCTTATAATCTTGCAGGTATTTATCCTGCTGCTAATTACTTCCAGGGGGCCTGGAACACATGTAAAAGAGCAATCGGTATCAGCAGGGAGCATTTGCTAACTCAAAAAGTTAGAAAGATCACTTTCCCTAGAGATAAATAGCTGTTAAATCTGCCAACTTAAACCTTAATGCATAGCATCTCAAATAATCTCTATTCTCTTTACAGACAGCCTGTATGAGAATTAATGCAGCAATAATCTGGTAGACAGCAGCTAGCAAGAATTTAAGAAATACAAGACTCAAACCAACTCAGCCTGACCAACAATGTTGGGAGGTTGATGCAAAAAATTGATTGTTCCACAAATTAATAATTTTCTCAGAATTTCAGAACACTTTTAGCCAAAGTCTCAAGTGATGGAGTTTTGTCTCGCTATCAGTTTGCAGGGAAATGGTTTGTGTGGATATATTCCTGCAGGAATGAGTGCAGCCAGAGCCCTGCCCACCCCTGCAGGCACTGTCCCAAGGGAGCTCACTGCTCCCAGCACATCACTCACAGCAGGGGCAGCTCCCAGGGCTGCAGTCTCCAAGGTTGTTAGTGCAAATGGCTATTCTTAAAACGTCCTCTTCAGTTTCTTCCCAAAATAAGTATTCTTGCTATGACCAGACATATCAAGCAGTGCTTTTAAACTAAGCCCAAATTCCTTGTATCAGCAGTGACTGAAGCAGGTCCAGGAGCTGGTGAGCCTGGAGCTGGCCCAGGCTGTGGGAATAGGGACAGGATGGGGATGCACACTTTGGGATGCACACACCCATGACACAGGAGGAACAAGCAGTGCTCACAGGGTCCTAGGGACTGCTCTTCTCCAAAGGCTGCACCCCAGACCTCTGCAGTAACTAATCCAGACAAATGACCCAGTCAGAAACAGCAACTCTAAACAGGCTGCACTTGCTGACATTGCACAACTGCAGGGAAAGACAAACGTGGAGGCAAAAAAAAAGAGAAGAAACAACAAAACCTACCCAAACCCAGTGCTGGAGTTTGGGCCTCCTCCCTGACTTGGCTGACACAACTCATGGAATTAATGTTGACACATGTAAACTACTACACATTGGCCAGAAGTGAACAAACACCAGATAAATCTGATGGATTTAAAGCAGAAGGGATTCAAAAAGGACCTTGGGATAATGGCAAACTCATTGCTTAAAACAAAAGGTGAAGTGACAGGGAAAACCACTGAGAGCCAACACATATCTTCCATTTCACATGCTTATACCCACAGATGCTCAGAATGGGAATGCATGTTCAGTGAAGTTAGAACAGGATTATTTCATTCTCCAGCAAAGCCCAGCCAGAATATTGTGTCACCACCTTATAAAATGATATTAATATAGCACTTGAAAAGGCATTAGGAAAAGCAAAGAAGCTGATTCATGGACTAAAAAGTGTGAGCTTATGGGACCTAAGTTCACATGGCTTAGAAAGAAGATATTTAAACATGAATTTGAAGATCATATATATATATATATATATATATATATACACTCACATATGTAACAGAAACCTTGAAAGGGAAAGAAGCCAGTTGCACTTGCCTTTTTAAGAAAATACCTTAGGGACAGTAATAAAAGCTAAAGATGATACACATTTAACATAAATTGAGACCCTCTGACATAAAGAATATTGAAGAACAAAATATCCTTCCTTAGTCAAATGAAGTCTCCCTTTAGCACCTGCCAAGGACATGGAGAGAGGTAATTTCTAGTGACTGAATCTAGGTCATATGCTCGTTCATGCAAAAGGCAGAACTAAAAAAATTAGATGGAATAGTAATTAAGCAAAGCCCAGAAGTGTCCAGTTGTGCTGGGAGGAGCTCAGAGAGCTCCCTGCACTTCAGGGAGGTTGCAGCTCCCTGTGCTTTGCGCTGCTGATTAATGCTGGGGAGGAGAGAGGCCAGACCTCTCTTTTCTCCCTCTCATTCTTAGCTCTATCTCCTTCTGGGACCAAAAGTCTTGCCAGGGTTTCCCTGAGCACCACCTTGCCTTCACCTGAGCTATGGGACAGAGTGCAGAGGGTACCAGGATGGCCCAGAAACTCTTCTGTCCCTTTGCCTCCTTCATGGCAGCACCAGGTGCAGCTGAAATCTATCCCAAAGTGAGTTCCTATCTGCTAAAATAAAAGAGTGCAACCTTCAAGTGCTCGCTCATTTCTTTTAACCACCACTTTTCAACATTAAGGATTATTAACTTTAATGCCATTGGTGAGAAACTTTATTATGTTTTCAAGAAATTGCTTTAAATCAAAACTGCAGATAAGGCATTTTTCTCCCCTCAGAATTACATGGTTGTGTTGGCAACCAGCAGGAATCCATTTGAGCAATAGAATTACCACCTCCTGGAGGTGAAAAATGGGACAAAAGCAGGAGGAGTGTCTCTTCTTAAAGTCAAGGGAAAAAGGGCAAATCAGGAAGGAATGGAAGCCCTGGCAATGGGAAAAACTGAACAATCTGCTGTTGATTTAAGCCTTAAAGGAAGTTACCCTAACACAACTTAGCTGCAGTCCTCTACAGAGATTTTACAGAAAAGCTGCAGAAATCAGAGACAGAAAAAGCAACTCCCCCCTTTTCCATTTCAGTCCCAGTCCAAGTTCAGCATCACTGTGAGATTTTGAGGTCCCAGTGAATTCAGCAGGGCTGGGCCATAAATAAATCAAAGAGGCTGCAGCAGCTTGCATGGCCATGAAGGCTCACCTGGCTAGAAAGTCTTCCCTGAATGAGCTGCATCTCTTTAAAGGGAAAATATGAAAAATAGAGATATCCCTCTCTGAAATTATAACCCCTGCAAGAACTTTTTAGTGTCAGGAGTACAATATGTTTTTGGCTTCTGGGTAAATATCATCAGCACATGGAAATTTAAAAATGTGTCATGCAGTCAAGGTTTATGGAGAAAAACAACTTTTAGATTCTGGATTTGTTTTCCTCCCACAATTGACAAAAGGTTTCTATTGGTGTGCAAGATTCAGCAACACACACAAGCTAAAATTTGTGTAAATGTTTTATCTGAATAACAAAAAAGGATTTTGTTTTTAAGTTGAAACTTCATTTTAAAACCTTTGCAAAATAACTCTCTGCCGGGCTGATCTGCTGTCCTGTTAAATCTTACAAAGACTTTTTATCAGAGTTATAAAGCCACTGAAAATAAAGACACTTTAATGGAGACCACATTAACTATGGTGTTCTGAACAAGGTGCAGCAGTACAGACCAGCAATATTTCTTCTGGGTGTAAGTGTAGAGCACGGTGCAGGCAGAATGCATGGATAGTCACAAATCCCCAGCATTATGCCAAGATGACAGAGTACTTGTCTTTTTTTGTTCTTGTGCTGTAATTTATCTTAAAAAAAAATGGAGCCAGGTTTTCCTGCATAGTACGAAAAGTGTCCAAGAGAATGTCATAATGGCATTACTCCTGCTAGAAAAGCTAATCTACTTTACACTGTCCTCCTTTATGAGGTACTGTCACTTCCCAGAAACAAAGGTATGCACATAACACTTGCTGAAAATAAGTTGTAAAGCACTGTCAGTTGCTCTGCAGAAAAATGCCAATTATATCCCATGCTTTTCTTTCTTTAGCTTACAATCTATGTAATGTTTGATGAAAACTGTGCCATGGCCTCATTTAGGCCCACATGATACAGATGTTATGCCATTCTCAGTGGTGGGAAGAGACCATGCACACAGTAATAAGGACCCAGCAGAGTGTCCCCTCGGTGCTTGCACAGGGTGACATCCCCAGTCAAAGCAAAACCATCATCTGCAGAGTGTACTATTGCCTCCTTGGTCATGCACAACACTGGCTGTCATTTTCATTTTTAGAGTAGAAGTATTTCAGTCTTTCATACCATGACTTACCCAGCCTGTCTGATTTTATTCTTTGCCTTAAATTCATTGAAGCTGATGTCTTTATTTTTATTTTAATATTTCCCAAGAAAGAATTAGGGTATCTGAACCAACTTTTATACTTTTCTTACACTGAAAAAATAAACTCCATTGATGAAAAAAAGATTCCAAATATCAGATGGAAATTTCACAAAGTTCATCATATAAAAACTCACTCGTGCAAACCCCAGTATCATTTTGATTTGTTTCCAACTACTTCCTTTCTCAACAGAATCTTTGCTTCCCAGATTTGTGGCATCCCAGGGCAAAGATGACTTGAAACTCCCACACAATCTTGTTTTTCTCATTCCCATTTCTCAAAAAGAATATCTTAATACAAACAAGTTTGTAGAGGCTAAAGGTGGCTAAGTAATTTAGTTGTAGGAAATACGTTTTTACAGAACTGGCAAGAATATAAGGACTACAGAGAAATTAATGTCTGGAATTCAATCATACAACACCAGAGGACAGTAATGTCAGAGAAACTATCTCAGTGAAAAATTTACTGTTTGTCATCTTTGAAACCAAGGGTTTTTCCCTTACATGCCTAAATACAGAAGCTAAAGGACATCACCAGGCAAGAGGAATTTGGCAATACCTCTGGTAACTGCTGTTGGTAACTGGCATGGTAAACAGTTCTGAATAGTTTATATGGGGCCCTAAAAAGAGGACTAAAAAACAAAAAATGGTCCAAAATTTTGTCATTTTAGAATACAGCTATAAGCTACCAAAAATCCTATTGCCATGGAAGTTTCTTTTATGCTTCCCAGGCAGCTAAGAGGTTCCTATATTGAATGGCAAGAAGAGCAAGAGGTAAGGCAAAAAAATACTGGGAAAAGAACATTGCAGACTGCAGCCTGGGTATGAATGAGAAAGAGATAAATATTCTTCTTTGAGAACACTGAGTGTCTTCAGTACCTCTCAAGATTTACATCCTCTCTAAAAGCATCTACAAACCCAAATCTGCCCCAAATTCCTAAGAGTTACTGTGGCCTTATCTAGTCTAAGCTTCAGATAAAATCTTCCAGTGCCCAGATGCAGGACTGTATTCCACAGTTTTTTTTATTTGGGCTGCTTCCCTTTGTCCTCTGTTTGAGGGAAAGGAGAATGACCTTGCTGGGGGCCTCAGATCAGTGGCCTCTCCTAACACAGCCTGTTGCAACCACAGGAAATTACATCACAATACAGTTACACTGAAAAATCAGATGCCTTCCATCCTACTGAGACTGGATGGCTTTTTTTCGCTTTTTTTTTCCATTTATTTTCTTTTTTTATGGTTTCTCCGGACCTTTAAGTTAAACTGTGAGCTACTCAGTGCCAAATATTAGTTCTGTTCCTCCCAATTTAACACTGCTTAGTTTAGAGCCTCCAAATGATTATTTTAAAAATATTTTCTGGTTAGGACTACATATCTGTCCCTGTGAGCATCTGTTTGGGGGCAGAATACTGATAGAGTAACTCTGGTGCACAGAAAATATCTCCTTTTTCAATGTCTCACATAAGCTGGTATTTTGAAAGAATGATGATGACTAGATAAACCTAAAACTTTTATCAGCATTGTTCTGATGATTCTAACCACAGGTCAAAGAGAAGCCAGTGGGTTCCAGTAATCTATGTCCTGATGTTATTCCATGGCCCTTTTGCTAAAGTTTTATCAAAAAGTCTTCCTATCAGTTTGCATTAAAGAACACATTTGCTATAAAATCAGGCAGTTCAATTTAGGTTTCTATGTATTATTTTACACAATGCTTTCCTAGCTGTTTCCTTCCAGGGATTTGCATTTCAGGGATCAGCTTGAATGGAAAACCCTGGAAGAAAACTTGAGCATGAAGATATTCTGAATGAGCACACACACATTCTGTAATTGCTCTGTCATTTGGCTCCTAAGCCATATTCCTTCTACCCAGACCCCCAAATAAATCCATAAATAGAAGGAGTAAAAGACATTAAAGTCCAGTATCTGATTTTCTCCCTGTTAGAGTAAGCTCTTCCCTGGGAAGCGTTGGCACTGCTCAATTCAGGCTGCACATTGCTGCTGGAAATGATAAAATGTCCTAGGAAGGAATGTAAATCCACATCCCTGGTATTTGATACATTTAAATCAGGTCATATAGTCACTGTTATTAATTAGAAACAGTGTTGAAGTAAAAACATTTTAAATAAACCCAGGGACTGAATGTTAAAGCTGTCACTTTTTACACGGCCTCATGATTCAAGGATTAATGGACCTTAAAACAACCATAAACCACCGAGGCCCCTGTTCAGCTTTGGAAGAATAAGAATAGCTTTATTTCTGCTTCAGTCTGCCAGTCCTAAATTCATTGTGTGTCAGTGGGCACTGTAAACACTTTTAAGTATTGTGACAGTGTGGTACAAGATGCTGCTAATCTGTTTCCTGCCTGACCTTCACCAGCTCCACACCTTGCCATTCACTGAGGAAAGGAAAGAAAGTCATGAAAGAGTGATGTAAAATACAGAGCCTGTATTTTACTGACTGATAAAACCAGAATAATACTTGAAATATTTAGGCTTTGCTTTAAAATACCTCTTTCACAGAAGCCTTTTCTGTTATCTCTTTTTTTTTTTTTTTTTTTCCTCCAATGGCAACTTTTTACTCACTGCACTAATGGATGCAAAGTGCAATGCAAAGGGTTAGAGCACTTGTGAGGGAGGGACTTTGCAGAACAAAAATGCTGCAGTTTGGAAGCAAGACCAAGCATGCAGAGTACATTTCTGGAAGGCCAGCAAAATGAAGTCATCATTACTATTTAACAAAAGAACCCAAAACAAAAAGGGCAAAAAACCCAAAGAAACAATAGCCAGCAGTGCTACCATAGGGAGTGCCAGGAGTTGTGATTACACTGGAATTGAAGTATGTGCAGTTATCACAGCATACAGCAATGGGATACCAAACTAAATGAAATAATGACAGATAAACAGGAAAAAAAAACCCACATTATTTTATTTTTAGCTTATCTGATATGAAGGTCAAATTTTCTGTGGTGTAAGGATCAGAAAAACACAACTGCAAACTTCGAAGGTTTCAAATTCCAACCTCTGTCTTAGAACTGACTTTCTGACCACACTAAAAAGGAGCTTGGTCAGGTTTCACTTTAGTTGCTCAACCTGGAAAACTGGGAGAAGAAAGCAACTGTATTTAAAGCAAATGTAGCATGTGAGTGAAGCTTAACTTGGTACATAAAGTACCCATTAATTTTCACTATTTTCTAGTATATATAACGCCTTTCTCTCAACTGCTCCTCAGCTTGGAACCAGGGGGCACCAGTTAAAGAGAACTTTGTATCCTGAATTGTTTGACTTGCCTGTTTCCTTAAGTTTTTCCTGCATCTATTTCAAATGGTACTTTGTTGCTGACATAATTCTCACAAAATAACATAAAAAGAATTTTAAAAAAAGACAAAGTGGGATCAGGAGGAAGCATCACTACTATTAGAATAATGTGCCATAAATGTCTAGTTATTAATGTGAGCAGGACCTAAAATCCCTCACCAGTGTCTATACTATACAAAATAATTTTCTGTCACTTGTTTAGAAGTGGACTGACATTATAAGGCAGAGAATAAATACTTTTGTCATTCTCATTCTAAAGGAATGTAATTTTCATCATTAGAAAAGAGTCAAAAGGTTTATTTTGAGTGTAAAGAAGTAACTTGCTTTAAAAAGCAATTTTAGTATTGACTGCTTACTGATAGATACCTTGATGTGCACAGACCTTTTTTCCTGAATATTTTACCTATCAAGGTAACTTTTGCTATAAACAGCGTTTTAAAATTATCACATAAAAAACTACCAAGCACTAAATTAGAAAAAAAAAAAAAAAAAGAATTTTGAAAGTGATAGTTAAATTTATGAAGCAATTCTGCTGCACTCAGAGTCTTGCTGCTTGGCATGCAAGCACATTCCAGGGTGTGTGTGTGTGCCATGCAGGTGAAGCTCTTTGCACAATATTAAAAGGTGGGAGAAAGGATGAAAGCACCAAAGGCTGCACAATTACAGCCATGTGCAGAACACATGTACTTTGGACTTGAGCTTGTTTGCATGACTAATAGAGATAATACTGAATGTCTTCTCTCATCTTTTTTTTTCTTTTTTTTTTTTTTTTTTGGCTCAGTGCCTCTTTTGCTACCTCCAAGAGCTGTTAATTTTGTTCACTGCTGAGCAAAAGTCAAAGTCAGAGTCTAAACAGCTTGTAATGAGTTTTCAATGGCCCATCTCACTGAAATTGAGGGCAAAGGAGCAGCAGACTTAGACACTGTCAGCCCTCAGAATTTATTATTGAGGGAGCAACACGTTCAGAAGCAAATACATAGAGGAGGGGCTGAGAATTCTGGCAGCTTTGCATAAAGCTTGAATATAGTCTGCATTACTTGTGTAAATACCTTGACAACTCAGATAAACACTCAAAAATCAATGCAATGCAGCTCAATTACCTGTGCAATGAGATTGGTAATGTCGCTGCAACTTTATTTGGCATCCACTTAGTGCTCAAGTTTTAAGTCCTGCTCCAGAAAAGTGATTAATACTTTGCTAAATACCTTAAAGTCAGGAGGAAAGGGGGGGTTAGGATGCTTGGCACTGATAAGGAGCCCCTGATAATTCTGTGAGTCCTTAGTGACCGTTTTTATGGGCTGCACAAGGAGGGTTCTTGCACCTCGGTGGGTCAGTGCTGAAGTTTGTGAGACTCTCACCTCACCCACTGCTCAGGAAGGAATTTTCACTGTTCTGTCTCTTTGAGTGTACCCTTGGATATATTTCACTAACTATGTGCTTCTTCACTTTTCTCCTTCACATTTTAATTTATTGGGGTTTTTGTTCCCTACTAACAGACCATGAATCCTATTGCTCCATCTTCACTGGATCTCTGATTGAGAACTACAGCTCTAAGATGGTTTAGCTGATTTTATTCTTTCAAAAACAAGCAAGAAAGCTACTACTAGGGCTTCCAAACCCAGGAAAGAGTTCTCAACAGAGAATTTGTGTATTTACAACTAAAATTCTCTCTCTTTTCTGGAAGTCTGCAATTGAGTTCTTGTTAGGAAGTCAGGCTTCATAGTTAGGGGGGTGAAGAACAACAGATTTTAAACACTGAAGGAGCAGCCCCAAAAGGGAATGCATGCAAGAACAACATAGAGCAGAGGATGAGATCAAAAGTATCTTATTCTGGATGAGCTAAACAGGCATTTAGGGTTTTACACATTGCAATGTCTGCTACCTCAGCCTTCCCCCAACCAAGCCTTTGATTTACCACAAATACTCCACGTTGCACTTCCACACACTTCACACAGCTTCCTTTTGTTCTTACAGCTACACACCCATTAAGAACTCTGCTTCTGTCATATTTTATGCTACTTTTTCATGCATCACTACTTAGGGAATGGGGAAAAGTTAGCAATTAAAAATGCAGGGCTTTGCTTGGCTTGATGTCATTTTGTTTAATGCCTATAAAGAAACACCTCCAAACCACATCAGCTTCCACCAACATTACTACATTCCACTCTTCTAACATTACAGCAAACATGTTCACTACCTTTTACTGGAAACTTTTCACCTATTACAAAATTTGTAGGGTTTATCTATTTTAGAGATTATAGTCACGCATGCAGTGAAAAAAATATTTACAGATCTTTTTTGAGAAAACTGCCAAGAAAATAGGCAAAGTTAAGTTCTTGAACTCCCAGACAATGTACTGTCTATATTCAGAGGGTGGGAGAGAATGAAATGCTTCCTAAGAAGAAAACAATATTAAGTGGACAAGAAAACTTTGCACGTCATTCAATATTGCACAAAAGCACAAGGAAGAATTGTATGAAGAGAGCAATATGGGGTGGAAAATCACATGATTTAGTATAACTTACTGAGGATATATTCAACTCCTCTGAATTCAGTATTATTGACAGGCATTATATTCAGGTAATTGAAGTTTAAATGTAAATAAATGAGAATTCTGCACAAGCAGCCAGTACAGAGACAGAGCTCTACACAAGACACAGCATAAGTGGATGGAATATGCAGCAGAAAACAGAGAAGTGTTGGCAAAAGGCACTCAATAAGAAGATAAAGGAAAATTTAATTGAAGGAAAAATATTTTATGATGTTGTTAAATCTTTCCAAATATCTCAATCTATACTTTCCCAATAAATCTCCTAGATGTTGAAAACAAAACTCTTGTAAGAAACCACACGCTAAGCGTACTTTGAATTTTAAATTGAAATTCTTTTACTGGCAAAAATAATGCTTAACATGTATTTGGTGGCAGCAGATGAAAGGTTTGTACAGTTTGAGAGGAATGTCACATCCATCCTCTTTTAGGTATGCATCACATAATAGCCTGTTTTATATAGGACATAAGACCTTTTCAGAAAGGGCCTTGAATGAATAATGTACTACAGCGTCGTGGGTGCCATCAGGTATAATAGAAGAGTCTCTTGCACCCTGTATTAGTGAGGGTAGAGCTCTGCAGGTCTATCACCACATAAAACACCTCCCAAAATTGTCACAGTCGGGTCAGAGCAAGCATTTCAATTTTTCACAGCCCTGTTTTGTTTCCCTTCCTCTCACTCCAAGTGTTGGCTCTGGGTACTTGTTCATGTCATTTAGCAGAGAGAGCAGAGAATCATCCCAGCAGGGTCTGCCCACTGCTGCACCTTGCCAAGGACACCAATTTGGGTGCTGAACTCCACAGAAACATTTATTTCCCACACCAAACTCAGGAACAAGCACAGTGCAGTGCATTATTCCAGAGGGATCCCAGCTTCTCAAAGAGAGAAAAGGGGGATGCATCCTCACAGCATTGCCAACCAAAGGGGGAGGCATGAACTCTTCTTCTGCTGCTCAAAGCCTTGACATTTCCAGCTTTTCAAGAAGAAATTCAAACACCATTTCTGAAAACCCTCATAATTCCAGGAGCAAAAACTTTGGCCCTACACTTCACATTTCACTGTTATGCCTATGTTGAAAAGCTCAATTTTTCCCATGGAACAGTGAACATTTATACAATCATTAAAAGCCCATCTTGCACCATATTTTTATCCTTCTCAGTTTTAATACATTTTTATAATTGCATTGAGGATATTCTAACTCTGTTTTTAGTGCAACAATAAAATTTATGAACCATGACAAACGTATCATATCAAAGATCACCCGAAGAATAACAATGTGCACGTCAATAGAAGAAACCTCAGCTTCTGCCTCAGAGGAGCTTAGGACTGGGAGGTGATAAATACCTAAAATAGTATTCCCATGTTAGCTGTGAAATGCCAATAATATCAATTTTTTTTTCCCTAAGCAAAAGGAAACACGGTGTTGTAAAAGACAATTTTTTTGCAAACACGTTGCATTGGCAACTTCAATTTTAATGAAATTTAGAATTTTTTAAAATCTAATTCATGTGCAGATTTTACTGATTTCACCCTCATGCTTTTTGTATAATAAATGTGATATCTAATTACCTTCTAGCTCTTGCTGCAAAAGGCCTATTTCCAAGCCTGTTTCCAATATTCCTATTTTTACCTGTGCAAATTTCTACACACCCTCCACACCTTCAGCACAGCTGCTGACAGCCTCCTGCATTTGCCTCTTAGAGAGAATATTCTCAGAAAGTAAATGGTTTTCAATCAGAAAGCCCTTAAAACCAAATCTAGTTTTGACATTATATAACTGATTATAAACTCATTTAAATGTGCAATAACTAAAATACATGCATGAAAACTCTTACAATTCACTAAATTCTAACAAATTTTAAACTGAATACTTCCTAATTAAACACGCTGTGTATTTGAGATTTGTGTCTATATTCAGAGTTTCCTTGGTGTTACACAATACATCATATTTTTAAATAAATCATTAAAATGAGGAGGCAGGGAAAATGTATTTCAATATTTAAAGCTCCCAGGTTATTCTGTCTCCCTAATATAACAATTTGTTTTTTCTGGATAAGAAAAAAAAAAAATTGACAAGAATAATATCCTGGTAAGGTTCATGCAAAAGCACAGATAATCTACCCATTTTTTTAAACAGTCATTGTGACAAAACAGATTGAAAAGGTATTGTAGATCCAAGAATACATAAATGAAATGCATCCCACTGGAAAAGCTTTTTTTGCTCACATTGTCATTTACAGCTTCTGAATTAATAGACCAAGAAAGGCACCACAGGCACCAACAAAATGCAGTAAAACCATTGGCAGCCAGTGGTGTCTCAAAGTTTAATTCCCCTGGGGAGAAAAGGACACTGCCTAATCTGTATTCAGTCCTGACATTGTCCACATCTGATATGGAACATTAGCTACTAACTCTCTCAATAGACTAGTGTCCTTCAGTTTATATTACTTTATGTTAATAGTAGAAAAATTACACACAACATCATTTATCATTGTTATACTGTACTATACAAGCCATAGCTTATTTTAATATATTTATTTACCCTTAAGAGGAACAGAAATTTAAATATATATCTCTCAATCTATATAAATTTAAAGATAAGCTTATAGTGCCAGGTTCAGGGCAGAGCTGCAGAAGGGATATCCCCCTTAAAAATGTGTTTTAATTGTACAAAGAATTTCATGAGGCATCACACTGCTGTAATAAGAAAAAAAAATCGCTTTATTTGGGCACTAAATCTTACAGAATTTGTACATTACATAGCACTGCACCTTAATCATAATTTATTTTTTGATTTTTTTTTCTATTCCATCAGAGGCAGCTGCTCTGTGGCTCTGTTTTCACATCCTCCTTCTCCCTCAGCAAACTGCCCTTACATTATTTACCTACAGCTCAGGTAGGCAAGCTCAGTCCCCTTTAAAGGGAAAAAAATGCAGGTCATGAATCAACAAAGAACTAGGATTTGATTTTTTTATGGATTGCAATCTACATCTCAGTACATCTAAATTTCAATTAGTCTGTTTAAAAACACTCCTGCAGTCAGTGATGTGTGCTGTTTGCCTGGCCTATCCAGAAAAGGAAAAAAAAGCAATGATGAAGAAGAGAGACAGAAATCTATACTCTACTAAATGTGTATTACTCTACCTTCAGATTTTAAAATGCAAGAAGTCAAATTAATGATGGATCTGATTTTCAGAAAAAAGCAGTTACCCAGAATCATCCAATCACACTGAATTCCAGATAATAATTTCTACATAAAAGTCAGAATTTTTTATTTGCTAATGGGGACTGTTTTGATTGCATTTCATACAGAAATGTTATCCTTAAAGATTCAAGCAATGGAAAATGTAACACATAGCCACAAATACATTTTTTTCCAAGAGGTACTACCTTTCCTGTTATAAAAATTCATCCTATTTTCAAGTTGAATTTGTGCCACTCCAACACCCAGTCCTTGGACCTTATTCCACCCAAAGTTCCTCCACCAAACTGCAGTGCTTGGAACAACTCATCAAAGCCTGACTGGTTTTAGAACAATTAGTCCAGATTAAAAGGAAATTAGGTAGAATGACTGACAACAGCAGAGTATCATTGGATAGTGGGCAGCCTTTTACTACTTAACAATAAATTTTTTGGCTAAACTGCACCAAAAACAAAAATCATCACAACCAAGCCCCTCACACATGTGATTCTTAAGAATACCACAGCCTGTCTGCAAATATTCAACGAGACATTTTCCCAGGTCAGGTTTTTCAGACAGCTCTACTGAGCAAGAGCACTCCAACATTTCCCAGGTACAAAGGAAGTTCAGACTCTGACATCCTGTTGAATATTGCAGCATTTGTCAAGAAATCAAGGCCACGGCTTCCTTGTGGCAAGGAGAGCAGGTTACCAATGAACCTCTCATGCCATAAAGCACAAGGAGGATCAGATCCTTAAACAGTCAGAATTTTCATTTCACAGCACTTTTTCCCAAGCAAGAACAGAGTGATAAATTCAGTATTTGACCTTAGAATTTGTAGGGCAGCAACAAAAGGATATATTCCATCCAGCAATATCTTAAATCTATTTCAAAGTCAAGTGCTTCTGCTTATGATTGTTTTGAATTTTTTTTTTCCTGGTTACAAAACAACTGAAGGTGTAACTTAAGTAACCAGGAGTGATTGTACAATGTCTGTTCAAAAAACAAATAAAACTGAAAAAACAAATAAATTTGAACATCACCATTAAAGATGAGATTTTGAACACAAATGTTACCACTAACTTACAGTCACGAACACAACCAACTTTCTATTGGTGGCGTTCATTTATTATTTGTATTCAAAACTCGGAAGGGAAATAAAATTTGTCTTAAAAATCAGAAAGGGAAAAAATAAAAGCAAACTATGAAGATAAAAGACCTAAAAAGCTAGATGAAAGAGGGTGAGGAAGAACTGGCCAGTTCATGCAGGCAGACAGACAGACTGGTAGATGGAGGTTCCTGCTGGCTCGTTCATTAAGGTCATCTCCTGACCCCCGTGCCACTGAGGAAAAGACAACAGCTGTTTCCAGTATCAGTGGCAAGAATGATGGAAGTGAATTAATCCACAGATGGAGACCAGCACCTGAAGGGACCAGTCTGGTGAGCAACAACAGCCTTTGCCTGAGAAACACACTTAAATGTTACCATATGGAGTGCTAACAGGAGACAGAGGGGAATGGAAAGCTCTGCACAAAAGCTTAAGCATCTTATTATTGATAAGGAAAACAAAAAGGCTGCTCTGCCTGGGCATTCCTGATTTACAATTCATAGGCTATCAAATTGGTTAAGATGCCTTAATTAAGAGAAACTAGGTGATTAAATTACTGAACTGAAAGAATCTACCCAAATAAAAGTGTTAAATAAGATTGTAAGGGAATAGAACTCAGAGATGCAAAAGCCCCATTAAAATCTGAATCAATTCCTCCTGATGATATGTTTTTCAGACTGAAGATGCATCAGCTGTTAAGCCAATATGACACTTCATGTTAGTCAAAAGGCTGAAAAGCTGCAATCATGTTTTATTAAAATAACTACACACGCTGGGCTGGGCTGAGGGAGAGTACCATGGTGCCAGAAAACAAGAACAATTAATTTAATATCTCTGAACTCTTACATGTAGCATTTGCAGTTCGAACACCAGAGTGTAACTGTCCATCTTTATTTGAATGTATTTTCTACACATGGCCTCAGGCTCCTTGGGGAATGACAGACTGGAAAAACAGAGCTGCACTACCAGAAATGCTGAAAAAATAAAGCTCAAATATATTGACAGAGCTGGAGAACTGGATAGCAAATATTTGGAGGTCACTGGCCAGTTTCATGTCTCCCTTATGAAGCATAAAACCCACTAAAATAAGGAAAACAAACGTTTGTGGTTAGCAAGCCTGTGTCCTGCAGCCCCAAGGGCTGCGTGCAGCTGGTGCTGCACCAGGGCAGAGCAGAAACCACCTTTGCCACCCAAAATTGTCACCCAGCTGGGGCAGAATCTGACAGACAATTTTCACTCTGCCAGCTGGGGACATTTCACCCCAGCCAGAAATTGGAGACTAGATCAAATGGGCAGGTATGGCCACTGACTCCTGCGAGCAGGTGTTTGTGCAAGAGCCACACCACTCCTTCCTCACCCTCTCCCACCCAGTTTTATTCAGAATAAGCAATTCCAAGCCTGTGAAAAGTGTGTTCATGTTGCAGAACAAATCAGGGGTTTTCCTGGATTTTTTGCTCCCTGAAGTGTGCCCCCCAGGGTGTCAACTCTGGGATTATCAGATTAAGAAGTGTGTACACTTCTGCTTCTAAGGCTTTTTTTTAGTGTTTACATTAAAACTCACATTTTAAAGTAGTTTTAGAACTGAGATGTCAATAGATCTCTAAACTGAGACTCAGAGAAGATTTCAGCCCATTCAAGCAGCCTTCAGTGAGGAGGAAGGTTTACCTACTTTAAACATACTTTCACATTTCAATAGGTTGAAAAGAGCTTCACTGCAAAATGAAATTTTGCAGGTCATTTAGTGATTATGATTAAATCACCTTCATTTATTACCACACGGAAAATAAGCCACTGTACTCAACATGGGAGGTGATCTTAACTGCTTAGCAATTTATTCAAATACTCAGAAGTGGAAATCATTTCTGGGCTGTTCATTCATTAATAAGGGCAGAGGGATGGCAGTTTGAGACATTATTTAAGTATCTTTGAAATATAATTTCTAGTTTATACAGGTCAAAGAGGTTTCCCTGTTTACATATTCCAACCTGTACAATATGAAGAAAGATACATTTCAATGAGAAATTCTGTGAAGAGATTCAACTTCTGGGCTAAAATACACAACTACACAGATTTAAATGAAAACACCACAAATAAATTGTATTTCTCCTGCCCTGTATTATTCTTATTGCAGGTTCCATTAACAGTGAACTTAAAAAGTCAATGCAGCAGGGTGTAGCAGATCTACAATGCCAAGTACATGTCAGTAAAATGACACTGTCCTTTTCAAGAAGCACCTTCTATAATTATTTCCAAGTGTTTTCCAAGAGTTCACCAGTCCCAATGGGGAAACAAAGCCTTTTTCACCCTTTCCATGTGGATTCCACAACAGGTGTCCCAGCGAGGGGATTTGGGTGCTGCAAAGTTGGGGTTTTTTTACAAAATATTTCACCCTTGTAGGTGGTGTCAATTTGTGTAACAGTGTGTTGTAATGAAAAGGAAAATGCTTTCATAATTTCAGAGCATTTTCTGTATTGGATGGGGCAGGGAGGCAATGTTTAAGTACATCAACTTTATCTCTTTAATTAGCTCATTAATCAGCATCTATCAAAGCTGATGAGGTGCATTTTTTCAAGCCCCATATGCTTAAACTTTAGACTAAAATTTCTTCTCAACTCTGAAACCAGTAAAATACTTCTACCATTCCTACCAGAGAAATAATCTGCATATCCACCTATCACTGAAATTCTTCCATGCACAGTTTTTCCTCTGTGCAGTAGCTGCTCACCTCCAACCTTGGCCTGCTGGAGTCCAAGAAAACCCCACAGAGCTCCTTCCCATACCCCAAGGGGAAGCTCTGCTCTCATCTGCAATGATGGAAATCCCAAGAAACTTACTTACATCAGGGGAGTCACCCAGAGGTCACAGCAAACTATTTAGCCTTCTTTGCTTCATCCTTTTGCTCTATCCATTACTTACAGCTTTTAAAAAGTCACATCAGGCACTGTAAACTCAAGTGTTTGCAGCAGAACTCTGGTTCCAAAGTGATTTGCAGTTTGAAATGTGGCTTTAGAAGAATTCTGCACAAAATCAGTGCTGCAAAAAACCTGTATTGGCTCACAGAAAATAAAATGCCTTCTCACCAGATTACTAGACTGAAAGGGAGCATTCAACTTTCTAAACTTAAGCTATATAACACAGATCACTGAATTTATTCCAGTTTGTTCTGTATCCAGGGCAATCACTCACACATGACTAAGGCATGCTTTCCAGAAACAGCCAGCATTGAAAGATTCCTAATTATCCCTTTTCACAATAATATTGCTGCTATGTGTTACTCTAAATTAATGTGAACAGAGAACTGGAAGCTAAATTCAGCTGCAAATGCCCAAAACTTTGCATGGTTCAGAACTCCAAGAACTTGATTTTTGCTCTGCAACAAGGATAGTGTGTGTGAACAGCCCAGACAAAGAAACCCTCCTTTGATGACAGCAAGCCCTTGGGTGTTTACCTCAAAGGCTTGGAGATCATTTATAGACGTTGTTGGGACTTGTCCTTACTGTGCATCTGGAAAACAAGAGCCTGAACTGGGGGGATTTGAATGAGGAGCTCCTGGCTAAACTGAGGGAGTCTTTCCCATCTATTCTGTAAAATCCAGAGGCTGGAACTCCTCCCAGTTACACATTGGGACTGCACATCCCTTCTCCAGCAGGATGCTCCATGGGAACCCCAGACCTCAGCACTGCGCTCCAGCAAACAGGGAAGATCATAAAATACTACTTGGGCAGAAATTGAATGAGTAATTGGGTATCTCAGCATTCCTGGGGCTCCTTGCAGGAGATGGCAGGGTAATTGAAAAGCAAAAGGAAACATGGCTTAAGAAAGGAAAGCACAGTGAAATTAAAATGCTTGACAAGTAGTTATATTGGCAAAAATTGAATAAAATAACAGTTTTCTAACTTGTCCTATTTTAGCCTGAACAATGATCCAACCAGAACACAAATATTTTCATGGTACCCATATTACCAATAATTATTTGTCCTGGTGAATTGCAAATATGCTTTTACCAAAGGATTTCTGGGGAGAAAAAAATAAAAATCAGCTTTCCTAAGACAGAGGAGGGAAGAAAACTAAGTTAATAAATCATTCTGCCTCAGATCTCGGGAAGATGTCTTAGTGATGATGTTTCACACTTTTGGTAATTTTTTAGCTACTGGCTTAACTTATCTATTGCCTGCCACCAAATTTCAACTAGCATTTGAAATTACTCAACCTGTCTACTTGTGTGTGTGTTTGTCCCTTTCTCCTGCAAAGCAGAGCTTTCCTTCTGGAGACATGTATTGAACAGTTCTTGCCTGACCTATGGATTAATCAGAATTTAAATACTGTATTATTTCAACAGGCACTTCTAATATCTGTGTTTCCTGCCATGAAATGCAATTAGGGAAAATTAATTTACCAGGGGAGCTCTGAAGCTTTACCTTCTTCCCCACTGCTCTCTGCACTGGGCAACATTCAGATGCAATTCCTTCTATTCCAAGTGCACCAGGGCTTTCCTTCCCTAGACTGCCACGAGCAGAGAATGTCACCCACTATTTGGAAGGCTCACAACAGTGACATTTTCCCAGTAAACCTGAACTGCAGCAGTCAGCTCAATAGGTTTATCATTGTTAATGAAAACAATTGGAAATACACTGAACATCTTGTTCTGTGACTTGAATCAGTCTGTAACTGTGTTAGAGATGCAAGCCAGTGCTCCAGGACAGATTATCTCCCCGTGAGGCTCTGGTGGAGCTCTGCTGTTTGTAAATGCAGCTGGTGCTCAGGGTTGTCAGGCAGGATAATAAACGAGGTACAGCTCAGTTCACATCCCCTGCTTCGGTTTTCATGTTATGTTCTTAACCTGTATCATCCTTTCTTTTCCAACATTGATTTTGATCTGGAGGGCACACAAAAAAATATTCAGCTGCAGCACAATGTTTTTATATGCAACTTTAAAAAGTGGTGTTTTGCAGCCTGCATCCAGAATGGGCTGCAGGCCACCCTTGGAAAAGTCATTCCTCAGGTTATCTGGAGACAGGAACAGGGAACAATTGGGATCATCTGTGTGCTGAAAGCAGCCCATCTTTTACAATTGGGGTCTGAGGATTTTTCCCTGTGAAACAAAGGCCAGACCACAGGGATGAGTTAGGGAAGTGTGTTCTATTTAACTCAACAGTGTCAGCCATAGAACATGCCCTTTATATCTATAGTTTATTTTAACACATATCAAGGAGACAGAAAATTAGTGATCAATGTAGAAGGGAGCATGAGGTTTCATTATAAATTAATGTATGAAGACTTGGATTTCAATGATGAAATGAACATGAATCTTAAAAATTGTCTGTCTTTATGAAACAGATGAAAATTATTACAGTATATAACTTTTTGGTGACATTTTACTGCAAAGGGCATATTGTTACAAAATTTAGCAATGATGTAGCTAACAGAAATACTGCAGGGATAGATAAGATTATTTATGTAGCATGATAAAGCATGAAACATGGATGTATTTGACTCATGGGGTTGCAGAATGGGAAAAATCCTTTGCCCTGCTCATAAGTGAACCCTCCTGTGAAATCAAGGAGCAGCACAGATGGGACTTACTGGGAGCCAAGACTGCACAGCAATAGTCAAATCCAGTCCATCCAGTTGTGCTCTGGAGCACAAAAAGTTAAGGGAAATAAAAAGGTAAAAAGAGGGAGAAAATAGGAGAGGTTTAAAGAACCTCACTTGTGTGTCCACTACAGTGGTTGGTTTTTTTCCAAAACCAACCCATCCCTGCAGTGTCCCAATGATGCACTGATAACTGGATTAAAAAAATCACCTACTGAAAATGGAACTGGGTAAAAAACATCTGTAGGTAGAAACATTGCAACACAGAACTGGGGGAAGGTTGCTGCAAATTCTGCTGCCCAAGCTGGAGCTGGAGCAACTCAGTCCCACAAGGGGCCCTGGCTTAACATTACTGGAGACCTGGAATTAAATTCAGGTTCTGGAAAATTTCTAAGATGGAAAGAACACATACACTGATTGACTCACCTACAGACATGATTGACTCATAGGAAATGATCACTAGACTACAGAAAGCTCAGAGTTAACAGAAACAAAAACTTGTCATAAAAATACTGTCTTTATCAGCTAAGTGAACCTTGGCTATACAATCTTTAAAAAAAAGAATACATCCCACACATCAAAATCAGACTGACTTATATGCATAAAATTTGGGCAAACTCAACTGGACACATTTCTCTAAAATAAATGTGATGGAGAAAATAGATTTTCACATAAAACTAAGGTCAAAATTAGGTTTATCTTGGAACTAAAACTTCAGTCTTACCTAAGAAAATATTTTCCCATATGTAAGTTTTCAGCACTATTCTCCCTAGAATTGCATAACTGAGTTCAGATTAAAATTACTTGCTATCCCTAATTAATTGAACCTATATTCCATTTTCATCTTGTTTCCCTTCCCTTGTCCTTCCTTCCTACCTTGCCAGGATAAACCATTCTGTTACATTTGCAAGCTCCAACTCAACTCATACCACTGTGATTTCCTTTAAACAAACAAAAAGACAGTAAAGGAAAGAAAAACAGTGAGAAACACCTGCAAACTATTATAAATTCTGAACCCACCCACACAGCCTGTAAGTTATAAGTAAGTGAAAGAAGATTCAAAGAGAGAAACAAACTGGGTTTTGGGTGGTTTTTCTTCTATAAATACTGGCAAACAGATGATGCTAAATCTTTAGGAAAATATTTTTGCACTTTTTGGTTATGCACAAACAATTTCTATTTCCTTCCTGGGCTGGGGAGGGTCCAGTGCCATCCCTGTTATCTGAGATGTTCATAATGGGCTAAACCTTGACTGGGTGAAGGTACATGACCTCAGGACTGTGCCAACCACATTCCCCAGCAATCAGGCTTGGGATTTATGATTTTCCTGGATGGCCAGTTTTATCACACTGATATTTTTGTTGTTTATCAGACCAGAGAGTTCATCCCTTCCTTTTCACATCTGAGAAATACTGGTCAAACAACACAGGTAACTGGATTTTTCTTAAACTTGAGACACCTTTGATTTGTTTTGTAATAAATTATTATCCATGACAAATTTGAAAATTTTATTTCAGAGTAAAGAGAAAATGAAAGTTATAAACTCTGTTCTCTCATGGAGATCCTCTGTACTGAAGCAGTTCTACAAGCCTCCACCAGAACAAATTCTGTTATGAGCAGAAATGAACATGCTCAGCTCTAAACTACATTCTAATGGTTGACCAAAAGTTAAAAACCCCAGAGCTGGTATGGCTGTCTGGCATCCTGAACAATTTTGCTCTGGACATGGTAAGCCAGGTTTTCACCCAGTAAATACGTAAGGCATGGAAAGTAATAGAAATTATTTTTCCCTGGAAATAGACATAAAGTGTAGTAAATTCAGTTTAGTACATTAAGATTTACTATTTCATTTTTACAACTGATCAATCAGCATTCTGTAAAGCTGAGCATCTCACAAAGATGTCAGTGTAAAAAAATGCACTTGAGTATTAAAAAACTTATCACTGTGACTGAACACAACCCAAGTAAATGAATTAACTCCATTGCCACAGAGCACACTGGAAGAAATTCAAAATTAGAAAACACAGGATAATTTTTCTTCACATATTTGCCTTGCTGTTCATCTGGATAAAATTTAACATAGCTGTGCTTTCACTTATTATATGTAATAATAAAGACCCAGTAGAAATACCACAAAGGTAAGGGAATGGTGCAGTATTTGCCTTCATGTAAAATAAACAAAGGAGGCACTTACAAAACATGAATGCCAAGAGCTACAGTGCCTGAGCCCAGCCAAGGAGAAAAGGTATATTGAAAAATATACTGAAAGTATACAAAAGTACACAGAAATACCCATTTTAAAAGAAATCTAAAGAGTGTTATGAACAAAGGAGTCATCCTTTGAGTTTTTCCCTCTGAGCTTTCAGCAGGGTAATAGAGACAAATAGGTAGATAAATGTTACTTTGCATATAAAATTGTCAGCCTGAGAGCATTCTGAATTCAGCATTCTGAATTAGGATCATGCAATGTAACTTAGAGCAATAAGTTAGCCAGAATCACAAGGCTTAATATGTATTAAATCCAGTAGTACTGAGTGTTTACTACTGTGATTTAACTTGATTACTTTCGTCTCTTAGTGCTTTTGTTTCCTACTAAAGGATTTATTTATTTATTAATGCCTTTATTTATTTATTTATTTACTCTGGAGTGCCATCTGAGAAGTCAGTTCTCTTTGCACTTGGATGGCAAGAACCTGTCACACCACAGGTTAGTTTAGAAACACCAAAGTTCATTGTATGAGTTCACCACCTGCCTCTTGCATCCTAAATTAACTCCTGACCAGACTTGAATCACTACAAGTTTCTAAAGTTTCCAAATTATTGTCTAAAGAACAAATTTAAAATCCAAACTGTAGGCAAAGCAGCAGCTCAGCCAGGGGAAGAACTGTGATTTTTGTGCTCTGTTGCAGAAGGACATCAGCTTTCCCAGAGGGTATTGGCTGTTAAAACCCACCACACATGGACAGAGCAGCAAAGTTCATGAGGTCAAAAAGTGTTCACCTGCCACAAGCCACAAAGACAGGATCCTGGTGTTAGTAGCAGCCAAAAATAATAAAAATAAAAAAAAAATAAAAATAAAAATAAAAACCAAAAAAAGGCTTTTCACACAGACCACAGGTTTGAGGAAGAGAGAATGAGCTCTGGCAGGGAGGGACCTGCTGGATCCTGCAAGTCCAAAGGTGCTGCTCAAGTAAACACAAAAACCACTCCAAAAATCCACCAAACTACTAGAGAAGAGGAAGCAAGGAAGCTCAGGCAGATCACTAAAAAAAAAAGCTGATCAGAGCTACTGGAGGTTGCAGTGCTTTTCTTTAAAGACTTCTTAATATTTCCTGACCCAGAGTGCTAATGGTCTACTAAAAACTGGCTAGGAGAAATAGAAACATTTTAACATGATGATTGCAAAAAAAGGTACCAACAGCAAGTCCAGGAAAGGGCTCACATGCAATTTCCATTGTGCACATGTATTTATGAGGTGGATAGACACTGTGCACTCCAGTAATAATGAAGCCTGTGCTACAAATGCTCTGCAGCAGCAAACTTTGTGTAATGGCACATGTAAAGCAACATTTTCACTTTTGCTGTGAACCAGTTATGTACCTGCAGCCAGTCATTTATTGTACTAAAACAACACTGCTTGCTTAAAATAAATATGGCACATCATATGTGCATGTCTTGCACATGTGTATTTATGTGTACAGACAGCTCATGTGCACGGACACAGACACATGTCTGTACACATATGAATTTTATAGGAAACTGAATAAAAAAAGGTTTTCTACAACTTGGTTTTAAAACTATCTTTAGCCTCTGTGATCTATTGAGTGTAGGGAGGCTCAATTCCATGGCTGTAGGCTTTTCTACCATCCTGCTCTCCTGCCTCTGTATCACCTCTCCTCACTGACAAGAATTTTACTCGTACAAATTCCATTACCCATGTAATTTTACATGTACAAATGTCTTTGCACATACAAATTTCATATGTATGTATCCATCTGTGCCCCATAGCCATGAAAAGCAGTACCTGAGAGAAATTCCTTGAAAGTTTGAAGAACTCCATTTTCACTTTCTTGCTTTGTTCAAGCCTGTGGTTTTTGGAATAGTTCACTTATTTACTTTAATGCATTTCAGGAAATACTTCTCCAGGCTATTAACCCCAGAGCCAACCTAGCCAGGACAAACTCTTTATTAGTGAAATATCACCCACTTTTCATGTAAGAGACACCACAGGAGATGTTGCCAGGGCCTGAGCTCTCTTGCAGAGAACAATCTGACCAAGGTGTTTGACCAGGAGTTGTACCAGGCTGGTGCCACCCCCCTGACCTGTGCTGGGAGCCTGAGCAGCTCTGCCTGTGCCTCCATGGAATAAATCTGCAGTGGTGATTGTTCCATGCTTGAGCCACCTGTCCTGATGAATGCCACCTCCTCTGTAGCATTCCCAGATATTGGAGTTGGCTACTCAAGCTTGAAAGACAAGTGGAGAAATTAACAACTGGTGCACAAGCTCCTTAAATGGCACAGGGGCAAAAGAGGGGAAGAGGAATTCACTGCTGTGGCTTTCCTACAGCACTGGAAATGGATTTGGGAGTGTCAGAAGCCCTGCATCAGCACGAAGCTGGGCAGACACACAGGGGAGTGGTACCACAGCTGCATTTTGGCTTAAATTATCAGTCCTTGAACACTGATTGTAATTTTACTTCAAATTTCTGAAACAGAGAGAGGCAGAGACTTTTAAAAATTGATGAGTGCAAAGTTACATGGGTTATTTAGTAGCTGAAGAAAACAACCAACCCCCCCATCCTGATCTAATACAGTACCACTACTCCATTTTCTCAATTATTATTTCTAAAACCAGAAATTTTCCAGTACATGGGTTTGTATATTTCTTAGCTTTTTGAGTTAGCACTATTTATAAAGGAACTCTGGTGAATACACACTAAATGCCTTTGCCAGTCATTTCCATCAACAGATCCTTCTGAGCCAAACAAACTGATGGTTTGGGAGCTTTTGCTACTTTTTTGCCAAACAGCACTGGATTGATTTGTTAAATTCTGTAACAGAAACATGCTTAATAGCAAACAATGTCAAAGAAACACACATTTCAACGGCCCCTGGAAACTTCAAAATGTGCTTTTCCTGTGTTTGAAGCTGAAACAAGTAAGCAATACTGTTGTCTTCTTAATTTGTTGATTTTGGTTTTCGTCCAGACGTGCAAGGACCAACCCAGTGACAAGCAGAAAAACAGAAATCATTTGTTCAGCAACTTCTCCAGCCAACTCTGTGTTATACACAAAGATAAATCTGTTAATGCTGTTGTATATTGAAGATGCCTCTCCATTGTGCTTATCTGCTGTGTCAATGGAAGTTATTTGCATGGACACTTAATAACACCCTTAAATGAAATTCAAATGGACGTTAAGCACACCTATAATGTATTCTTGTATCCAGTACATGTGTGCTTTGATTTTTTAATTCCAAGTGACTGATTGCTGATGAAATTGAGTTAGCTAGTAGGTTTGTAGGGGTAATATCAGTCACTCTGCAAATTACTCCATCAAAGGAAAAGCCAGAAGTACAGACACTTTATTTACCCAGGGCTCTCCTCACCACCAGAGCTGGCTTGCCCATCTCATCCCTCCTGCTCAAGCACTTGGAAAACCAAAAGCATCTGCTCTCTAGTTTTAGCTGGACAGTTGAGCACTCAGGGCAGGATAAAACTGTGTGTTTATTTTTTAACCCTGCTTACAATGATAGACCCTCTCTTTAAGTGCTTCCATTCTCAGAATTTATTAGAACTGGAGACCAGTACCTGCTATCTTCTGAGCACCTCCAGCTACTTCCTTTTATAAAAACGTGCTGCCATTGATAAAACACAAAAACCAGAGATCCATTCTACTTCAGGGAACACTGCTGCACCCATGGCCCCCCCTCCAGCTCTGTTCCCCCACCACTTTCTGTGACACCTCACAATTTTGTCAAATTTCACTTGATTTTGCCACTCCCTGAGCAGATTTCTGCCAAATTCCAATTCCTGCAGGTATTGCTACAGAAAAAAAAAATACAAGATGACTCACTGCATAAAACTGATTTTCTGTTATAATGTCCTGCAGATCCACTCAAAGCAGTGAAGCTTTTCCCATTTCCATGGCTGAGAATTGAGCACATTCCCTCCAGGAGCCAACACTCCCTGTCAGAGCTGGGCAACTGGGCAGCCTCTGCTCTTGAACCTCATGTAGCTGTGTCCTGTGCTGCCACAGAACCCCAAACATTACCACTGCTACACAATTTCTATTTATTTCTTTGCTATTGCTGTCTTGGGCTCTGGAAGGGGCTTCTCTAAAGACCCTGCTGTGATGGACACATAACACCAAGAGCAACAATTCTGTAGTCTAGGAGCAGATTGACTTGTTTTACTACTTCCTTTTCCATTCCTTTGTCAAGTTTTTGATTTACTGAAAAACTGTTGAAGGGAGAAAAAACAAGGATCTGCCCCAAAATCCCAACTGTGGGAATGTTTGCTTTTTTTGGCAGCAGTAATATTTATCCCAAACTTACCAGGAATTCTCCCCTGTGCTAAGAATGTTGGTCTTAAGGCTCAAAGATGTAAACATGAAGTATTTTATCAGTATTGTGTTTTTCTCCCCCCTCTATGCAACTTCAGAGCAGTTAGGAAGAAGAAAACATTAAAACAAAAAAATCACCGTCTTTGAGTGTCTGTGAAAATTTATGTACTAAAAAGCAGCTGTAAAATTTTTAATGTTTAAATTAATGTTTTATGTTTACAATAAAAACTCTCCAGCCATGAAGGGCTTTTAAAAGCTACATGCTAAATACAAGCAAAACCAAAGCAAACAATAACACTCCCATGAAGCCCAGCTTCAACCCACAAAATGGCAAATAAGACTTTTGTGCACACTTCCTAAGTTCCTGAGTCTTTTTCTACAAAAAAGAGCCCTTAGCAATGTCAAAGGCACAAAAAAGAGCTGGTTAGAATGTGAAGGCAAAAACCTTGTAATTCCTTAATAATAGGTTTCTCTGCAGTTCTGAATGTATTTGTGATGGTCTGGTTTATTTTTTTTTTTATTTGAATTGTGTTATAAATAAAATAGCTTCTCTCCTCCCCCTCTTCTGCCAGCTGTAAGCACTCTGTCCTCCAATAAAGGTTGAAACAAATGAATAGGTTTAAAAGAGACCATTATGCACTTGCTAGTGCAGAGTGAGGAGATGAAATGTTGCCAAATCATTCTCCTTTTAAAATCAATAGGAATTCTTGTTATTGGATTCAATGGGAGTATAATTAGGTTCTACACTCACACACTTTCTTGACAATGAGGGTTTCTTTGCCTCTTTCACTCCTGTTTCCCTCTCAGATATGGAGAAGCCTCGCTGCTCCAAGGAGCTCTCAGTCTGAGCAGCATTTCAGCCAATTCTCCCCTGCCATTCCTGTGCCACAGCCTGGAGCAGGCAGGGTGAGCACAAATAACCCAGACTGCCAACCCTGACACCCAGTAAATCACAGCAGAGAGAGCACAGCCCAGCACCCAGCAGACATTTGAAGCCTTGATCTCCTGAGTTCCCTGCCCACCCTCCCAGCCCCCAGTGACCAGCTCAGAGCAGCCCCAGGTGCTGAGCCACCTTTCCAGCTGCAGCCCAGCTGGGTTCTGCAGGTCCTGCTGCAGGGATGCTGAACCCAAATATACCTAGTTTGAATCAGATATAAATCTGTCCCACAAGTTGAAATTATTTTCAAAACCCCTGTCAAAGTAATTCCAAGGGGACAATTTAAATAACTTCCCTTTGTCAGGGTCACACAAGGAGGATCCAGCATTTGCCAGACCTGAATGCTCAGCTCCAAATCAGCCACTGTGAAGTCTTGAGGCCACTCCCAGCAGTCTCTCAATGAAAGTTACATATGACTTTGTATACTTGCTTTTATAAACAGTGCTCTGAACAACAACAGAACTGTATAAAGCCACATCAGCCCCCAATTCCAAGAATTCAGAGTCACCTTTTTCAATCTTTTCTACCATGAACAGATCCTATGCAAATAGTTTATGTCTTATCCACATTGCAACCTTCATAAATTAATTTGTCAGCCCTTACTTTGTTCCAAAAGAAGGGATGCAAAGCAGTCTTTTAACTGTTTCTTGGTTAGAGGCAGTAAATAAAATTACTTCACAGCATTTAAAATGTTGAATATTTTTTTTTCTATACTCTAGAAACAGGGAAATCAGACCATCGAAACTGATTCCTCGTTTTTTCTCTTATTTGTTTGCAGTAGAAAATCTTTCTCATGTCAACTATATTTTTTAATACACATAGTTCAAAACAGTCAGAGATTATTTTAGATAATTTTAGATTAATTCCAAGATGCTCTTCACATATTTAGCACAATCATCTCAAGATTTGCTTGACTAGATTTTTTGAGACACTGTGTGCTCGGCTCTTCCTCCCAGCCTTTGTGTATCCACAATTAATTCCTCCATAATCACAATTAATAATTTTTTAAACATGCCAGATATATACACAGCTCTTCTGCAGATGAGATATTCCTACTGCAGAATATTTGTTGAAAACTGATGAGGACTTCAGACATTTTATTAGTTCATATTAGGGCTGTGACAAGCAAGCCAATTATATTACACATCAGAAAATTTAAGATATCTTGGTTTTCAAGCAAACCAAGGGGGAAAAATGTTTAGATTTTCATTTAACTTTCCCCAAATTTGGAACCCTTCAAGCAAGCTTCTTCTACAGTTTGTAGAAGCTTCTACTTGTGCTGAAGAGAGTTTGACAGGAACAGGATGTGTGGAGGGAGAGCAGCAGAACAGAATCCCAGGGAGCATTCCCAAACACCTCTGGGGATGAAGGAGCAGCAGCCCCTCTGCACCCAGAGAGGGTACAAGGCTAAGGGCAGTAAAAAAATATAAGAAGCAGTGACATTTGAAAAGAAACTGTCCCTCCATGGCCTTGTCCACAGCCATGACTCTAGAAAAGAGCTCCTTGTCTAACCTGCCCTCCAGGATTAAGAAGGCAGAGATCTCCTGCTATATATTAAAATTAGCATTTCTTAGCTGTGAATAGTTTCAGATTGGGCTCCTCATGTCCTGGGCATGATTCAAATAAGCAACTTCTCCACTGGGTAATTTAACCTGCTCATGTGCCTGGTAGCTAAGATTTACCACCTCATCATTTCAGTTCAAATCTACCAAATTAGGTTTGGACAGAGGAGGGAACACCCAGAGCAGTTGCAGCACCACTATGTTATAATGGGGATGGGAAACAAATATGAGTAATTCCTAACTACTATTTATCTGTAGATTAAAAACAATTAGGCACAATTGAACCCCAGCAATAAGACCACCTGCACTTTCTGAAACCTCCCTACAGCAATGACTTCAGAGTACAAATGGGATATTTTCAGTTACTAAAGAGTGAATTTGACAAGAATGCTGCCTGAAAAGCCTGAAAACAGTTAAAAATTTCTTTATCATCTGTATTTCAAATTATCATTAATAACACAATCTGAATTACACATGGAGCTTTTAACACACAGTATTTCCAAAAAGAGTTCAACATTGCTGTCTCTTACTACAAACAAGAAAAAAAATAGATGTGGAGATGAACTGATTGCTCAAGACTCCAATACATTGGTAGCAAATCTGGGGAAAAAATTACAATTATTCTATTCCTCAGTGTTAATAAGTCAGCACTGAGTAGTCCAACTTTGGGACTCTTTGCCTCCCAATATCCCCAGAAATGTCCTGTACATGTCCTGAGAGTTCCCAAAAGGAAGAAAGAGCTACATGGTGTTTCATTTTCCTCCCTCCAATTTTTATTCCCGAGATGCACCCAAAAGGAGCCCTTGGCAATGGATGCTGATAGCAGAGTATTTTGATGCAGTTTGGATTGCCTTCTGGAAACAAGAAAATGACCTTAGTTGGAACAGTATATAGGAAATATGAAAGAAAATGCTGTAGGATCAGTCAAATTTTCATTCTACAGAACATATTTTAAATTATCATTTTACACAAGCCACCTACCTACAACCAGACTTCACTGCTGGAAAAAGTTTGCACTACTTTACTCTCAAAATAGAAAGGTTTTCTGGAGTTCCCTTCTCTCTCTGCCCTTATCTAAGGTATTTGAGCTGGCCTGGGAGGGGGACACTCTGCCCTCACGTTCCCTGCTGTGACCTGTTCTCCTCCAGAATGGGAGGGCACCAGATCTCGTGCCAGCCATCCTCCCAAACCTCTCATTAATGTTGACAGTGAAATATTGGCCACAGCGTTGAGTACATGATAAGAGAGGGCACTCCTGAGGCTTGCACATCCCAGTCAAGTGAGTTTCACTGAAAAGTGTCTGGTCACCAACAATACCAGAAAGTTGCTACATTTTCTTAAATTAGCACTAAAATA
The DNA here is from genome assembly GCF_022539315.1 of Serinus canaria. NCBI lineage: Eukaryota > Metazoa > Chordata > Aves > Passeriformes > Fringillidae > Serinus > Serinus canaria. Next base: position 14,955,103 of record NC_066325.1, on the reverse strand, counting down.
GAGATTACTCAGTTTGTACTGTTCTAGATGGTGATTTGTCTCTCTTCCCTCCATTTCATTCCCTCCCACCGTCCCTCAATCAGATGTAAAACTTTCTTTTTCTGCAATGGGAGGACAGAGAGGGAAAAAACCAACACCAAAATCCCAACAACTCTGTATTTAGGGTAAGCCACTCTGCAGCATCCCAGCTCATGAGCTCCAAATACAGATGCACTCGTCAGCTCCTCCAAGCAGTTGCATGACCCACAGTTCCTTCAGCCCTGAGGCACACCAAAATTTGTACCTGGGAGAGAGAAACCCTCTCAGGCACAGGCCAGAAATGCAGGTAAAGCTTGGTTCTTCCCACAGCTTCCAAAGAACTGGGTTTATTTCAGTTCCCTGCAGTGCAGTGACCCGTGTCAGTCCATTTACAGCCCTGTTTACATCAATGCCTGACCCAGCAATCATCCTGCAAATACATCAGAGCTGTTTCAGGGATAAGAAGGAAGAACATTGCTTTGCAGCCACATAGTGTTAAAATGCAAATGCTCTGAGAATGTCTTTCCAATAAAATTCCTGGGTTCAGATTGCAATATATCCTGGTAGGACACATGCATCAGGATACAAAGTCCCCCCAAGCACACAGGTCCAGAGTAGCCTAAGTCCCAGACACACCTCACCATGGCAAACCTCAGGTAGGCTCAGAGAAGCAAATTGTTTCACTGAACACTCTACTCCTGGAAGAACTTCCAAGTGTTTCCTCTTCCCTCCATTACCTGCCAGTCTCCTCACCCATTGCTGGCATTCCAGATCCAACTGTGCTTCAATACAGCAAGCACAGCATCTTCATCTAAATGTTAAGGAAATATTTATCAGCACAAAGGCAGTCTCAACCCATAGAGTGTTTACAATGGTTTTTACCTTCAGGCTACATTAGGATTTGCTGTGAAATGTTGTTTGCAATGACTTGTGAATCACTGCCAAATGGGGTTGCACCGAGCATATTGCAAAGCTCTGCACAGCAGCAATCACAGGGCACCCAGACACTGGGAGCAATAGGTACAGAAGAGCAGTAAAAAAAGATGGCCTGTTCTTTTCCCACTTAATCCCTTCTGTTGAGGCACTCTTAAAATTCAGAATAAAATATGAACTAAGATAACAGATGCCCTTAATGAGGCCCTCTGTTACCTTACCCGAGTATCTCTGAAAAAATGAAATATATAGATGCTGTTTCAGCAACTAAGACAACAGAATTACAGGGAGCAGAAAGTTTGTGATTCTTTGGGGCAGAGGGTTATCAGGAATAGTTGGTGAGCTTGGAGGCACTGATGCAAGTTGCAGAATTCTAAGATTTCATCAGCCTTTGCTTTTCAGCCTGCTTCTCTTGATACTAAACCCCACTCTCCTCCTTAAAACTGGAGATAAATAAATAACTGTAAGTGGGTAGATTAACATCATGAGAAGGTAATTTCTGCTTTATGAGAAAACCTACATGTAAAGAGATTTTTAATGCAGAAAATTGCTGCTCCTTGTTCAAGGGAAGCATTCCCACTCAATCTGATAATTACACCTCAAATGTGTAAACACAAGTACTGGATCTGATCTAAAAAGTGCAAAATCGATCTCATACACTTTTAATTCCACAAACCAAACAAATAAAAAAAATCACTCTAAAGACTCTCCAACATCTCCAAGATCTCTCAAAAATTAAAGTCTTTTCAGACTCAAAAACCTTCATATTTAACAGCATTTTGGCAGCTACGTGTGATCCACAGAACATTCATGGCAATTGCCACCTGTAATGCACAGGTACAAAGCAGCATTTCTGACTATCCCAGTATAAATGGCATTTGAACAGGCTGAGAGCACTAGGAACATGAATCTCAGTTTTTTCATAAGATTTTGCAGTGATGAGCCAAACTTTGCAAAGTACAAAATCTTTCATTTGCCAGCAAACATGATTTGGCATTTGCTTATTGCTGTAGAAAAAAGAAGATTCATCAATGATTAATCTTAAGAAATAAAGCTTTACACTCAGTATCTTTCCTGAGAACAAAACATTAAATCTAAAGTTACTTAATGGATCTTCTTTATAATAGAGGTTTATTGTTTTCAGACAAAATTAATTACTTTATTGAGTAGAAAAACGTTACAAACTAACTAGTTTGCAATGCACCTGGAGAAACTTAATGAACTAATTCCTGAATAATTAAAATGAACTGATTTCTGGTACCGCATCATCTTTTAATATCACTGTGTACTTTTAATATCTCTGTGTACTTTTATATGGTCAGATCTCATTTTGATCCAAGGTCCAATCTGAAGTGCCCTCAGCTGCCTCTCTTTACAGCCTGTTATTCAGAAATGTTGCAAATGTTCCTCTAAAACAAGACATGATAAACTAGTGAGAGGCTCAGAATTGGTTGCTGGGGATTTACAGACAACAATAAAATGCAAAGAATCATTTTAAAATTCAGCACAGGAAGCAAAGATTTTAAGTTCAAAACTGCCATCAACAATTATCACTTATTTAAGAAAAACAAGAGAGGAGAGTCTCAAAAGAATTTTGTGTGTGTGTGTCACTCCTACCTTGACAAAAATCCCATATTTTTAATCTTACATCACATATCACAGGAAGTCCCTAGTCACTTCAGCATAGCAGGACAGAAAAGGGGGAAGTTACACATTTTCAGGCAGTAACAATTTAAAATTAAGACAAGAACAAAAATTGTTAGTAAAAGCCAAAGACAGTGAGGAAAGCACCTCAGCTTGTGGAATAACAATACTGTTAAATAGAAATGGTTGTTTTCTGAACACAGTCATTTTATAAAATGTACAGTAAAGCTTTTATATGTAAATTACTCAAATTCAGAAACCTTTCACTTCAAATTGAATTGAGAATAGCTTGAAGAAGAACACTTTAGTGAAAACGTGCCCAAAATGAACAAGATCAAGAACAACTAAGGTGCACACACAATGTTCCACTGGGGAAAAAAAATCCCTGTAAATAAATATTTGGCTGATGCACTGCTAACAAAAAAGGATAAAAAATTGGCTTCAAATATATTTAGATAGCCTCTCAACACATGCACCTGCCTTTTCTTTGAAACTGATTGTTTGTTAAACTATGTATTGCCACCAAATACATAACAGTGGTACATGAATGATTAAAGCCACTACAAGAGAACCACATTATACAAATAATCACATTATTACATTTAAAATTTCCCTTCTCTAACATACTACAATAATGCAATTTTCCCTCAACTTTTGAACTAAAAGTCATATGATATTATCACTGTAATTTGAACTTGCCAACATCCCTTGAAATAATCCAGTCACATCTGGTGGTCAAACTGAACAACTGCTCTGTACCAAACCTTCACACCAGGTACTCCATGGAGGTCCTGAGGGCTGGGAATTGTGTTTACAAATCCCACATGGATCTTAAAGGGGTTATATATGGAGCAACTGCCATATCTGTTGTTTTTTCCAGTTTGGAAACATTTATCTTCATGTTTTCTAGCAAACATGGACATCTCTAATGATGCCATGCCTGGAGATGCCAATTGACACAGAGCATGTTATTGGAATGCCAAATACTTTTAATTTTGTTATCAATTTCTGGTAATTTAAAGCACTTTGACAAAACTAGCTGCAATCCATATGTCTGTATTTGACCTCTGTGACTGTGTTTGACTCAACTGCTGCACCAGGGCCATGTACAGCTGAACCTCTGGTGGCACTCTCACTGCTGAGAAAGGAGATGAGGTGGAACACTGAGGTGCCTGACCATGGAAAAATAAAACAAGAGCTAATCATTGGGCAAGTGTGAAGGAAAAGCAAAGCCAACCTCAAGAAGGGAATATATTCCTTACCAGAAATTAACTTACACAGAGTTTAATAACTCTCATGCCACAGTAGCAAAGGAATAACTTCTTTGTAAGGCTGTGCCCTTAGTAAAATTATTTTGAATTCAGTTATTGATTGTATGCTTCCTCCTGCAAGAGTATGGAAATCTGATTTTATTCCATGCTTGCAGAGTAATTCTCCCTTTGGATTTGAACATGGCTACCAATTACTGTAAGAGCCAGGGAGATTTTTATCCTATTTCAGAACTTGGGCCTCAGCTTATGAGTTTGTGAGGACAGCAGGTCAATGCAAGCAGTGACCAATAAAAGAGACTGGTCCTGCTGGCCTGTGTAAACTAAATTGTGATCTTCCTCCATCAGCTGTCAGGCCTGCAAAACTAATGCTAACTAAAAAGATTAAGACATCAGGCATTAAAAATAGCTGTGAGGCCTGTTAAAGTGCAATGTACAATTCCCATGGTGTCAGATCTCCTCACCTGCATTCCCCACCAAGACTGCCAATACCAAAAATCCCAAACCAAAACACAACCTGCTGATATTTCCTCAGTTATCAAAGAGAAGTTCTCACCTGGGGTGAGTGAATGAGCAGAACTTGGAAGGATGGTATCATTACAGCCATAAGCCAAAAACTAAAATGCTGTTATATCCCTTGCTAACTGATAGTTCAGCTATTAATGCTGAACTCCATCTTACCTGAATGCTTCTGCACTGTTTCTCCCTCTCTGCTCTAAATGTGTGTACAATACCATGAAGGAGACTTAGGTATATTGCAAAGGTTATATTTTAAGATGATATGGGATGGCTGCATTTGACTTTTTAAATCTTTCCCACTCTACTTCAGAAAAGGAATCAGAAATCCAAATGGTTTGGCCACACTACATCTTTTGGTGAAAGCAGACAGATATTATTAGCATGAAAAATGACTTATGAATTTTTGAACATTTATTAAAAGCAATATTGCACAACACCTTAGGAAACATAACCCACCAGCAATCCATTCATGTTCATATCTAAAAAAATTGTATTTTTCTGCCCTGGGTAAAATGATATTTCTAATGACAGGAGACTTAGATGCTAGAAGGACCTTCAATGCTTTCAATCATTCTTGCTCTTGGTTGTATTTCACTTGTGTGTTCAGGGGGCAAACATGCAGTCCAAGCTGCTGATAAACAACTCTGAGTCAACACAAAGCTCAATTTTTTTAAGATAATATTATCAAAATCTTCCCACCAACATTATTACAAATGACTCTTCCCAAGACATGCACAGCTGGGCTGTGGCTGTGTGTCCTTTCTTAGGGAAGGACAAGAAAGGAAAGTTTAATTTCTACAGAAAAAGTATCCTTTGCTCAATGTAGTCAGACACTGTAGGCATTTACAAATAGAAATGAGGCCTTCCTGCTGATCTGTTCCAGTCACAAAGGCAAAACCTTTTAGACAAATTCTGTCTGAGAAAGTAAGATTTTGGAATTCACAAGTTCCTCCATCCAGGAGCTGCCTTTCCCTTTAGTGATGGTTGACACTGCAGAGGAAGAAGCAGACCTGGAATCTTCAGCTCCTCCTGATAAAATGCTCTGTTTATTAACTTTATTACCTAAAAGAAATAGTATTCTGTTTTGCCTTCTTTATACACAACTTCCTCAGGCTTGCTTCAAGAAAAAAAAATCATTTGAAATTGTGTAAATGGTCAGAATACAGATATTCCACAATTTGTTGTGACATTCAGGAGAAACAAGGCCAAGCTAAGCTAGGATGCTAACAACAACATTAGGAAGCAGAAATAATTACAACTAAAAAAGAATTGTACCAAGGAACAGAGTGACATAAGTGAGGGAAGGACATAACTTCTCTTTCCTCTCTTTCCCATGCTAACCTGCCACATCTTATCTATAGTTTTTCCTCCATATCTCATCATACTTACTGCTACTACTGGAGAATTTAGGAGGTTAAGCCAGGAATCAGGGCCTCAATGTGCTACCAGCTCAACAAATTCTGACAAAAAATGAGAAGTGCTCCAGGACATCCTTAAATGCATTGTTGCCAGTGCATTGTCTGTTCTTCCTATGATTTCAATATACAAATATTTAAAACACTGAGGTATTCATAAGAATTATAGCATTCCTGTAACTTTCTGCACCAGAAGCAGGTTAGGTAACAATACAAACGCTGTAAAACAATGTGTTAATTCAGCCTCCATTTACCAATGATAACACAAGAAAACAAAAGTACTTAGGATACCTAAGCAGAAAAATAAGGTGTTTTTTTCCCTGAGAATAAGCTCAAGTGAAAACTCCATAAAAATGTGAGCAAATCACAGGGCAGCAGCCCAGCAGTCCTGGCAGTACACAGATTAAAAGAGCCCCAGAAGGGGCAGCACCACCTTTCACCTGTGACACAGCCACAGGGGCTCTGCCCCACCAGTCCCCACCGAGCAGGAGCGAGTTGTTGTAATGAAGAGCAGAGGTATACAGCCTTTATCAGATGAGAGGGGATTTGTCAGAGATTAATAGAATTCCATTGTAATATCCATATCTCACAAAGGCATACTCTGACAGGGTCCAATTACTTTCAACAAGCTGGGCCTGCTACATGGACCCTCTGAACCGGAATGGCCTCCAATCTGTATGCTTTCGTTCAGACAGATAACACCAACGTGTTTCTCTCTGTGATCACTGCCTAACTTAAATGAGTTAATCTCGTTTTCCAGATGAATTGTTATTTTGTCTCCCGCAGGCTGTGATTACCGGATAAAAGTATTGTGTTAACAGGAGGGCCAGGGTCTTTTCAGCAGCGGATTCCACATTCAGATAACCAGCCAGAGAGGCTTTCCATGCTTTTTTTCTTTTTTCTAATGTGAAGTAAGAGAGTGGCACTAACAGGAGAAAACTGTGAAATGACACAGAGATAAACCTTCCCAAATAATTACGTAACTTCGTCAGAGGTCAGAGGGGCAGTTTATCTTCATATTTCAAAAGAGACTCCCGGTGAACCAATCTCATTTACAGCCTACCTCTACATATTTTAAGATGTTATTTGCCTTTCAGTTCATGCCTGCCCTTTCCTTCTCTAATGGCCTTTGTTTCTGAAGCCATTATAATGTGCTTGAGAAGTTCACGAGGGAGCCTATCAGAATATAAATATTTGGAAGCACTGAAAACTATCTGGGCAGGATCAGAAAACAGGAAGAAAAAAACAAGCCCACGATTTCACAAACAGTTCTCTTCAACTGATGAAGCAAGAGCCATATGGTGAGAGCTACGCTCTACAGCACATTTTTCTGAGATAATGTATTTTCTCAATGACAGCAGTGAGATTCTTCATTTCCTTTCCTCCACAAGATGTGAAAAAGGAAAAACCCCTCTCTAATGTTAATTTTTTTTAAAATACACCATGGGTGGGGGAAGGCTTAACATAGGAGAAACACCTGATTGTGTAGTTGTGCCTTGACCAACAGGACAATCATTTCATGGCCATGAACGATTCACACCTGACCACGTTTGGGCAAATTCCAACCCACCAACAGCAGCAGAACCGCACGAATTACATCAAATCCGTGCGCCTCGTGAATTTTCATCCCTACAGAAAAACACCCATTAAACTAGGTGTTATTTCAGTATCTAGTGCCACAAGGTAAATAAAGTGATGCCTTGAATGCAGTAGGTTTCTCCAGCAGGCAGATCCCAGCTGCTGCTGAGGTGGGTCATGCCAACAGCTCAGAAACAAGACACGAGATCCCATCGCGGGCAGCGCAGCCAACGCTGCCCGTGGGGTGCAGTCAATAAACTCATGAAAGCTTCCTGACAGAAAGCCACAACCTCTGACTGCAAAAAGCCAACGTCTACAGCAAAGTCTGAATGAGCATCAGTTGCAGGAGGTGTATCCAAAACACACAGAGGGTGAATCCCCCCATGCACAGGTCTGGGGCAGAGCAGACTCTTCCTGTCCTGGGCACCCAATTCTGCAGAGCTGGGGCCTGGCAAAGACCATCACAGCTTCCTTTATGCTCCTGTGCCCACATTTCCTTCCACAGCAAAGGAGAGGCTAAAGTGAAAAGAAAATCTGAGGAATATCAGTCTCTACACAAATATTTGGGCTCCATCTTTCTCATGCAAAGAGTAACTGCCATCAGCAGGAATGATCATCATTCATAGGTGGACAGGTAAATTATTGAAAAGATGACACATCTTGGAGTTTCTAAATGAGTTTCAGTATTTCTGTGTCTCATAATGAAGTGAAGAGTCTATGCAGCTGGAACTGCAGCCATCATATCGCTGACCTCCATTTTGATCAAGCTGGCAACGTTCTCATTTCTGGCCAGAGACAAAAGTTCAACCTCTATACTGGGAATAAGCTCATAATCCATCATTTAAAGGTCCTGGTATCTTTCAAAATGGGCAGGTGATAACCCAATGGTTCACGTTCTCCCATGAAAACTTTATGCATTAAATATAACAGAATTCAAAATGTCCCTACAGTGTAAGCAGTCAACCACCTACTTGGGGTGTAAAAACAAAGTTATAATAAAAACATGTCTTCCCTCAAGAGGGTGGGCAGAAAAGATGGATTTTACACAGAGGAGCTGTCCTCAGGTGTGTAAGGAATCTCACTGCTTGCTGGGCTACAAAAAGCATATTCCAGTCATCTTCATCACCCAGCATTGTGTTTTATTCTGCTTAGCAGGAGACCAGTGGTGCTGCTAGGAGAGTGTGAAGGGCTCCTATGCATCATCATAAACAAGATAAGCAAAATTATTTCCTAAATTACAAACAACTACAGCTATAACAAATCCCTGAGGGGAGCAGGGAATGCTGTGGGCACAGTGTGGGCACAAAGACACGAGCTTTTAGCAGATTTGGCCAATGCTGATGCTGTAGGAGCAGGAGGCTGGTGTGACTTTGCCTTGTCTTTGTCAGAAGAAAGAAGGAACAGTATTTTTCTGTCCTTTTTTACAAGGGTTTTGATTGCATTGCTTCTCTTTACTTAGTCTAGGAAAGGGTAGGCCTCAGTAGGGATTTCAGAGTTCATGGGTTCCCTGAGGTATATCCTCAGCAGGAGGATTTTTTTTTTGTTTTTTTTTTTTTACTTTTTTTTTTTTTTTTTGGCTTAATTAATAGATTAGAAATGGGAAAAAATATGAATAAACATCAGGCCAGTGTCATTTGGAGACTGGTCACTTGGACAGACCCGTGCTGAGTCTATACACCAGCACACAAGAGATTAAGGACTGCTCACATCCTGGGCTGGGCTTTGTGCAGGACACAGCCCTGGCATTCAGCTCCTCACACAGGAATTCCCAGTTACTGGTCAACAATCCCATTCCAGACCTCAGGGAGAGAAACCTCTGCTCACAATAACAGAAGAAAACACTCCTCACAGTAGCAGTGCTTTCCCAGACAAAGCCAGCAGTGGTGTAGCAGAAATGATGCTAGTAAGAGGTGATGAGGGTTGGTAACAAAGAAGCTCTATCAGCATGATGGAAACAGACAGTCAGAGACACAAATTAAATCTCAGACAGAAATTAATTTCTCGTTCATTTTGCTATACCCTGGTGCTACAGAACACTTGGCAAAAGTTGCCTTGAAGGTAGCAGCTGGAAATTATATGGTTTCAAAGCTGAAAATATTCTCTACTGAGAAATTGCAAACCTTTTTAAAACTTTTCCTTTTCTTAGTTTGTGTTTTGTTTTTTGGTTTTTTTAATACTGCACCAAAGTGCATGCAGAGCAGACCCATGACTTTATTTTTTTAAAACTGCCAGCCTGTTCCATTTGGTGGGCTTATAAACATAAAATTGATGAAATGGACAGCTTTCTTTCTAAGCTAGCTTACCACTCTCCTTCTCTGAAAGCTTCCTAAACACGCCAGCACTCCATAAAAAAGTAACTGGTGCATGCAGAAGCAATGCAGTTCACAAATGAAGCAGTATAATGTCAATGGTTTGAAATTGTTCAGTCTCAGTTGTTTTCCAAGTCAATGCACTGGCAGTCTTGCCTGAATGCAACTAGTCAATAGAGAGAAAATAAATAGAGCATTTCCAGAATTCACCCATCAGCACTGAAAAGTGTCTGCTTACTATTACACAGTTTTAACATGTCATAATCGTTTTTCACAGTATAGAAACCCTCCTTATACCTTGGACAAAGAATGAATGACTATTTTAGCACCCTATACATATCTTCTAATAGAAAGTCTAAGCAAACTGTATTGACTATAGTATTTTAAGTGGTGTTATTAAAGTAGAATCTGAACATTTAGCCTATTTTTAATGCCACACCATGAATAAAAATTTATAATTTAGATATCTAAAAGCAGAGACTTCTGTATTTGGATTTCTGAACATATTCATTTCTGTAAATACCTATATACTGAACAAGCTCCCTGTAAGAGTTGAACACCCCAATTTATGCACAGTGCTACTCCCATAAAGAATCCTGTTGACTATCAAGTTGGACAGGTTTTGCTCACACAGGTAAAAGCTTCAGTGGCACAGCCCTGTGACTCTGAGCACCCAGACATTAGGCAGCAGAGAGATACACGTGTCCCTCACCTTTCTATCTTTTATTTCCCCCATGTATGACAACTGCCATGTCAAATAACACCACTGGGCTGAATGCTGCACAGAGAGAGGAAGGAAGCAGACAGGACAGACACATTGCTGCACTTTTGGGGAAATAGGAAATAAAAGCTATATGCTAAATTGCATCTAAGGTGCTATGCTTACTTAGATAAGGTCCTTGCAATGTCACATAATTACAGAAAGGATCTGCCATAGTCTGAAAAATGAGAAGTATGTCTTTTCCAATCCCCTGCCTTGTTATCTGTCACCTGGATGAAAATCATGTGAAAAAAAAATAAAGAGGGGGAAAAAAATTCCCCTTCAGACCCAAGAACACACTAACGCCCACGGATATAAATGTTACAATAAAAGAGCAGGACGACTACTAGCAGAGCTTTTATAGCTTAACAGTATTTTGACAACAAATGTTCATATTTCATTTGAAATTTATGAAACCTTTGTGCCTGTAATCCCATGAGCAGCTACATGGTAAATGAAAGTAGCAGGCAGTCTATATTAATAATATTTTGCTTCATACTGGAAGAACATTGTAAGGAAAAGAAATCTTGCTTTATCTGCTCTCTCTCTCTTTTTTTTTTTTTTTTTTTGTCTCTTTATTGGAGCAGATTCAGAGCTTTAAAACCTGCCTGCAAATATTCACAGATGCCTTATTAATTTATGAGAAACTGAAGGACCCATCACAAGGTATAAGGAAGCAATTTAGTAATAACAAGTAGAGGGGTATGATGCATGGCAAAATACCACAGCTCCTAGTGTTAGAGAGCTGCCAGTGGTTTAAATCAAGTTCAAGGGGAATACCTGGAGTAAGCTCCTGTACTTCATATACTAATAAAAAATTGGTATGGAAAGAAACCATTGCCCTATGAATCACAACCTCTGCTTTCACATTTTCACAGTTTAGACATACATGTATGCTAAAAGCCCAAGAGTGGCTTCTTGCACTTAAATGCCTAAGTGTCTTTTTCAACAGCTCTATTTATCTTCAAGCACATCCAACAAAAACTGTCCATGTTTCCTACATTTTTAAAGCAGTCTCTCAGTGTAAGCTAACATGGCAAATATGATGTGGGCCTACAGAGCAGATATTTATTTTTGTTAAAACGTTTGTACATTTTTTTTGAGCTCTCATGTGAACTGATCTCACATACATGGGGTATATTAGGGTGGTAAGATGACACTGATGTCTGCCTTTCAAAGAACATGTCATTTTAGAAAGTATGATTTAGTGGCACATGGAAGAAAAGAAAAGCACCCACCAACCCTACAGTCCTGGGTTTTCACTGCCATACCCCAATTAATATTTGCCACCCAAACCCAACCATGAGAGTTACATGGTTTGCATTCCTTGCTCATAAATGCACTACAGATTGTCAAATATATTAGCAGCCAAAGGAAGCCTTCCATCAGCATCTGTGCTGAGTGGATTCAATAACAGTCTAACCAATTTACTATAAAACTTTTATAGAAGCGTTATATACTCGCATCAGGTTCACAGTTTTATTAATTTACACAGATTTTATGGTTTCTTGAAGTTCTTGTCTCTGCAAGGATGAACTGATACTTGAAGAAAGCTGAGTCTAGTGAGAAAATGATCTGCTTAAATATCATTCAGTCTCATAAAAGAGTAACTATACAGTAGTTATACCACCACCTGCATTTCCATATTTATAAAAACTGATAGAGGTATAATTGGTTAATAATGTCTGTGCCTTCTAATGCAGAATAAAGTAAGTTTTATTGATCAGTTTTGTGGTTTAATGCTGATTTGGAGGGGAAAGGGAGATCTTGAAGGAGAGTAGGGTAAAGGGAGGTTTAGAAGATTCTTTTTGCTTTCTAAAAAAAGGTCCAGAAAATAACTGTGATTCTGAGCTCCCTTTAAGGATGTTCTAGACCAATAAATTAATGACAGGAGTTTTCTTCCTTTCCAGAGCAAGACTAAATCATTTACATATTTAAAATTAATATATTTTATGAAGTGGGACTCAATCAGAAAGCAGCTTTGTATCCTGCACTGGTATCAGCTAAATTCAAGAGCCAACTAAACCTCCAGCTGAAGGTTTGGTCTGAAAAATCAGATACCTCAGAGTGAAGTATGGACTGTGCCATACTGTATTGCTTATGAGACCAGGAACTCTTCCCTTACTGAGCAGCTCTCCAGAGCCTAAAACCCAACTCCACCATTTGTCCTTGCAGAGCAAGCCCATGGCAGAACACCTGCAGCTGTTACCCACAAACAAGCACAGCCTGTGTAACAGGGTGAGAGGATAAAACAGGAGAAGAGTGTGGAGCAAAAGCTTGCAGTGGAGTGGTTTGCTGCCTACAGGCAAAGTAGATGTGCTTTGCCTCTCCTAAGAGGAAACACCTCTCCCTCCAGGAACATCAGAGCCTGAGCAATGTGACAAAATGAACATGGATCACATCCTGCACAGTGTGGATGAGCCCTGTCAAACATCACTCACAGAATGTGTCTGTGTGTGTTTACAGTAGTATGTGCACAGAAGTACAGAGGTATGCATATATTATATATATAAATGTGTGTGCATATATCTATATATACCATTTCTATATGTATATATGTATATATAAATCCAGAACAGAGCGTGTGTGTGTGCCTGTACACTCACAAATACTTCTGGATACAGGAATGGCAGAGAGAATTTCTCAGTGCAATCAGTTTGGACTGGCCTTGGGCTAAGACTGAGCCCTTATCAAATCCTCTCTGTGACCCTCAGCCAGGGGCTGCACTGCATCCCACCATCCAAAGGAGCTTCTTACTCTGACCAAGCACCATCAAAACACACCTTGAAGACAGATGGAATCTCTTTTTATGGGTTTACTTGCACGTTTGCTCAGACTTACTCTTGCTAGTTGAGTAAATGGGTTGGAGCCAGAAAGTTTGCTAGTTTGTTTATCTTCAATTAAAACTAAAGTAAAGCTGTAATGCCAAGGAATTGAGTCTGCTTAACTCGGGCCTGCTCTAAATCTTTTTTTTCCAGCTGTTTGACCTTTGGTAATAGCCCAAGATATAAACAAAAACTTTAAAAGTGTTCAATGGCTCTCGCAGCAGTTCCAGAAGAGAAACTCCAAGAGAGAATTGTCAGGATTTTAAAGTATCTGTTCCAGATGCTTTTTTATCATTTTCACATCATGTTTTTTACTAATACTGAGATAATCACAGCTTAAAAAAAAAAAAAAAAAGCAAAAAAAAAAGCTACACCCAATAACAAAGCCAAGTCCAAGGAATTTTCTTAGGTTAATTTCACCATATTTTCTCCACACCCAAATTAGCTGAGTCAAATTTAGCTAATTTATGATTAAAGCAGTACCTCCAAAGGTGCATTTCCTAAATCTAAATAAGATAATATGTCATGCATACTGTATCTGCAAGCATCAAGAGCTAACATGTGCTGGGGAGAAGGGCATGAGGAGATCTGATAAAATTCAGGATGCTTAATGTCAAATATATAGAACAAAAGGAGAGTCTTCTCCAAGGTTTGACACAGACAAGAGTGAACAAGGGAAGGAAGTCAATAAGAAGTTTTACAGCAGTATCAAACAGATCCCTATTTCTGTAATGCAATTATTTCACTTATGTGAATCCCCTGTGTATTTTAAGACCACAGTTTTTAAAGGGTTCTGTTGGATATTTCCTCTACTCTTCACTCCTGTGCTCTGAGCCACAGATTGTACTACAGGCCTTTCTATTTTAAATAAAATTCTGCTCTCATTTAAGAATCATATATATAGAAAACAAGGAAGAGAGCCTTAATTATCATGTAGTATGGTATATCATAAATCCAGACATGGTACTCTCAACCAGCTCTAAATCACTTTCCCCTATTGCCCACAAAGACAACATAAACCAGAAGTGCTGATCTACAGATAGCAGTTCCCCATCCAGAAGGCATTTATTGGATTGTCTCCCATCATCCAACCTCACAGAGGTCATATAAATTTCTCAATAAAATGTAGAAACAAAAATACAACCACAATTAGAGCACCCCAAAACCATAAAAGTAGAACTACCTCTGAATATTTGTTCATTTAATTCCAACTATGTTAATCATTTGTGATACCTCAACTGAACAAGTGCTTTAATGTTAAGAGAGTAGAACATTACAGTAGCTCAGATTTCCAATCTGATTTCTCTTTTGTAATTTGGAGTACAGCAACAAAACAGAAACCCAAAGGAAATGCAGGACCTTTCCTTTTTTCTTCAAAAAAATCAAACTTTATAAATACACACCTTGCACCTGTTCAGACTAAAGACCATTTGCACTCCCTCAGCCAAGTACTGATAATACTGAACATAAACAGAGTTTTTATTAAAACATCATAAATGTGGTAGCTACACATGCATCTGAGTAACATCTTCTAATTGTCTTTATGGCATTAGTTTAGTTCCACAACACATGAAAAAAAAATGGAATGGAGTCTCATTTTTTTTTTTTTGTATTTTCCACTGGAAATATAAAGATAGGTCTGGTTTTGGAGAGTAGTTTAGGACTGGTGGTAGTTTGGCCTTTCCCCATGTGTGTCTTTCCAACCATACTGAAAGAAGAAAAAAGAAAGCTCTGCTGGATTTTTCTCAGAAGTGAAGGAGAGGATCATAAATTGTTCTGAAATCTCCCTTGACTTTAAAATTACATCAGATTTTGCTCTTTTACATCTGAGAACTGCCTTCTCTGCTAATTGGCAATATGTCCCAGTGTTTGATGTTTACTCAGCTACCATCCTCTGCTACTCAGGCTCTTCCCAAAAAATTAAGAACCTTGGTCAGTTTTAGGTAGTTTTTGACAGAGGTCTCCTTTACTGTCACATGTTGTGCAGCAGGAAATTTCAATTGCTTCCTTCAAGAAGTTAAATAAGAAATCAAAGGCCAACAAGGAAAATAAAACCAGTCAGTTTAGATGATGTATCGACCAGGGAACCATAAGGTAAATTGAGATATATACACTTATGTTACAAGTAACTCATGGCAGTCACTTCTCTTTCCTTGTATTGAATCAATACATGGTTGTGCTTCTTCAAGAGAAGCCAAAGTAAAACATCTTTTGGATAAGAGATCATCTTCCACACAGTATAAACAACTGAAAAACAAAATATATTTTATATATATTAATAAAATATGTATAATAGTTATCTTCACCTTCAGTCAAATTGTGCCCTATTTTATAGTGCTGAAATAGAAAAATCCTAAAATAACAACAAATCCCCAGGCATCTACTAACAAGGGTACTGTAGAGATTTAGAGGCCTCTAGTGACTTCTGGAGTGCTAGTTTGTGTCCCAGCATCAGACTGCACTGAAAACCTGCACCAGTCACTGCCATATGATTTGGGGTTTGTTATGGTGGTGGCTGGGTATTGTTTGCTATTGCACAGGCACCCCAAGAGCTCAGCCACGATCAGGTTTCATTGCTGAGCACAACAAAAGCACATTCAGAGAGCAGGGCTCCAGCTCCTGGGACTGCTCTGTGTCCAGTGTGACACCTGGGACTGTGGCACCTGGCAGGTGCCAACACAGATCAGCACCAACTCAGCGGGCACAGGGCCCTCCTCTCTTTTACCTGGGTGCTGGACACAAATATCAAGTTTTAGAGGCAGCTTTAGAGACAGATTTTTAGAGACTCAAGTTTTAGAGGCAGCTTTAGAGACAGATTTTTGCTTGTTTTTAGTTCAAGACCATTCTGCATTGGTTAGAGCAAATGAAACCTCTGCAGGCTGAATCATTCCAGAATTTTCCTGCTCAGATCCTCTCACCACACCTTTTTCAAGACAACAAGTGTTTTCAAGTATTACCAAAGACACATGAAAAAATTCAACTGCTGTCTTAATCATCCCAGCAGGCTTGACAAACCTTCCCTGTGTAAGCTAAAAACGCTGCAAGCACTCGCCAAAGCTAATATGCAAAGACATGAACCCTGACTAAACGCACCTTTTAAAAACTACAACTCAGATAGGCAGGGCTTCTCAAGAGATACAATTTTTTTTTTCAGCCAAAATTCCTCCCCTCCCACACCCCTCCCTGTAGAGTTCTCACAGCAAAGCAATTTGCTCTCGTTACTCAACCCACAAGGCTAAGAGCATTTTTTCTCCTCAAAGTCATCTGGAGGGATGGGTAAATCAGGCTGGGTTAAAAACAACAGCAAAGAAGAATTACAGTGCTCAATTTTCACAGAGAAAGGACTAAACCTTTTAGAAGGACAGATTAGCTCCTGGTCCCTGCCAGCCCCTCGCTTCCCAGGAAAGCTGAGTGCCTGGGACTGAGACAGGGAAGAGAGGGCTGGCACAGAGATGCCACCCACCCTCAGTGCACAAAAATTCCTCAAACAACCCCAGAGCACATAAAGAAAGCAACAAAAAAAGGCCAAACAGCAAAGGCCAGAAGATTTAAGACACGTGGATTACTTGGTGTACTTGATCCCAAACATTCCTGCTATTCCTGAAAAGGCCCTGAGGAAAGAAGATTACAGAAACTTGCCTGGTGGTTGGGAGAAGAAATCAAAACTGCTGGCATTCCTTATAGAACAACCTGATTCCCCAAGCAATGTTCAATAATATTTGTTGGAATTATTTATAAAATAACAGGTGTTTTTCCTGTCTTACAAAAATAAGAACAAATTTATTTCAAAGATGCCAATTGAAACATATTTTTATGAGTTCACATTTTTACAAGTTCACACCTTACTATTTTTCATCTTTCTTTACTCTTTGGAAATTATGAATACATGCTGCAGTGTTTCCCCTATATTTAACTCATCCTCAAACAGATGATTTACAGTTCATGTTTCAACACTACAAAAACATCTCATCAGTGTGGACTCATCACTAAAAAGAGCTCAACTCTCTCTTTTCCTACATTTTACATCCTGCCTCAGGCTGGAGATCTGGGGGAAAAGAATCAAGCACTGAAGCTTCTTACACTGCTGGACAGTTTCCTTATGGTGGTGGAAAATGCCCCAGAGCATGAGTCATTTGTAACTCCTCCAGGAAGAAACAAACAGAAGATCTGTAACAATCTACCCTGGAAGTTATCCTGCTCTCACAAGGGGCAGTTAGGCACAATGCTCTATATGACATTTCCAGTCCTGATGGCTACAACAACCAGAAGAAAATAAGAAATATGACCATTCACCATGTATTTTCCATCTGAAACATCCTTACAAGCAAGAGCAGCAGATGGCAGGCAAACTGGGATGGGATTTTTTCCTGCCCTGATTTTTTTTGCAGTGATTCGAGTCAGTATTGCTTGTCCAGTTCCTCTTCCTCTCAGCCACAAAAAAATCTGAATCTCCTCTTGCAAACAGACCCAGCTTTGCTGGTTAAAGATGCACACGAGGAGGCAGAGGCAAAAATCAGCTGGTCTGGCAATCACCATCCTGTACTAGAAGTTCCCTGTGAAGCTCTGTGAAGATGCTGGCACAAAGACCTGCACTGCATATTGCTGCAGCATAATTAATTAAGCCTGACAACACCCCTGTGAAACACAATAGGTCTAACCACTAAACCAAATCATCCTTATAAACATCCAAATGTCAGCAAGTGAATTTATGTCAGACTTACTATTCAATCACAGGGGGGAAAAAAATCACATATAGCTTAAAAAAAAAACTCTTTACATTAAGTAAGGGTCTTTTATATTCTTGGATAGTAATAAAGAAATCAAAGGTATGACAGCCTTTTACAGGGATAACACCTCAGAACATTAGCAGATAAATCTTGGAAGAGGTAAGAAGTATTATCAGGATTTCCAATTGCAGAATCAGACAGTGCACTTGAGAATACTCTGACATTATACATAAAATATTGTACCTATTAATTCATGATGAAAATCTAAATAATTAAAATAAACCAAAATATCATTAATATCAAGACTTTGATAGTTGGATGTTGGTTAGGTGGTGAGGAAAAGACACTTTTAAAGAATATTATGCCTTGAAGATCAGGTATCCCTTACAACACACACCGGGACAAACATAGACATATGTTCTAAAAGTGATTCCAGCTTGATTCTTTATGACTTCAGCTTAAAGGATTTTATTTTCTGTATCATCTTCAAAGTGGAAGTGCATGCACTAGCTGCTGGCTGCACTGTTTATCATAAAGTCAGCTCACTTAGTGCTGTCCAATTAAAATAAACTACAGCTGCAATGGATCACTATTTTTCTAAGTATCTGAAAATATTCCTGCAAAGCCCAACCTCCAGAAATTAAACATAAATGAAAAGCAACAGTTCACTTGGCAACCATCTAGGAGAGGATGTTCTGACATTATTTTCATGTTATTAAATGCAGATTTTCCACTTAAAAACAAGAAGCTTCTGTCACAAATGATTTATATATTGAAATACTTTTTATGACATAAGAAAGGCATGTAATGGCTTGCTGCTGTAACCTTTTCAAATAAAATATAAGAATACCCACAGTACATTTTTTTCCTTTGATACTTTAACCATTTTGCTGTTTATTGTGACAGACAACATTTCAGTGCTAGCCAATATAATACAGCAGCATTAAATAAAATGTCCAAGCTCCATCTGACTTCAAATACACTCACCTAATTTTAAATTATTGTTCTTCCACTGCTCTCTTCAAGTTCATGTCTGGAAAAATGACAGACTATAAAACTCATCTTTTAACCAACTACAGTTTCAAAATTATTTATTTACGTAAATTTGGGGAAACCAGGGTCTCATGACATGCTTGTATGCTTCATTTCAAGCATGATGAAAGAACAGAAAATAAAATACAAACTTTTTTCCTTTGGTACTGACTTTGTTCTAGTTCTTCCACACATCGACTTCTAAACTCAGGCTGCCACCAACAGACAGCTCACAGACAAGGGAAGCTGATGCTCATCTGCAATGCACAATGTGAGGCAGCAGAAAGGTCCCTTCCCTAAACAGCAACCAGTGAATGTACACTGAATAAAAGCAAGGTGCATTTTCTCTGCTGTGTAAAGTTGCTGTTTAGATTTCCGGGTGGGCAGTCCTACAAAAATCACACAAACATCTTGAAACGAGGGCCTGTAACCAAAAGAAGATTTTGTGTGGTTGCAGATGCACAAATTTTCTTACAGACAATTTCTAAAAGTTAGGCTGTATTTATCTAAAGAACAACACTGCACCTTTAAGAAAAAGTTATTTTTCCTGAGGCCCTATCAAGGTAAATTTCATCAGTATTCAAAGAATGAGCAAAGCACTTCAACAATTTATTTCAATAAAAGAAGACTTAGCTGAAAGGAGTATAAATGATGAGAACTTGCTTTAAACTGATTTATTCCCTGCAGCAATAAAAGGAATGTTTCTTCACTCAGCTGTTTAATATGCAAATATGCAGAGCATCCAGCTTCTGACAGCACATCATTAATAAAACCTTGCACTAAGCAGAGCTCCCGATATTTCATCCTGATGAAAATACATGATGATGATTTTAGACTGTATAATTTCAGAGTTGGAACAATGTACTTCCCAGTGATGGAAACTCAGCAATCCACAGTTCTAGTGTGGATTTTTTAATAAGTTAACCTATTTCTGCATGAGGGAGACGTTCTGTTTACAAGAATTGAAAATACAGAGAATCTTGTCACCAAACCCTCTCAGCTGAGCCCACCAAACCTTGCTTGGAAGCAGCACCAAAAGAGATATATTATTTATAGAAAACCTTAACAGTTGATTTCTTTTTTAATCAACTATTTCCTCTCCTATTTAACAAGTTTAGTGTACTTCACCTGTACTTTTCTCAGCCACTGTACAATCTGACAGATTGGCAGCAAATGTGTAAATTAAGATCATCCCTTAAAATAAAAGAAAAAAAACCAAAAGTCTGCAATTTTACCTCTTTAACTCTTTAAAATCTATGAAGAAGAACTCCTAGATCTGACCATGCTGTAGCATTCTCCCTGTGGTTATAGCCAGTGTACATGCTTTCTTCATTTCTTGGGCTGAAACTCTTACACTGTTTCCAAAGGAGTTTTAAAAAGGTTAAAAACTATCAAATGTTTGAAATAGGGAAGTGGTATTCGTCAGTGATTTGCTCTAGAGTCTTTCCAGTCCAAAGATGGAAACTGGAGGCTGTACAGAAGAACTGTTAATTTTTTAAGCATCCCTTTGTGCAGAATTGATCCTCAGAGGTGACACAGAATGTTCATTTCTCCACTGGAATTGGTGCCCTCACTGAAGATGTTGATCACTTTACAACAGAGATACCTGAGGAACAATCTGCTTCAATTGTAGGTAACAATTAAAAACTTACTAAAGTATTGAAGGCTTTATTTTGGCTGAAATACACTGCTTTTCCACTGAAAGTGACAGGTCAAATATAAAGAGAGATCCCCTCCACACTGCAAGAACAAAAAAAAAAAAGACTTTGCGTTTTAATTCAAAAATATTTCTACTATGAATCAATCATTTAGTGTATTTCAAAGAAGTTTGAAGGATTTTCCTTTGAATCATTTCCCACCGGGTGCCTAGGAAACAAAACATCTTCAGGGCTAAATTTCAGGGGAAGTCTTGCAGGTTTTAGTAAACTTCTCCAAGCCAGTACTTTCCATGTTTCTGTTTTCTGTGCGTGGCAATACTCCCTCATAACTCAAATGGGATTAACCAATTAAACATTTCCCAGTAGTCTCTAAAATAGCTGCTCTTGGCATGTTTTTTGCATGGAACAAACCTCAGCGGGAGGATATGATAGAAATCTTGCACTATTTAAATATAGAATTGGGACATCAAAGAAAGGGTTGTATTGAAATAACATGGATAATTAAGGAAGTGGAGAACAGTAATAACTGATTTACATAAAATGCTAATAAGCCTCTTGACTTGTTCGGCAATTTCTGCTTTAGGCATGGCAACTGCGGGTTCAAATTTGTATACTAATTTTATTTTAGTATTTTCTTTTCCTTCCTCTTTCTCCCCTTATTTTTTAAGCTCTCTACAGCCAGGCCAGTCTGTACCTGGATCCAAACCTCCTTCAAAACTAAACTCATCAGAATATAAACTCCTGTGGAAGTTTTGAGCACGCTCCCATCCGCTTAGACACACAAAGCTCAAAGTGTAAAGACCCCTAATTACTCATCTGCATGTGTATGGATTCAGATTGCATCCCTTCCAGTTTAGCTCACTTTCATGTCGTGCTGAATAATGTGCTACAAACGACCAATGACATATTAAAAATGTTAAACCCTCTTCACAATCAGCAGGGCGGAGAAAGTTGGAAAGCGAGTGGAGCGCCCTGGCAAGGATGCATTCCCACGGTGTCCTGCTCCTTGCTGCTGGGATGGGATGATGAGGGCACTGCACCAACACCAGAGGTTACAGCTATTTCACACTGCACCCCTGGGCCATTTGCCTCGGCGAAGAAATTACACATTCTGAAATTCTTGTTTAATTTCACTCTGCTCCTGCTCTCTCCTCGCAGTGCTCCAGCAGCAGTGGCTTTGAGATGTGAATGTGAATGAGTGTCTGAGCTGCTCCTTCAGGACATGTCTGAGTATTGACCTTCAGCTTACCCTGCTTCCCTGTGAGCCCTCTAAGCATGATCCATCGCTTTCTCAGGCCATTCTCCCTTCACCCCATTGATGGGTTTCAGAGCTACTTAAATTTCAAAGTCCTGATGCGTTGCAGCAGTGGCCAGGGCTCAGCTTTGCTCACTTATAGATTGTACAAGGTCACAATAAGGGAAGGGGAAAAAAAAGCCAGAGCATTTATCAGGATGTATTGCTTTACTTTTTCTATCCATCACAAAGGCGATGATTCTATTTTAGTGAAAATCCATTGAACTCAGATCAAGTCAGATGGCTGTTATCATTGGAAACTCAAGAGCTGTCACACCATAATCGGTACAAATGAACACTGAAACGTCGGGCTTCAGGCCGCTTAATGGTCTTTAGTGAATGCTTTTTTCCTCTTGCTTTTTAAACACCACAAAATCACTTTACTTAAGTGATTTCAAATTGAGAACACCAGGATTTTGTTACACAAGCACAGTTGATTCAATTGGGGATGATCTGACAGCTACTGTGCAATTAAATGGTTTTTGCCAGTGTGCCCTCACCCCACACCAGTACACACGTGTGGACCACCCAGACAAGCACAATGATTTCCTACAAAGCTGCTCTGATTCTGGTCATCTTCTGTGGTACAATTTCCACTTGTAATAGGCCACACTACCCTGCACTTTTAACAGGAATTTCTGCAGAAATATTGCTTTGTGTTTTGTGAATGAGCTTTGGTGAGGCTGCCTTGTTCTAGAGGTACTCCTGTGAGAAGGAGCTCTGTGCACACAGGGAAAGCAGAAAGTCAAACTTCATTTCTCTTTCTATTTCACAAATACCTCAGTGACTATTACATTTTGATAAAGTATTGGACATCTTCACCATATTTAAAGGCACCCAAAAACTACATAAATATGAAATGAATGGATATTATTCAGTATAATTACAAGTGTGCTTGAATTGCATCAGAAGCAGAGTACAGGGGAGTACAAAGGAGCAGGGTACAGCCATCACACCTGACAGAGAGCTTGCTCTTCCCTGCAGTCCAAACACACTAATTATTCTCATATTTGGGCTTCATTCTGCTTCCTATCAGTTGTGACAGACTCACCTTGCACTTGCTTGTTTTGATTTCATCACATAGAAAGACCAGCTATCCCAGGTTCTAGGGGCCTTGACAGATAATTAAAAATGCCTCTCTAATTAAGAGAAAAATAGCAACAGATGACAACCTGGCTCCACAAACAAACCATTCTACAGAATTTCTACTTCCCTACAGAAATCCCATAATAAAATAATTGCCATCCAATTTTTGAAAGTTTTGAAAATAACTCCAACCCATCCCACTTCACTTCCCACACAAACTCATTGCCCAGACAGATGATTTACAGAACTTATTCCAAGTAAATGTATCCCTCTTGACAAGTAGTGGCAAATCCTTAACCTGAGCACCCCTCCTTCACCACACCTACAGAACACAGCAAAGCCATGATTGTTATGTACCAATGTCCTAAGCTACCTGCAGCTTTTTATTGCTTTAAACCATGTTTAGATCTTATGTTCTGACCTCCTCCCATGGAGCTGGAACTCACTTAAGGATTTAAGTCACCTGTCACTGCCACATTCCTGAGGCCCCTCCAGTCACAGCAGCTTCAAGGGTGTTCTGTACAGTTTCAGCTTTGAGTGAAGGGCAAAACTGAAACAAATATTTCATATTTTGCCTGAACAAAGTTTCCAAGCAAAGCCACAGGGAAGGAACACAGGCCTGTAGTTCTTCTCTGTTTTCACCCAGCAGTGTTTCCAGAGATCTGGAATGGGGCATGGCTCATTTGGGCTGTGCACAAATTCTTGGGGAGCCCTTGCAACAATCCCACAGAGAGGCATTAATGAGCTTTAGTGTTATAGAGATTCAAGCCCTGTGTTCTGTGCTTCAAGAAGCAGAAAATATTAAATACACTGGTATTACATCTTCAAATTTCTTTTTCTAAACATTAAGACAAATACAATTTTGACAAGCTCTAAGTTTAAAATGGTATCTTTTTTTTAATGAGAAAAACTACATCTTAACTTCCAGTCTAATAAAAAAATTATTATCATTTTTGTGAATATTTTATATTTACCAAGTAACAATTCACAGACTTTTAGCTGTAGTCACCTGTGCATACACTGCACTCTCAAGGGAGGCCACACAACACAATAAAAGCTGTGATAGGGTGCATTTTCAGCAGTGAAATATCCTGGACAATTCACTAATTTCCTCCTATATTACAGCAGATATCCAAAAAGATGTTAAAAATATCCTTTAAAATACACTTAAAGACTGAATACATTTTGCATTGCTCCCTGACTTGCACGATAAATCAAAAGACAAAGGCCCCTTGCTGCTCCCACATTTGGGGCCAGACCAACTGAGCCAGAGACTCTCTGAAGGATCCCACTGACACAGAATGGTTCCTCCTTATTTCCTCCAGCTGAACTCTGGTATCACCCAGGGGACATCTGAGGAGTTGGGGGGTGTGTTGATCAACTCCCCCAGCCAGGAAGAATTTGTCCTCGACAAAATTTCCAGTGTCACCTTTTTTTACAAATGATCCTTTTAGTTCTCCTTTTGTCAACTCTCTCCACTCTTGGTTGTTTGCAAAGGAGGTGTTGTACAAATCACACACTTGGATTTGCATTCCCTCAGCCTCCTTACCCTATCCCAAATATCCAATGCAGTTTATCTTCCCCCATGTGGGAAATCTCTTCATTTCCAGCAGCCCTGGTGCCTCCTGCTGTTTGGGAGGCACTGTTTCAGACAGGACTTGAAATCTTTTGAACATTCCCATCATATGGACCCAAATCCTGACAAGTTTGTTTGAGAACAACTGAAATCTCTCTAATTAATTAATTAGAAAAGAAGAGAAACAAAAAAAGAAAGAAAATAAAAACAAGCAAAACTAACTGAAAGTCTTTATTTTCTATTTTATATCAACAAAGACACATTTTCATCATACTGGTCTTATTGACTAACCAGCTGGCTGATGGACTCTGAAAATCCTGATACTTCCTCTTAAAATCATGATATATAAAAAAATCCTGACGTGGTATTGCATAGAACTGTCACTGAGGCACTAATTCCAGTCCACAGAGAGGCAGGAATAAAAGAAAGAACACAGAGGCTGGAATGAAAATACACACAGAATTTTCAAGCTTTAAAACACTGAAAAAACCCAAAAAAGTAATTTAACAATTCTTTAGTAATTTTTGCTGGGTACAAAATTCACTGCAACTTCAGCACCCCTTAGGTGCCTTTGCCCTGCCATGCCTCGTGGTGTGGCAGGCAGCAGAGGTGGTGCCTGTGGCAGGTGAGGTAAAAGAGCTGCCACCTCTGCCTGGGGCACTGACTGCCCCTGTGCTCAAAGCAGGGCTGACATTACATGTCCCCATCCCAAATAACAGCTTTATATTCAATTCCATCCACTGGAGATGTCAGCAAGGGAAACAAGGTTATGTGGCAGCAGCTACCATATTTTACCTATCTATATAAATACATTTAAACACGTGGGAAATAAGGTTAGGGGAATGACCTTGAGGTATGGACTTTTAGGCTAGCAACCTTCACATAACTCCAGCTTGAACACTGAAAGTGAGAGGAAAAACAGTGCATGATAGCAACACATCTCCTCTAAACATCCAGGGGGAAGAATTAAAGCTGTTATGTGCTGTGACACAGCCCCTGTCTGTGAACTGGGAATGCTTTTGTAGTGAGCTGCCTCCCAGAGCAGACCAGCTTCTTAATAACTGGATGTTGGGAGAATTGGAGCAAAACTTTTATCTTTACTATTAAATCTCCCTTTTCAGTCACTAAGCTCCCTATGAAGCAGCATAACAATGCTCCTATTAGGTAAGCAAGGGACAGAGGGGATGCAAATCCCCCCTGAATTACCGTGCCTGCTCCTGAGTCAGCGATGGGCCTTCCAGCCTGGACCTTGCCCATCAGCATGTCTGGTTTTCCCCATTTCCCAGTGGCACAGGGCTCATCTCTCTGAAGAAATCAACCCCAGTCTATGGACCTCTCCAAATTAGCACCACAAGCCAGGGTGGGTTTTAGTGCCTCATTAGTATTGCCAGAGAGTGCCCACTTTTTGATCGCTCCCAGGATATTTGAAGGAGGCAGTTTAAGGGGGTGGCCCTATAAAGTACAGGGCCAGTCTGCATCATCAGCCAGAGAGATGGAGGCACCTACCGCTGGCTCCTTGCCACTTTTGGTTAGCAGAATCAGGGAATGAACTTGAGATCCCTGTATGAATAGATGCTAATGCACCGGTGAAAGGTCATCAAAGCAGTCGGACTCCACATCCTGCAGAGGTGCTGGAGCCTCTCATTCCACTGCTATCTTTTGTCCCCATCCGGTTTCCCTAATAGATGATCCTAACAATTCACATTGGCAGTCCTTTGTAGTGTAATGAACACTGTGTGGTCTGATGAATGCAACCACTGCACAGAAAACGTCAGTTCTTTCATTAAGAAAACCTTCCCAAGTTCATTGTATTGAACCAGCACTCCAGCTATTAGGCTGATACATGACACAGTCAATTCCAGTTACACTTTAAGTGACTATTCATGTTCAGGGAATTCAATTTTTAAAGCTAATTTATACATGCTTAGATATTTACATGAATGCGCATTTCTTCTAACTTGCATGCCTTTTTCTGAGCTTTCTGTCAATAATGGGGGGAGTGGGGGAAATAATATTTGCCAGCAGATCCTGAAAATGCATAACTGCTGGAAAAGACACTGAAAAGCAAATAAGCAGCTTTCTGAGAATATACTTGAATAGAACTCCAAATTACTTGTTGGTAAAAAGAATTGCAGTGCATGTATCTATTAATGTTAAATAAAACATCTGCATTAAGTTATTTTTTAAATTACTGGTTATTTCACATTTATGTCTGAGAACCCATTTTCTGATATGAGCCAACAGAGCACCTCCTTTTATATAGTACTGCAATTAGTGGCATGTAAACTTTTAAAGCAGGTAATTAAAAAAGTTAAACTATTGCTGCTACTGAACAGAAAACATCAGTTCTTTCATTAAGGAAACCTTCCCAAGTTCATGGTATTGAACCAGGGCTCCAGCTATTAAGCTGTGAGATGACACAGTCAATGCCTGCTATAGTATCAGTTCAATTTAAGCATTTTTTTGTTATCACTTGATGCCTTTCTGTAGATTCTTTTCACTGACTTTGTTTATTGATAATTATTAGAGGACCACTGGTTCCAAAAGACAGGCATAATTTCATTACACAAATCCTCTGCAGTTCACAGTAGCTGCAGGTTTTCTGAACAGATCATGCTAAAGTCTCTGAAGCCTTTAGAGTGTGCACAGATCATGACACAGTTGTCTAGAAATAAAAAAAAAAATACCATTTTTTACTGCATCACTTGGATATTAAACAACAGAAATCCACCTTTCTATCCACATATTCATAAAAACCAGGCTGTTTACTTCTTTTGAAATATATTTCAAAAAATGTTTCCATTCATGTGGATTTGTTTTAAATTAAACCATCAGGTCTACTTTCCTGCATTGACAAAAAAAAAATCTTGACTTTACCAGGCTTAACATACTCATGTACTAAAGCTCTACAGTTTGGGAAATAAAAATACCTTTCTCAATACTGCATTTCATAAGAGAAATTACAATTATGGGATGCAGAGACTTTGTGGCTTGATACATTTTGCAAGCAGAGAAGGGGGATGCCCTTCAAAGTTAGAGGGTAATCATTATTGACCTTGTGCATTCAAGACAGCATAGCAGGTTTCTATATAAAGAAACTTGCAGAGAGGTCACTGAAAGCCCTGGTGAAGAGACATAAAAAAGGAGACAGGACAGAATGCAGCCTCGGTTAAGCAAGTTAAAAAATTAACTATAAACAGACTAGAGAATTGAAGAGAAAAACAAAAGAACATTTTCTTTCTGAGTGTCATGCAAATTTATGGTTCTGTTTTAAATGTTCATTATCAGATAAGTAGCCTTTACAATGTAATTATTAACTTTTATAGGCTCTGCAAAGTTTTTTTCCTCTTCTTTCCCTACACACAGCCTGAACACTTCTTGAGTGTTGAACAAAGGGGCACGTGCTTAGGGCTGGCTCCCAGCAGGCAGGAATTCGGATTTGGGTCTTCCCTGCTTTACTCATTGACAGGGTGTCTGCTAATCTGTCTGTGTTTGAATTTACCTGTTTGCAAAATAGGTACAATAAAACCAGCAGACATCGCCCCAGGGTTATATGACACTTAGTTTGGCACTTCAAAAAGCACACTTAGCAGAGCATTTTGAAATCATTGAATGAAAGGCATTATGTAATGAAAAATAAATTACTTCTCTATGATGAGGTTGTTTGGAAAACGTTCAGGCAAAATGCTCTGGTTAGGAATATTAAGACACCTGGGATACACAATGGATAGGTTTACTATGATTTTTTCTTTCAAACTAAACTTTAAAATAAGCTGCAACACAAAAAAGGTTCTATTGTCACACATATCCCACTCCCATTTAATTCAATTGGTCATTATTGTTATAAGTATTAATATACTTTCTTTTCCTCTCCAGATAAAGAATACAAAAATTGAAAGAGAAACAGAAATAATTAGACTGATTCCTTACTTTTTAATTTCTATAAACAGAGAAGGCACAAACCTGCTAAAACCTTTCAATGACTTGTGCTACTTTTCTTCAACCTACAGCCTCACCATGGCTCTCTAAATTTGCCCTGGTTGGGCAAAACTCCCTTTCCTATTGGGTCTTTCACCTCCAGAACAGCAGGCCACCATGCAGGCAGGAGGCTGCAATCTCAATGCACTGATACCCTCCACTAGAAAGAGTCAATCATTTTCACTCATAGGTGCCCACAGTGTCCCTGGAACAATCCACTAGCATGACTGTCCTGCCCCTCCAGCTCCCCCTCCCCTGGCCAATAGCACTCAGCTTCCCAAAATATGCTTCATTTTCAAGAGACAGATTTATTACAGCCCTGTTATCACGTTCAAGCCCTTCCTGAAAAGATAAAAATAAGAAAGACCTTACAAGAAGATGTTGTAGCAACAGCTAAATCATAAATGTTTGATAAGGAATGGCTAAATCCAGACAAATAACTGCTCAATCCCACTTTGTATTAGGCAGATAAAGTCGTGCAGGAAATCAGTGTGATCTATTGAAATGAAAAAAAGTCCAGCTTAGGGACTATATGGTATTATAGAATATGTGACATTATAGATGGGCTGCTTCCATAAGTGCTATACAATGAGAAGTTGCATAGTTTTTATTTATTTTTGTGCTTAAGAATGTAAAAGCAGGATGTGAAAGTCACTGTTTGTCAACAGGGCAAATGTGGGCCACAGTGAATAGGTATTTATAACCTTTTTATTTTCTCACTCTTGAAGGGAATACATAATCCTCTGTAGGGATAAAAGGATCTTCAGTCACCCACTAGCCCAGGGCTCCTTTTTAGCACAGGCTGACAGATGTGCTAAAATTGTAAGTGAAGTGTTGTGATGTTGACTCCTAAAGCAGCGATCATTAAGGTTGAAATTAGTATCCCCTCCCAGCCATTCAAATGCTGAAAAGTTCTGACACCAGGCATAATTGGACAACTTTACCTAGTGGGGATAGCATCACATTTTATCCTACTGACTTCTTTCTGCCTTTTTCATCCCTGCTCCAATTTAAATGAAGCAAAACAACTTTTTATACATCTTTCACTTACACAAAACAAAACAAAAATCTGCTTATGCAGAAAGACATCTCAAAAGCAGACACATGAGTTCACAACTACATATACAAGTAGTATTGTTTAAGGCTATACTATTTCAGCTGACAACAGTGTTTTAAATAAGATGCAGTTAAAAAAGGGACTGAAGGAAAATATAAACAGATGTCCTAATATGTATTAGCATATGCTGAAAGAAATTTCATTTGAAAATGTAAAATACACTTCACTTGCTATATGTTCTAATTAGTTACATGCAGTGTTAACACACTTTAATCTTCTGAAGTAAAAAGTTCCCCTGAACTGGATTTATGTACACCTGGATATATTTCTAGCAAGTGTAGCAGTTGCTAAATGGCAGTAAGTGCCAAAAGATATAAGCAATCCACACAATTAGATTTCAGGTCATTTAGATCAGTGTGAACCAGGAAAACATGTTAATGTGCTATACACACTGCCACTTCCTCCCACACTGCTGAGTTTGACACATTAACTAATGGACCATCACCTGATAAATACTGGATGTGTGTGGATGAATAAAGTCTCAAATTGTCTCCACTGGCTCAGACCAAGATTTTGACAATGACACAAACCCAGCAGTGCAGAGGCACCATTGCATTATTCTTGTGCCTAAATAATAAAGCCTATGATTTTACACTGTTTATCAAACAGACCTTCCTCCTTTAGTTTACGGGGAAAACTTGGAGCTCAAGGCCCACACTATAACCTAAAGCATGGGAAAGCTGAGTGTGAAACCTGACCAGTGTGTCAAAATAAAATCAAATCCAACGTTTGTGACCATGTAACACTTTGCTATTGAGTTAGGTTAAATTCCTAAAGGCTGAGCACATCTATTCCTGGCAGGAACAAAGAATGTGTTAATGCTGGGCTCTCTCAGAGCCCTGCACAGTGAGTCACCAGCTCCCACAGCCCCACTAAGCCCTGTCCCTCATCTTTCAGCTGAACTCTGCATTTCTCTTTATCTGCACTGGGCTCCTGCCCACCTCAGCTGATGCCCTACACCCCAAAACTTCCACCACATTACCTGGCTGCCCATCACACACACATCAGGCTGCTGGAGATTTACTGGGCTGATGCACGAATCCTTCTTTAATTGAGGACAGGAGGAAGGTGAACATGCACAGCCATGTTGTGCCTTGGCCCTGCAGCTGAACTGATTGAGTTTTGATCATTAGTGACTCATCCTCAAGACAGTCAGGGGCCCACAACATTCTGTCCCTTGCTGTTCAACATTACTGACAATAGGGCTTCCCACACTGCAAATCAGCTGACCCAGCCAGGACAGCCTCTTCCAAAATACTTCTCTTAATTTCCAGGCCACCAAGCCCTGCAGGATGGGGAGCGTGAACACAGGCTGCATGTGCAAGGAACGAGGAAAAGATCCCTGCATCTTGCTTTGGAAGACATTCCTGCCTGTTCATCTTGTAATTAAGTTCTTGGACTTGTTTCCACAATCTCTCTCTCTAAAAACGTGTTTGGCCAACTCCCCTTCTGTAAATTCCTTCAGTGTTACCCACCAGACCTCTGGAGTGACCATCACTGATACCCCATCAGAACTTAATTCTCAAGCATGCTCTGTTTCCAGATTTCTATTCTTATCTATTTCTGCCTGGTTTGTTGCCAAGTTTTTGTTTTTTTTTTTTTTTAACTGTAAGGCTTTTACCCAACACACACAAGAAGGTCCAACCTACAATTACCTCACCCCTTTTCTCTCTGCCCCTACACTCATTATGCTGAGCACCTTTGCTAGAAAACTTGCTTTTCCACAAGAAATTCATCCTTTCTTCCTCCAATACTGCAGTCTGTCTATAGAGAACTCATCAGTTTAATCCAGCTTATCCTGATTCACTATCAACATGTCTACACTCACCCTAGATCGACTTCAAGATAGTAATTTTCATTGATGACTTCCTAAATTTTCAAACAAGCATTTTCATGCTTTCTTTTATTCTGCTTACAGATCTGCCCACAAGCACTTGCAATATTATCTCATTATCTTTCTTCATAATCCACATTAAAAATCTCCTTTTCATTGGTATCTAATCTTTTCTTTGGCATCAGAAAAATATCATGCCTAAAACCAGGGCCTACCATATTGATTAATATTATCTCATTACACGCTTGTTCTTTTTATCTATCTGTATCTCTGACTTTTGATTAACACTTAAATTTTAAACAGCACGGACATGGAACAATCTTTTTTGGTTGATTTTGCATATTTATTAATATGGCTGGGTCCTTATCTGTGACTAACAATCTAGGCACTGCACTAGCAATAATTATCATCATCTTGTTGTTCCTTCTTTGTTGATATATAAGCATGTAAACCAGATTTTGTTTTCTGGGTAAGGCTGCCAGGGATGATTGTTAGGAGTTCTGCCTGAAGAAGAAACTCAGGTGCTTCTAGCAATCATTTTCAGACTAAGGGTTGTACTCATTTGGGGGTTTTTAATGGAAATTAGGGATGGGGTTGTACTCATTTGGGAGTTTTTAATGGAAATTAGGGATGGGAAAATTTTCAGTGTAACTGTCAGGAAAAATGGCTTGGAAAGTAATAATTAGAATTACTTTCTGTTCTGTTGTCAGATAAGCAGCATGCACATGAATTTAATTTTTTTTTAGCAAACATATTGTAAGAAAGTAAAAGAAAAACAAACTGCAAATTGTGCTTGTATCTGTTTCAACAAGGACACATGAACGTGGTGCACCAAAGCAACAGGCTGAATGTGAGATGGGAACTCCCTGAGACAAAGCTCCCAAGGATGAGAGTTCAAATGCCAAAGAACCCTACTTGGAAAGGAAAGCACCAGTGTTGTTCTCCCAAATCTTCATGAATTGGACATATTAAATCATGTAGCCTGATGCCAGCCCAGGATTAAATTCTAAAACCTTGGCATGCCCTAATTCTATTAGTAGGTAATGAAAGGGGAACAGAACATGCAGACATTACCATGACTGCACAAACTGCATCTTTATTTGGAATGGGAATTATTTTAAGGATACCTGAAGCTCTGGCTTTCTTGTACAAAATCTGGGGTGTGAACCTGAAGAATTAGTGAAAGGGCAGAAAACCTTGAAAACAAGCTGACTGCAACAGTACTGTCAAGCAGAAAGGGAAAATGCAAATGAAATAGATATTTTCTAAAGATAGTTAAATTTATAAATAGGACTTCACATCACAGATTTGTTTATCCTCATTTGGTGATAATTGTTCACAGCAGAATATATCAGAAAATTCTATAATAGGAACTACAGCCAGGAAATGTTAAATAATTAATCACCCTCCCAGCCACTTGCATTTCTGTTGATATAAATGACCGTATAATTCCAAACCCAATTATCACTACTTAGCCATTCCATTTTGTAGTTAAAATCCCACAAAATTAAAGTGCATCAATTGTTAATGGTAATAGACTAGACAAGGGATTAAAGATTATTTTAATGTTTATTTCCTGTCAGGAGGTTTTTTTGGCAGGAAGCACTATAGACAAAAGGCTACATTAAGATGAGATTCATACAATGTATTTAAATCTACTAACTTCTAAAAGCCTTATGGTATAATTACTTGTTTAATCTACTTGTTCCCTGAAGATACCAATGGGGGTTTATCAAGCCAACTTTAGTATATCTGCTTCATGGAAACCCAAACATTCTATTTAACTTTAACTGCAAACAGCAGTCAAGTTTACCATAAATGCAATTCTAACAACAAACTTGAAAAATGAATGAACTTTGCAAAAATGAAAGGGGAATCAGATTACTATCAAGATTTTTTTTTTAATGTCATATTCTGCTTGGTTTATCTCCTGTTACTTCTGGCACTGTATGCATTTGCATACAAGATTTGGTCCCTGTGTCCACACTTTAATACCAATAAAAGTTCATTAATTACAGAACCTTCTTTTACCTGCCACAAAATGATGACTCTTGTCCACTCTTCAGAGAAGCATTTATGCACATGTGTTTATATGGAGACATCACTTAGTTTATTACTTTGCTGGCTTAAAATGTTTTTATCACTAGGCATTGTCAACAAAACTGACAAAAGCACTTTATTGCATTAGCACAGTGACTAGAATTCTGCAGAACTGTGTGTGAGGGCCTAAGGGGTGGGGAAGGACCCTCACAGTTCACTGTTCCTGTGGGCAGCAGGAGGGGGCTGAATTTTATGCACTTCAAAAGATGACTCAATGTGTATAAAGGTGCAGACAGGTATCCATGACTGGGGTCTGCTGGGGTGAAACCACCAGATCTGGAGCAAGCAGTAACTGTGCTGGTTATTTCTGGCTTACAGCCTGCACACAGCCTCATCCATCTATTCTGTCTCTATTCTGTGTATGGACTAAATAGGAAAACTGAGAAGGAAATATTTGTGTTCTTGTGTTCCCTGCCCACTCAGCAATGTTATCCACTCATCCAAAACCTAAGAACAACTTATAGCACAGGAACATTACAGCACTTTGTATCCACATTTATTCTTTTTCTCCAGGAAACCCTTGTCCTGCATTTACCAAATGACATAACACACTAAATCATGACATAAATAACACAGTGCTTAAATCACCTCACGTTGGGACAATGACAGGTTTGGCTCTGTGCCTGTTTCAAACATTTCCTTGGTGCACATTCACTGTTTGGCTAAAGTGACCTCTCATTATTCTTCTCTCTCCTCTTCTCAGGTGAGGAGGCCAGCAGGGACAGGTCTGCGGCACTGACACTCCTGTGCAGTCACAAGAAACAGCTTTGCAGCCCAAGAGATTGCTCAGGAGGGCACTGAAGAAGCTCCTCTCCAAAACCAGGATCCCCAGCAATGATATCACTAATTTGCAAGCAGGGAGTGAATTACATGCCCAGTGGTATTGATAACTCAACTTCCATCAGACACAGGTATTAAGAAAGAAGCTTCTGAGACCCAAAAAACTGCTCATCCTGGAGCCTCAGTTGTTACAGGAGATTATATTGGGCATGTTTGCCATAAAGGACATTAAAACTGAATTAAAACCTTGCTTTGCTTGGCATGCACCCTCACCAAAAAAAAAAAAAAAAAAAAAAAAAAAAAAAAAAAAAAAAAAAAAACACAGAACACTCACAGCAAAGTTCAGAGCCTATATCTCTTCTGAGATTTGTGAGAGCAAGCAGACATGGTAAGAAACCCATTCCATAACCTTTCACCAACATAAAATTTACTGTGAATAAGGCCCTAAAACTCTGTGCTTAGCTCTGATTTAAACCTGTGAGCACAAACCTCCCAAGGACATTTCCATTCCAATAAATACCTCCCCATGCCATGATATGCTGACCATTTGGGTCCTTAGGGGTGATCAAATACCCCAACCACAAGGAAGCTCCACCACAACGCTCACCAGGACAGGATCTGGCCCACAGGTATTTCATTTAGCAGGTTTAAGGTGCTGTTTAAGTTAAACACATTCCAGCCATCCCAGTTTCTCTCCCCCTAACACTTCTGCTTTGGCAAAGAGCAAAGCAGGTTTGGCTTTGGAGGCTGGAAGTTCCTCTGTAATTTTCTATGGTATTCAAGACTTTATCAATGAGAAGAATTAATCTAACTCACAAAAACGAGACTTCCTTCAGAACTCCAATGTTCTGTATCTTTTATTTTTAAATTGCAGCATTAATAATGGTCTCAGCAGCAAGTGGAGAAAACGTATGAAATATGTGCCCTCTTTATAGATTTCCTGTTTCTGCAATTGCACTTGAAAAATGGCAGTGCCCTGCCACCTGAAGCTTCCAGTTTGTTTAACTCTGAGCAAAAGACAATTAAACAACTTACAGCACATGGTCATGAGACTCTAATTGCTCACCAGTGCTCCTTGTTGGGTCAGCTGCCACAATGAGCAGAAGATTTTTCACTTCCCTACCCCTGCACGACCACCAGAGGGTCCTGACCATGGCAATGGCCTCGTGCTGAGAAGAAAATATTCCCACAGGATTCTTGAGATGCTGAGTTAGCACAGAGTAAAGGCAAGAGACTCCGTGCTGGACAAGGGTCTAGAAGGACAGAACACCCTCTTATCATTTTCTCTTAGAAGTCAAGGAATTAATATTTATCTGTTTTTTGTTTTCTCACAGTTTCTTAAAATTCTCCCATTTACTATGCACATTTTTTTCCACAATTCCTGCAAGCAAAGTTAAATCCTGAATCTATATATCTTAGGTTATCCTCTTCAATGCAGAAATCTTATGTAAGAAGTAAAGTATCAGTATTTTAATAGAGTGATATACACGTGAAGAATGGAAGTTCAGGTGACAGACAAGGATAAATTGAGCTTTTCAAATCCTGCTTTTGGTAGAAATCATTCTGAAAACAGACTGAGTTCCATTTGAGAGATGCTCAGTGCCCTTGTGTTTTTACTCTCAAAGCCATTCTCAGAGCTGACCCTATTTTCACATTTGTAGCCAACAGACTTGTAGATGTGACCTTCACAGACCAGTATCTGCTCTATCAGTAATGATGCCTTCTACTGCAGGCTGAAATAAGGAAAAAAAAACTTAGCTCACCAATATACATCTGAAATATTGTAGCTCTCAGTCTAGCACGCTCTCAGGACTATGTGTTATCCACATCAAAGACACAAACACATCATTAGTATCATCTGCTGTAATGGCAGTGCAAGGGAATTCATATTAGTGGTTGCTTAATGGTAATCCTGGTAGAATCTTGGCATTATTATGAGGAATATTAATTTTCCAGTACATAAAAGCATAAATGACACCTACATCTCTATGCAAAGCCAGCTCAAATCAATTGCCTAAATGAAATTTAATTCAAGATTCTCAGTATACCAACATAGACACAGAGCTCTCCATCAACAAGATGAACAGGAAAACAATATATCTAACATTATGTGTCATTCCCTGGTGATTCTTTTGGTTGTTTTTGGTGAAAAAAAAAAAAAAAAAACAAAAACCAACCAAGTCTTTTAATGAATGCAAAAAAAGAACATGGAGAGTATAAATAATGATAAAATAATAGCTGGACACTAGAGCTGAAGAGCAAAAGGATGATGAAAGAAATTACTAGGGAAGGAATATAATTTTTGAGATGATTATGATATTCTAATCTTATTAATATATGCACTGGGAACTAAAATAAATTTTAACTTTCAGTTTAACAAAATCGGTTTTGTGGATTTCTTATTTTTGACAATACAAATAAATTATTATAAATAACTTCAGAATCATTACCAACACTATAGTGTGAAATATTACTCAAATGCCAGAGCACATTTCTCAGCGCATTGTATCTCACTGACCTCCTGATCAAGTTTGCTCAGACTAAAAGAATGTTCTCTGGTTTTATTTTTGCTTTTCTAAGTAACTGCTAGCTCTACAAATTCAGTATAGAACCAGAATAAAATCTGGTCCATCCTTCCATAGCTGTGTTGCCTTAGCATCACCAAAGGAAATAAAACAGAGTTTAGTTACTAAGGTGACCAGTTACCACAGTGATTCCACACAGGACTAAGATCCAGAAAGATAAAAGCTCCTGGTTTATGTGGTAATCCTCCTGCCCAGAAGTGTCTATTGAGAGGCAGCACACAGGAAAAAGCAGGAAGTAACATAATTTATTCAGCAAGAGCACTATGGGGCACAAGTGCTGAAAAATGGCTTTCACACATCCCTCCTGGCTAATTTTCCATTGAAATAAAATTTACTCTCAAATATCAAATATTTATTCCATTTTTCATAATCTTGTCTTTTCCTCCCTCTCATATTTATTTACTTTATAAACATTTCAAATTTATTTTTGCCGAATAAATAAATTAAAATATGAGGAACATTTAAACAGACAAAGGGCTCTGGGAGTTTTGCTACTGGCAAAAGGAGAAATGCTCCTGGATGTAATGAGTCCACTGCCAACGTGGAAATCTGGCAGAATTCCTGCATTTTAGAATCATGGGGTGTGTGACTTCACTTTAGTGTGTGCAGGTTTTTCTTACAAGGTTGATTCTGCAGGTTTTATGCAGTTGGCTTTCCTTTTTTCCTATTGCCATGCCTCAAACTATTCCAAGTTCATCCATAATAACCTACTGAGAGCTTTCCCACCTCTTTCACCAGTCAGTGAAGTTACAAATTTACCAGATTGTCAAGAAGATACACACTGTAAAACAAACAAATTCCTGGGCATCACCCTATCCAAACCACAAATTCATCTAAGTTCAACTCAGTGTGTTTTACTCAGCAGAGTAGGTAGTAAAATCTTCTTTCAGCCCAGAAGACTTTATTTTATAATTCCTTCACCTGGGATTCCAGGAAATGTTAAGATGTTAACTATCTGACAGAGTTCACATCAGTGGCAAGCAGTTTATTACAGCACAGGTTTTATTCCCCCATTTCAGGGGACATGGACTTCAGATGAAAAGGTGGAATAATTCTTGCCTCAGTGTGTAAAATCAAGATCAATTTAGTAACCCACTCCTCTAATACCGTATGTGCAAGAAATAATTTAGACTCCTAGTTAATTTGAGTATTGAACTGAAATTCTGCAGCTGCTTTCTGCCAGTCCTGAAAACAGAAATTAATTTCAATGACCAAGGCTCTGGGAGTGCTGCTCTGTCAGGTAATTAGTCATCGTCTTCTGCTGCTCAGGGTCTATCACTGTGCTAATCCATACATAAACCCCAGTATTCCCCCAGTCACTCACAATCTAAAGAGCTGTTTAACTACCTCTTCCTCCCATTCAAGCCTACCCCAGATATCAGCTGCAAAATGAGCATTCTTTCATGTTTAGCTTTCTTCCTACTATTTACTGCCAGCAGAATTAATGCAACTGATTTACATTTTCTTTTTTCTGTTTGATCAAGTCTGCTGTTGATTAAGTAGAGCTTAAGGGAAAAAATTATACTCCTGCAGCTTTCCTACTTGACTTGCCAGTTTATTAATGAAAGAAGCAAGGATATTGATGGCCCAGAAACTACAAGTGCAGCAATTAAAGGATATGTCCTTCCAAGCTTCTAATTAAAAAAGAGTTCTTTTGTATTAAAAGATATAGTTTAGTGTCATATTTATATCTAATTCTCACTTCTACTCTTCTGCATTATTTTTTTTCTGTTTATTCTTTTTAAACAGAAATCTACTGGGAAAACTTAGATCAGGCAGAATAAAGAAACTTTCCCTGACAACCATTTCTGGAAGCTTTGTTCCCAAACAACAGTCTTAGTGATAAAACATCAAAAACAACTCCACCCCCCCAAATCCTTACAACAGTGAAATACCCACTGCCACATACCACTCAGAAGGCAACTCTTTAATATTTTTCACTTGTGTAAATTGGCAGAGTTTGCCTAACTCAGATTCAAGAAAACTAAAGATTTTTTTATACCAATCCTTTTGGATATTAGGATAATGAGACTGCTCCCTCCTTCTAATATCTTTTTAGTTATTATTTAAATTCTAGATTCACTTTTTTTATGTCAGGTATTTACATGAATGGTCTCACAGAGGTTCTTCATGCTTCTGATCCAGTCTGATTTTTTTGAATTCTTCCTTCAGAAACAGCTGGAACCAAAACATTGCCAGTATTTTATTACTCTGCTGAGTCAGTCCCTTGCACATTAATGGCATTCTCTCAACGTCAGAACACAGATAGATAAATTAATGGCTCCAGTTTCTGTTTTGTGGTGTCATCTGAACAAATTCAGCACAAGACTGACATGTTCTGGCTGACTCAAACTGCATGGATTGACCCTCCAGCACCTGTGTGCTGAGGACTGAGGCCAAGAATTGTGAAATCACAGAATGGTTTGGGTTCAAAGGGTCCTTAAAGCTCATCCAGCTCCATCCCCTGCCACCAGCAGGGACACCTTCCACTACCCCAGGTTGCTCCAAGCCCCATCCAGCCTGGCCTTGGACACTTCCAGGGATGGGGCAGCCACAGCTGCTCTGGCCTCTGCCAGGGCCTCCCCACCCTCACAGCAAGGAATTTCTCTAATTTCTCTCTAATATGTAATCTAAATTGACTCTGTCAGCTGGAAGCACCCTGCCTGCCCCACATTCAAAACATCCTGCACACAACTCGAAGCACATCTCCATCTGCACACCAGGCACCTCTCCCAGATTTCCACACAGCAATTACTCCTCACATTTAGCTACTAGATGTTCAGAAATCCTTGAGAAATTCTATTAAAAAATCAGCACAATATAAAAATCATAATCTAACATCCCATACAAGTAATGACAGGTTCTTAATGCATTATAAACGACTGTTCCAGAAAGGAAGAGAAGTAAAACCATC
This sequence comes from Serinus canaria, assembly GCF_022539315.1. Classification (NCBI taxonomy): domain Eukaryota; kingdom Metazoa; phylum Chordata; class Aves; order Passeriformes; family Fringillidae; genus Serinus; species Serinus canaria. The sequence continues at coordinate 14,915,153 of NC_066325.1, read as the reverse complement.
TTTCTGCTCCTGGCCTCTGTTCCTCACAGCCCAGAGTGTGAGAACTGCTGTGATCAGATTAGGCAGGTAATCTTGTGTATGATCCAATTCCCAGAGGGCAGCGAGAGCTGTGTATTTAAGGACAGTAAGCTTTTCTTAAAAGAGGTACTAAAGTGAATCACAAAATTTCCCAGGGCTCCCAGCTGGACAAAACAGCAGTAAACAAGAGTGATTCTTCCTCAGGGCTAACAGAGTTAGCAATGCTGCTCTCAGGACAGGTTGTGTCATCCACAATATCACTGCCCACATTTCTCCTTGAGCCATCCCAGACCTGCATCTTTCTCTTTGCCTATTAACCTGAAAAAACCTTGTGGAGAAGGGGGGTGGAGTTGTTCCAAGGGACCTTTTGTACTAGAAATTTCTCAATCACTTCCAGTTTAAAGGTGACTTCACAGAAACGGTGACCCTCCCAAGTACCACTTGAACGACACAGAAGCTTTAATCTTTTTCAGAGGAATTGGAAGCTCTTATCTCTCCTCTGACCCTTTTTCCCCTCTAGCCTTACACTCTTGGCACCATTGAAAAGTCAGAACCATTAAGTTGGTGTCAAGTGGCTGTGCTGTTCATATTCTATTATAGTCAATGACAATTAACAGTGCCATTCAGAAAAGCCAGGTACTGTATTACACAATTGGAAAATTGATCTTATCTGAGGCTCAAAAAAACCCAGCAATGTTCAGACCTCAACTCACAGGCAAAAAAAAAAAAAAAAAGAAAGAAAAAGAAAGGGGAAGAAAGGGGGAAAGTACTGCCTGACCTCAGGGCCACAGCAAACAGCCACGTTCAAGGCTCAGAAACGACCCGAAGAAGTGCCCAAATCTCTGTGTGAATACAAACTCGGATTTTTATCATCAAGCAAAGTGATGTTAGAAAGAAGAATACAAATTCAACTGAACGCTTGATGATCACCTTCAAAGTTGTTATTGCAGGCAAAATGCAACATCTTAGCAGTGCTGACACATCAGAAAACCACGGGGTGTGTGTCAGCTCCAGCCCTTTGCAGGCAAGAGCCCAGCCCCTACAGTGAAATCCTCATTTCTAGATTTTCTCCTGCACTGAACATCTATTCTAATCGATGCTTTTCCTAGAAATGAGCACAGGCATATTTTTCTACTCATTAATTACTGGGGGCTACAAAAGGAGAGGATGAACAAATAACTCTCTACTTTGGGCAGTGAGACTGTTTTCCTCTCTCAGTGAATCTCAGCATTAACTCCAGCCCCTTACAGTAGTTGATCACAGCTGAGCCTATCTGCTTTAAAGCACAGGGGGAATTTTACATAGCAAAACTCAATTAGCTCACTTGAGTTTAACCAAAGCACCTGAGCTAAAACCCTGCCAGACAAAGGATGTCTTGTAGAGTCAGGAGCAGCACTTGGCACTGTTCCTCCATGCCTCGTGCCCAAGGACATTGGCTTTTAGCAGGATGCAAACCCAGAGCAAGTGCTCTTGCATCAGTGAGCCATTATGTCACTTTTAGTCCCCAGTCAAGCACTCACTAACCCTCAAAATTATGACATGAGCCATCAAATCCACATCCTGAAGCAGGCTGTAAAATCTGTGGGGTCACTTAGTCCAAGCACGTAACTGGAATGCTTTGACACTAGATGGGGAAAAAATGAAAAACAAACCCATAACAACAAATATTCCTGCATTTCTCAATGGTTGTACAGATTGAGGTAAGCAATGTTCCATTACATGCAATCCTGCCTCAGGCTGCTGCTTTCCAGGCCAAGACCAGTGAAGCCCTTCCTGCACCTGGGTCCCTCCAAGATGTTCTGAGCCTCTGTGATGAATTTAGGTGTCTTAGGTTTTCCCCTCCTTTCACTCTAAATATCAGGTATCTTTACTAAATACTGGAGATGAAGGACTTGCACAGACAACTCTGGAGACCATCAAATCCATCCTGGTGGAAGAAGTGCTAGTCCCAGCTCTACCTTTGGTGCACCTGGAAGGGAAGAACCTGTGTTCTACCAGATGTTTCCCCTGATGCCAAGTTTTCCTGGGAAATCAGGAACAGGCTGAATACAGAAATCATCTCTGTCTGTTCATCATTTTCCTTCACAGAATACAATAAAAAATTATCAGCTAGCTTCAGTTCTCTGGGAAAAAAATCTCCTATTGGTGCCTTAATGAAAAACATAGAATGGGCTCAAAGCCACTATAGTTATACTTAAAAATCAATACTCCCTATTGGTCTTATAATTTGTGTCCCAAATATCTGCTTTAAAACGTGCACAAGCCACAAAACAAAAGCTAGGGAGTTTATATCTCAGATTTTTGAATTTTTTGTACTCTTTCAATATTTGCAAAGCCATGTGAAATGTTCTATAGGATTCTCTGCCTGACAGTGGAAGTCTATTCTGTATTTTATTTCTTTTATTGAGAGGTGGAATAAAATTCCCCGACTGCTCCAGTGCAATTAAAATTACTTTTATTCATACAGTTACCTCTATGGTCACCATAAGCATTCCACAGCACTAATCCTTTTAGGCCCTGATCCAGCAAAGCACTTTACTGTCTCTTATTCTTAAAATTACAAGTCTCCCCACTGATTTCAATAGTTATATTAGGGATGAACTTGGCCTACTATAGCAAAAATAATGTTAAAAATACAGTTTAAAAAACAAGCAAGGAAGTGGAAAGCCTAAGAGACTTCAATATTTCTCTGGTTTAAAGTAAGGCATTACCACTGTGCATTTGAGCACAGTCCAATAGTGAGCTATTTTTGTACAGCTGGGCCAATGCAGGTAACAAGCCTCCCTGTATTAGAGAAGCATTGATTTCAGATCTGGATGGTTTCAATAAACTCCTTACACCCAAATGTTACAAGGACAGGGACATTAAAATGTCAATTACATAAATAAATCTGTAAGTATCAATAAATGCCCAAAGTAAAATAAACCCCTTCACTCTGAGAGGCTTTGTAGCAGATACACTGTAAAACAATAAGAAAACCATCACAATTTGCATTTTTATAGCTACATTCATCAATAGCTCAAATATTTATCACACATAACAGCCCACCATTGGTAGGAACTGTAGGATGCTGTTTTCCTGCTTTGACTGCAGAGACCCCAAACCATGGCTGGACTTTGTCTACAACCAAAGCTTTTAAATTAAATTTTATTTTTTGCATTAAATACTCCCCGCCTTTGCCTACTTCTTTCTGCCTTGTTTTTGCTGGTGCAAGAATTTATCTGAGCACGCAATGAACTGGATCAGGAAACTAATCTGACTGAAATATAAACCATGGAAAAGTGCTGACTTTAATGAGGAGGGACGCTCGGGGAAGCAGGAGCCTGAGACCGCTTGAGATAGCACTGCCCCAAAATAAATGTGCATCAAACTGCACATCCTGAGGCACAGAGCACAGCCAGAAACAGAACCATGCATCTCACCCATTTATCCACATAAGCCATGGGGGGACACTGGGATCAGAGCCACAAAATGGATGGGGGACATGTCTTGAGTGGCTTCAGAGCACAGCTTCTGACCAACATGGAGGGACAACAAAATTCAATTTGCCACGGATGGCTGAACACCCCAAGCAGGATGACTACATAAAAGCATTTTCCAGTAACTTCCAGACTGTCTCTCCAGCCTTCCCAGTTGGCTCTCAACAATACTTTAAAGTGTGTGCTTTACCACCATTTATAGCAGTGCACATGAGAGATGCTGAATACATTAGGCAAATGAATTGCTGTGGACATTGTGAAGGGAATAATGCCCTCCTCTTTGGGTTATCCTGCACTGCAATAAAAGTGGGGGTTTCTTCAGTCAAGGTGCTGCAGTAACCCAAGTGATAGCCACATTACACTTATAAAAGACAACTTTAAGAAAGATCTTAGTGCAATAAAAGTGAGGATTTTTTTTTCCCTTGGCATCCCAGCTCGCCATAGAAATGAGTGAGTTGCTGAATTTCTGCCAAGTATAGATGGTTCAGCACGCTATTAGATTAGTCTGTTTATACAGAAACAGCCAAAAATAGGAAACACACAGAAGCTATTAAAGATATTGTCCTGTGAGGGAAATATTTGAATGGTTTTGTTACTGCAACTGGGAAATAAGATATGAGTCGGTATTAATGTGATAAAGAAGTTAATGTGTTCTAAAGCAAACAGTTAGTTTCTTCAGCTTGTTTCTGAGTTGACAATAAAATAAATGTACAGACAATTATGTAGGGTTGGATGAGCCTGCAAGTAAGTGCATCCAGCTTAAAGCTCAGGGCTGCCAGTGGGTTAGAATTGAAACTCTGTTATCAAGTAATGATATGCTAACCCCAGGTAGTCTTCATAGAAAATGGATGATTCAAAATGCCACACATCACTGAGCTGGTGGGAGAATGGTCAATAGTGTTTAAGCTATTTCAACCAGTCAAAGAGATTTTCATAGAAAAAAATCCTTCACCTTGACCATTTTACAGTGGGTTTCCTAAATTCTTCTCATTTTTGATATAGTCCAATGAAAAATAAAAATACCTTGAGTACTGTACTGTATTTGGTTTTGGTTTATTTTTAATCAGGACAGCAGCAATATTTCATAGTGGATATCACCAGCAGAGAGAAATGTGTCCCATATGTGACACTGAGCATTTGTTCCTAAACACAGCCACACACAGCCCCAATGCCCTGACCTCCTCCTCCCTCCTTTTTCCACACATTAACAAACCTAATTCTTTAAGTACCCCAATGCCTTCAATCTTCTAACATTCATAAACAAGGGAACAGGCTGTTATGTTGTATGTATAATATTTATATGTGCAAACAGAAAATGTACATATTTTTCCCCGAGTAACGCGTTTCTACAAACCCAAAGACCACACGTATCATCCCTTAAGTGCCAACACATTTGACCAGTGAAGAAGAAAAAGTCCAAAGCTGAATGACTCCCACTGAGAAATGCCCCTCTGTGGTACCTTGGGTTTTTGTGGTGGGAGTGCCTGGGGCCAGGCCAAGCACCTTCCCTGATGTTAGGGCACTTTTTAGGACATGAGCAGCACCTGAAAAATGCACATGGAAACTTACACCAGTGAATGCAGCAGAACCTTTGCCAGTACACAGAAACATTTGGTTAGCATGAGCCTCATGAACTCTACACCAGTGGCTCATTTCCAGAGGGAGTGGAAAACTGGCCTCAGGTAATTCAGCCCATGTTATGTATATACAAAGATTAGGCACGGTATTTGGAACAGGAAGCAGCTGCAGAAATTCTGTCAAGGTACCACAATTAAATGCATTTACACTGCAGAGACTAAAATTGCAGGTGGTATAATGAGACTTACAGCAAAATTTAAGAACTTGCAGCCAGGTCTTGGAGCTGGGCTTTTCCCTGGAACACATCTACTCAAAGCCAAGTCAAGCTGTTACACCAACAAGCCTACAGACTGCTTTGAGTTCTCAGCTGAAATTTATCTCTGGGATAAGTGTATCTTTCCATTCACCCCACAGAAACCAGGCTTGTTTATTATTCCTTGAGCCTAATTTCTTACTTCAGACAACAGGAAGAAGGAGTTATGGGTCCCGTGACACCAAACAGATAAGCACAATGGAGTTGCCTTGCTGCAGAGGACCCTCCAGAACTGGGGGGATGCAAGGGCAGTTCGTGTTCCCTCCTTTGTGAACACCAAGTCCATTTCTAGGGCAATCTGGAGCTGGAGTATGAATTTCCAACATCCTTTCAGTGCTGTGGCAATGTGATCCCAGCCTGAAGAGTTTAGAGCATATTCTGCAGTACCACACACACATGCTGCTACTCGTGTTTAAAGCATATATTGTTCTTGTTTAGATAGAAGTCTGGAGTCTCTACCAACAAACAAATTCAATTTATCTCTTGTTTATGATTGTGCATGAGGCATCTGTATTTTTTCAATAGCACAAGGCAACAGCAGAGCCACAGCAGCTACTCTGAAAGGGAACAGCCACAGGAAACTTCATGTGCCTTAGAGATGCACGGGAGGTTCAAAAACAGAGAACTTCCTTTTTCAGTAAAGGGCCAAAGTAACAGAAAAATCGAGTGAACTGAAAGAAGAAAAAGGAGGGAGGTGAGTTTTCCTGGCCACATGTCTCAAACCAAATGGATGTTTTTTAAACAAAGCACCTCACTTGCTTTGTTTCATTTTCAGGCTGTGCTGCCTGAGCAAGACAACGGAAAAGTTTAATCTCTAAAACATGAATGCTGAAAATAAATGCATTAGAAAATACCGAGCCAAAGCTATACTGGTGACACAAATGTGAAAAATGGAATTGAAATAAACTGTGCCAGAAATCTATTTCTAAAAATATGTCTTTACACTAGTGATATTTATAAATTTGACATACTCTAAAATTTAGCTCACTAAAGATTATTTCTATGCAAATATGCATTTCTCAAACCCCATAAGCGTGCGAAAAATCCAAAACACATTTCTTGAAAATCAATTTCTGTGCAGTACAAATGTATCAAGTTAGAGGCAGCATGCTGATAAATATTAAAAAGGCCTACATTGTGCAAAATGAAAACTTATAACAGGACACAGTGGTGCTGTGCAGCGCGTAGAGGTTCAGAGAGAACATGAAACAGCCCCATGGTTTCAAAAGGACTCTGTGGTCTGACATTAGTCATTTTGGTTCTGATAAAGGATGTTGTAGAAGGTGCTGCCCACATTATGCAAATCACTAACCACTTAATTTCCTTCCCAAGTGGTAAAGCTCAAGCGTTTTCCCTGAACATACACTGCTCATTTTCTTGTAACTCTCTGGTTTCTTTTCAATAGCCTGTGAAAGCCAGCAAGGTAAGAAGACAGCAGTAAGAAACTAAGAGGTTACTCAGTGATTCCAAAGGTTATAAGAATGCTTTTTAGATACAGATCTGAACATAAATTCTAGACATTCACAAAGCATTTTTACTTCTAATAATACCCCATTAGCTGCTTCAATTTCAATGTACTTGGAACGGTCTTTCTCTCTCTCCCCTGCCACCTCATATTCCAGGTATTAAATATAGTTTACTCCTGGGCCACTTCTAGCATGTAATTCTCTTAGAAAGAGAATTTTCTTCTAAAAGTGATATGCAACAAATTATATGTTATTTTTTGCAGCAGCTAATTTTGTGTCTGAAAATATTTCAGGCAGAAACATTTTGATCTACAAACAATGATTCCTACAAAAGTCTCACTTCTATTCCCTTAAAATGTTGCTACACAAACATTTGGAAAAAAAGTACAAATGAAACAAAACATGGCCAGTACAAATAACCTGTCTAATTAACAAGCAATTCCAAAATACTTCTTAAAATTCATTTGCCTAAAAAGCAAAGATATAATCTTGGGAAAAGGCACCTAGACAAACAGGAAACTGTCCTGCTCAAACATGTTCTTATAATTACTGACATTATCCAACATATGCAGTTTCTAAGTACATTCCGGTTAGCTGTCACTAGAACACCCCTAATTTCACCACTACACAAAACAATGAATTATCTTTTTGCCAGAACAGTACCTGACACAAATGCTGAATGTTGCCAATGTGAGTATACCTGAGCTTTAAAAGAGACAGATAAACAGATGGTGTAACAAATATTTCTATCCAAAGCAGCAGGGCTTCATGAAGTGTCCCCATAAAGATGCTCCAAGCAAAAGACCCTTTTCCCTTCCCTTCAGAGGTTAAATATGACAACTCAGACTCCTTGTCTTTCAGTGGTCAAGGAGCAATTAATAATCATAATTAACTGCTGTTAATTATGATTATT